>NC_135725.1:27797599-28169266 GCF_964656455.1 Halichoerus grypus
GCAGAGGCCTCCCTGGGAGATGTTCTAATGCTCCGCTTTAGAAACACGGGCTAAGTAAAATGTGATATTCTCTCTAAGGATCTAGTAAAACATTTATTGTTTTACAAATAAAGTGTGACGTTGGTTACTAATGGTTCTCCCTCGGCTTTAAAGATGAAAGAATGGTATTTAAATCCTGTGCCAGCTGAGTGCTTTGGAATAATTTACAGAAGAAGAAAGCAAGACGCCATGGGGGAACAGACTTCCCGGCAGCTCATCCTGAGCTCGGGACGCTCTGTCCACTGGAGCAGCTGTCCCTGTGGCCTTGCCTGAAGCCAGGCTGCAGGTGCGGCGACACGGAGAAGCCGGAGCTCAGGCTTCCCTCTCCCAGCTGTCTTCATGGGGAGACCTGCCGTCGCTTTTTATTTCCACCACGTCAACAAGCACAGATGTTGGTAGTCTTACCGGGGGCACAGCTCTAGGGCCAATGGAAAGATTCTTGGCTACTTTCCACAGATTTGTTTTTGTTTTTGTTTTTTCAGAGAAAAGGCAGGAATCTGCTCAATATCCTGATACAGATTTCCATTTTTTACAATGTAACTTTTTTTGCCTTGATCTCAAATTTTACCCTAACAAAGTTTCTATTGAGGTAGAATTTTACATAGAGAAATTAATAGGTCTTAAGTATATAGCTGAGTAAGTTTTGAAGAATGTAGGCACCTGTGGAACTACCCCCCAGATCAAGATATAGAATTTCCCAACATTCTAGTAAGTTTTCTTATGCCCCTTTCCAGACAATAATCCCCCTGCAAGACCACTGTTCTGCTATCTATCACCACAGATTAGTTTTGCCTTTTGAACTTCATATAATACAATTATATGTACTTTTTAATATGTACCTTCTTTTGCTTGACATGGTATTTTTAATTTCGGGGGGGAGCAGAGGGAGAGGGAAAGAGCGGGCTCCATGCCCAGTGTGGAGTCTGACATGGGGCTCGATCTCACAACCCTGAGATCATGACCTGAGCCGAGATCATGAGTTGGGTGCTTAACCGACTGAGCCACCCAGGCGCCCCCTGACATAGTGTTTTTAAGAATCGTCTACGTTGGTGCATGTAGAGAAAGCTTGTTCTTTTTAAATTGTTGAGTATGAATGTACGACGGTGTGTTTCTTCATTCTCCTGTGCTTCCCAGTTGGAAGTTATTATGCGTAAAGCTGCTGTGAACATTCTCAGTTGGGTAGACGTCTGACACTAGAATTGCTGAGTTGGGTGTCAGGTGTGTAGTTACCATTAGAAGGAGCCGGGGAGCCCCTGCCCGGAGAGGCTTACCATTTGCACCAGCACTAGTGATGCTGAGAGTTCCCATGACCCCACGTGTTCATGCACACTCAGGGTTGCACCTCATCAATTTCATCCATGCTGCCGGGTATGAAATGTCAGCTCCCTGTAATCTCCACGGCTTTCAGAGAAGCGTCAGCCGCCTTAGCCCTCGAATGACCTCCTAAATTCTAATAGGCAAATTCTAATAGCCCTCGAATGACCTCCTAAATTCTAATAATCACAGCTATCTGTGATTGAAAATGTGATATTATCTCTAGCATAATGGGTCAAACGTGAGACCGTAGATTGTATTTTAGGTTCTGTGGGCATAGTCCTAGGATAGGTGTGTCTAATTTATCAGTTTGGGAGCATTGTTTAAGAATGATAACCAGATGTAGCTTGGCTTTTTAACATATAGGCTTACTTACCTATACTTTATGGTTCATTTCACTATCTGGTAACCTGGCTCCCAGGAAGTAAAGAAATAAGTAGGGATGGCCTATGTATCAAATTCTTGAGTAAATATTTTCTGAATTAGGCAAGACCTTTGGAAGGATTTTCTCTTTGACCTCACAAGAAAGCAGTATGGAATGAGCCCTCCTCTGTGTTAATGCCTGCCATGTAGTGCATTCAGTCCACAAGACTCGTCTGAGGAAAACTGAATCACTGCCCCATGTCCTCCATGAGGAAACTGAGGCTGAGGGCACTGGGGAGCCTGCCGTGGGGGGGGGCAGCCATGAGCTGCGGAATGTCCGTGTTGGCCCCCCCTGACTCCCAGCCGCTGTATGGAATCCCTTTGACCCCTGCCCTCCCCGAGCAGAGAAGTGCTGGAGACCTGGTGTGAGGAGGATCACGGGGGGTCTCATGGGCATGGGTCCAGAGAAGGAGGCTGTGACCCACTGTCTAGATGTGTGGAATCGTGTTCCTAAGGAGAGCAAAACTGGTCGTCAGAGGGAAAATTCATGGTCTCCTGATGAACACTTTTTTTTTTTTTTTTTGCTTAGGATAGCTGTTTTTCTAAAACTTCTAAAATTAAATCTCAAGATAAGCACGTTTGATACTAAGAAACATAATAATCCATAACGCAGAGAGTGGGCAGGTAAAAGCAGTTTCTGCATTCCATCTTTCTTCCTTTTGTTAAACCATATTTTTCTGGAAATAAATCATTTCTGTTGTTTTGAGAAAGGCTTGAGAGGGAAGAAGAATCCCTGCTGGGGAAGTCAGGACAGGAGCATTACAAAATGCCAAACCTTCTCTGGACACCCTTCCTATCAGTCCCTTTCCTTGAAAGCACTTGAGCCTTGCACAGCGCGTCCCCTGTTTGGGGAATTGCCAGTCCTTTCCAGATTTTCCAAAATTTAGAGGCATCCCATCCTGAAAAAGTGATAACACATCCCCCTGTGGGCTCTGCTTCCTCCACCTGCCCCACCTTTGCTTGGAATAAACAGGAGCCACCCCTAGGCTAGATTATCCTGTTCTCAGCCCTCGGGGAGATTTTAACCAAAAACTCTAAGACTAAAGGATACGCCGGGTGACGCTGGAAACCCACTTGGGGCTCCCTGTGAGCTTCTTTTATGAACACCTGCCAACACATAAACTCCTGCTAATTAGTTGATCTGGGTCCCCAGGAGGCACGGGACCCCTCTACCGGGCTTTCCCTAGTCCTCTTGCTTGACTTCCCTGGGTCCACTGAGGCAGGCACAACCTCCCCTGGGACAAGTAGGGACCCAACCATCACATGCCCCAGGGCCCCAGAGCTCCAGGGCACAGAGACCCCACCCACAGGCTGGCTTAGCCAATTGCAGTGCAGGTAGGTGTCAGGGGCAGGACTGGCAGGGCCAAACCCCAGGCTTAAATGGGCAGCCTCCCACCCATCACCAGGCCTGCTGGATACCGCCTGACCTGAACCTGTGACTGAGCCTGCACCACTGCACCTGCCTCAGGTGAGATCCCCACCCAGGCATGAAGGGAGGGGTCACCCTTGAAAACACGGGGGGATACCAGCCTTGGGAGCCAGGGGTTTGGGGCTCCCAGGAGGCACTCTTCCAGGGCCTGGCCCCTCCAGGCATGGCAGCTTGACCCCCACACATCAGAATCAGGGCCCGTCACTCCCTGCATTGCCATCTACATGCTCTGGAAGCAGCAGGAGAGTCGCAGGGCAGGGAGCAGGGCAGCAGGCCCCCAGGACGTGTCACATCCTTAGTCTTCCTCACAGCTTCATGGAAACACTTGGGAGGATAAATGCAATCTTTTTGCTCTACCATAGCGGTTCTAACATCTCAGAAGGATGGATGGCTTTTTAGGTGGTTTGGTCTAATCAGAAACTCATGTGTTTTCCCTTCCTAGGTTTTGGAACATGCATCCTTCTCTCCTCCTGGCTGCCCTTTGCTTGGGAACAACCACAGCTGCCCCACAACGTGACCAGAGCTTAGATGCGCACTGGTCCCGGTGGAAGGCGGCGCACGGGAAGCTGTATGACGAGGTTGGTAACAGCTGAGCTGTCCAGTGAGACCCCCAAGGAATGTTCTGTGCTGGTGGGAGTTCACAGCAGAGAGTAGCTGCTCGAGGCCGCTCTAACCAAGGCGGTAAGCGGGGCACCGTGACTACACAACGATGGGGGCGTATGTCCGGCTGCGTGTTGCTGGAGAGCAGCTCCCGGAGCGTCAGCCCAGCCCTGGTCAGGGTTTCCCCTCCTCTCTGTCAGCACATCCATTTGGTGCAGGTGAGTTGGTTTTAAATAGAAATAAAGATGATAGTTTATTTGTTTTTCTGCAGAATGAAGAAGGATGGAGGAGAGCAGTGTGGGCAAAGAATATGAAAATGATTGAACGGCACAATCAGGAATACAGCCAAGGGAAACACAGCTTCACGATGGCAATGAACGCCTTTGGTGACCTGGTGAGGGTGGCATGGATTGCTGAACTTTTGTGCTTCCTCTAAGTACTTTTTCAAAAAAATCTGCTGCTTGTCAACATTCTATTTCCTTTTCCTTCAAGACCAGTGAAGAATTCAAACAGGTGTTAAATGACCTTAAAATTCAGAAGCATGAAGAAGGGAACGTGTTCCAAGCACCTCCCTTTGCTGAGACCCCCTCCTCTGTGGACTGGAGAGAGAAAGGCTACGTAACCCCTGTGAAGGATCAGGTGAGACAGTATTCAGCAGGTCCCTCTCCAAGAGTAAAGCCAAAAGGAACCAGTGTCCTTGCTATGGAAGTTGAGGGACCGTGTACAGTTTGTTACGTTTTGAAAGGGATTTCAGATCTAAGGGCTGTTGTCAAAGTCTTGCTATTAATTTTGTAGACTAAAAGCTTTTTCATTTTGTTTTCAGGGTCAGTGTCAATCTTGTTGGGCTTTTAGTGCAACTGGTGCTCTTGAAGGACAGATGTTCCGGAAAACTGGCAAACTCGTGTCACTGAGTGAGCAGAACCTGCTGGACTGCTCTCGGTCTCAGGGCAATGAGGGCTGCAGTGGTGGCCTGATGGATTCTGCCTTCCAGTATGTGAAGGACAACGGAGGCCTGGACTCGGAGGAATCCTATCCGTATCTTGCAAGGGTAAGTGGAGTTCCTCATCTTCTATCAAAGTTGAGCATATTCAGTAAAAACAGAGACTACGTTTAGAATACTCATTTTAGATTGTAGGCTCTGTATCTGCAAATGGTCAGAACTGTCATTAAAATGTATTAGCCTGGCACAGTTCTCTGCCTAGAGGGTTACCATATAGCTGTTCCTACTTCTAGGTCACACAGCAACACAAATACCATTTTATATATAGCACAGATCTCCAGAGTGAAAAATCTATGAACAAGTGGACCAAAACTGTGTCTCATTGAATAGATATTTGCTAATTTCCCAATTTCAAAACAATCAATCACAATTTGCATCTTGAGATGCTTTATAACAAACTTGACTTGGGAATCACTCAGCTGCAAACTCTCTTGAGCTCATGTTCCCCAGGAAGTGGATGGTAATAATCAAGTCCCTTCCCCTTTCCCTTTGAAAGAGTGAATCCTGCAAATACAGGCCTGAGAAATCTGCTGCCAATGTGACCACCTTCTGGCACGTCTTAAACAAGGAGGATGGTCTTATGACCACAGTGGCAAATGTGGGGCCGGTCTCTGCTGCTGTAGATTCAAGCCCGGATTCCTTCCAGTTCTATAAAAAAGGTAAGCGTTGGTCTACATAGAAAATTGAGCAGAAAAAATGGGTAACCAGCCTGACATACAGCAAGATTGACTCTAACTATGTGGAAATCAGGAGAGTGTGGATTTAGCATAGTGGCTCATTTGGTATATTAATCCTTGTTCCTATTGTCACCATTTGACATGACTTGACCCATATCCCCATGATTTTAAGCACTTCATAAATATATTTAAATGACTACATAACTTGACTGGTATAGCTTACTTTACTTTGTTCCAACTGTTGGACCTTGAAAATTTCCAAGGAATTTTACTACTGAAATCAACATTGGAAAGAAACCCTTGGCTCAAGTAATTTTGTGTTCTCTGCTGCTTCCTTAGGCTGACATCACATGGTAGAATGACCAAGTTTCAACAAGTGGTCTTTTATGCCCCTTCACTGTTCTTTACAAAAGAGGTGGTGACAATGCGTATTTCTGCTAATATTAGATGATGTCCGAAATCCCTAACCCACCTAAACAAAAAGATCTGATTTCTAAATCTTATCTGGATTTAAATCACAACTGAATTTTGAGCTGCCTCCTTTACTGTGGTTACTAGGTTATTGTCACATGTTATCATGTCACTTGGATGTTCCACCTCAGCATTGAATTTTACTTTTCCAGGCATTTATCATGATCCAAATTGCAGCAGTGAAAGCCTGAATCATGGTGTTCTGGTGGTTGGCTATGGCTTTGAAGGAGCAGAATCGGATAACAAAAAATATTGGATTGTCAAGAACAGGTATAAAGAGTGAAAAAATATTTATCTTTGAAATTGAAAAGGGAGTCCTTTTTGGAATTAACGTTTAGCTGCAGATCCTCAAACCCTGAACATACTTCTAAAATCCCAAAAGTGTTTATCCCACTGAGGGGGAACAGAGACAATTCATGTGATGACATCAGCAGCTTGCTAGGTTCCTGCTGTAATTTCGCTACCATTGCATTTCTCAACTTGAAAATTTTCTTATTTCTGAAACACATCTGACCCCAAGAGTTTCCTTTTCCTGCCTCTCATTTTGCACTTCTGTGAAAGGTTTGGGGGTAGAATTGTGTGCTGGGTTAGAACTCAACCATGAATAAGAACGGCCTACCTGGATTCTTCCTGAATCTGTCTTGGCCTCTGGTGCACTCCTCAGTATCAGGTGTGATTGTTCGTGAAAAGAAATGTGTTGGATTGTTTGTAATAAATGGCAAACCCTGTCTCCTTCCAGCTGGGGTACAAACTGGGGCACGGAGGGCTACATGCTGTTGG
Source organism: Halichoerus grypus (assembly GCF_964656455.1). Taxonomy (NCBI): domain Eukaryota; kingdom Metazoa; phylum Chordata; class Mammalia; order Carnivora; family Phocidae; genus Halichoerus; species Halichoerus grypus. The sequence continues at coordinate 27,804,333 of NC_135725.1, forward strand.
CCAAGGACCGGGACAACCACTGTGGAATCGCCACCATGGCTAGTTTTCCTGTCGTGTGAGCTAAGGGCGTAAAGAAGACCTTGACTGGGGACAGAATGTCCAGAAAATGAATTTTATTTTAAAGCTGACCACACCTCATGGTGTGGGATAAAACACTTGAACCACTGAAGACCCAAGTTGTGATTTGATTGTGCGGCATTTTACACTGGGAATGTTACCACTTCGCTCATTACTGCTGTAAACACCTTTGTATGACTGACTTGTCTAATAACTTTTGGATTTTCATTTTTTAAAAAAATGTATGAAGTTTTACATTTTAAAAATAAAACAACTTCAAGGTAGAAGTGAGGTAAAATGTTAATACATTAACCTTTTATAGAGTCAAAATGTGACTGGGCTCTAGGGACATCCGTGGGTGTGCCAGGGGTCAACTGGGAGAATACTGGGTGACCCAAATGTTTTGAGTATAGATGACACCCAATGTTACATTAGTTTCAGGTGCACAAGACAGTAATCTGCCAACCCTACACAGTAAGCTATGCTCACCACAGGGGTAGCTCTTGTCTGTCAGTCTCACGGTACGAGTACAACGTGCTTACAGCACCATCGGCGATATTCCCTATGCTGTGCCTTTTATTCCTGTGACTTATTCTCCATAACTGGAAGCCTGTACCCCCCAGTCCCCTTCACCCCTAGTAAAAAGTAAAAAGACATCCTTAGCTACACAGATGGGACTTCAAAGCTCAGAAAGCTGGAAATAAACCTTGTGGCTTTTTTACTAATCTACAACCTCAGCCCAAGTTCCACTTAGAATTCCTGCGATTTAAAGCTCCCATACACCTGTTTTCTCTATCCTGTCAATTTCTCACGCATTATTGTCTTTGTCTAAAATGTATAAAAACTGCCCTCCCCACCCCCCCCAACTAACAACAACAACAAAAACCTGCCTGCCCTGGTCATTTCTTTGGGTCTCAAATTCCTCACGGGGCCTCCGTATCTATGTAATAAAACTTTGTAGGGTTTTTTCTACCATTAATCTGTCTCATGTCAATTAAATTCTTAAGCCAGTTGGAAGAATTTTGGAGGAAATAAGGAAATTTCTTCCTCCCTACAAAACCATTACATTTTTTGACTATAAAGAAGTTTATGAATTAAAAACAGCAAGAGGGGTGCCTGGGTGACAGTGGGTTAAGAGTCTGACTTCAGCTCAGGTCGTGATCTCAGGGCCTTGGGATGAGCCCAGAGTCAAGCTACCTGCTCAGCATGGAGTATACTTCTCCCTTCCCCCACCTGCCTCACCCCCCGCAGCCACCCCCCTCCCCCCCGGCTCATACTCTCTCTCTCTCAAATAAATAAATAAAATCTTTTAAAAGAAAACAACAGAAAGAATCACACCTCAGCATATGCAAGTAACTTTTATTTTAAAAAGCAAAACTTTCTGCAATCTTTTAAAACATGAAAATTCAAAAGTCATGAAGCAAGTGACTCACACAACACTGATCAGAGCAGGGAGTAAGGAAGTAGTGATGTCTCCAGTGTGAACAGTCACAGAATCAAATCATAAGTGGGATCTTCGGTGATTCAAGTGTTTTAGCCACACAGTAAGGTGTGGTCAGCTTTAAAATAAAATTCGTTTTCCGGACATTCTGTCCCCAGTCAAGGCCTTCTTTGCATCCTCAGCTCACACGACAGGAAAGCGGGCCATGGTGGCGATTCCACACTGGTCGTCCCGGTCCTTGGCCAACAGCATGTAGCCCTGCGTGCCCCGGTCCCTGCCCCAGCTGGAAGAAGACGGCGTTTGCCAATTACTACAAACAATCCAACACATTTCTCTTCATGAACAATCACACCTGATACTGAGCAATGCACCAGAGGCCAGCACAGATTCCGGAAGAATCCGGAGAGGCCGTTCCTGTTCATGCTTGCGTTCTAACCCAGCACAGAATACTTCTATCCCAGACCTTTCACAAAACTGCAACGTGAGCAGGAAAAGGAAACTCTTGGGGCCAGATGTGGTTTGGAAATTTTAAAAAAAAGTCCAATTTAGAAATGCAACGGTACCAAAACTATCACAGGACCCTAGCAAGCTTCAGATAGTATCTTACTGTGGTCACCACGTGAATATGTCTGTGTTCCAACTAAGTGGGGTAAACACTGCTGGGATTTCAGAAGTGTGCTCAAGGGTTGGGCGACTTGTCTCCAAACACTGATTCCAAATCCTTTTTGATTTCCAAGATAAGTATTCTTGGCTTTTTATACCTATTCTTGACAATCCAGTATTTTTGGTTCTTGGGTTCTTCTCCTTGAGAGCCATAGCCAACCACCAGAGTACCGTGATCCAGGTCTTCACTGCTGCAGTTTGGATCATAATAAATGCCTAGAAAGTAAAATCCAATGTTGGGGTGAGGGTTCCCATGTGACATGTGATAGTAACCCAGCCTACCAACCACGGTAAGGGAGAAGTATCAAAATTTAATCGTGATATAAATCCAGATGAGATTTAAAAGTCAGGTGGTTTTGTTTAGCTAGACTAGCGGTTTAGGCCCTCATCTAATGCTAGCAGAAATACAAATTGTCACAATCTCTTTTGTAAACAGTAGTCAAGAGACATAAAAAACCACCTGCCACAACCTTATGATTCTCCTTAAAGGATGTGAGCCTAGGGAAACAGCAGAGAACACAAAATTACTTGGGCCAAGGGCTTCTTTCCAGTGTTAAGTTCAGTAGTAACATTCTTTAAAATTTTTCAAGGTCTAACAATTGGAAAAAAGTAAAGCAAGCTATACTAATCAAATTATGTAGCCATTTAAATATACTTATAATGTGTTTAAAATCATGGGAATTTGGGTCAAGTCATGGCAAGTGGAAAGAGCGGGCAGAAATATTACGCATACAGGATGAACAACTACGTTAAATCCACAACCCCCCCCCCAAATTCTACGTTGAATTCTGCACACCGAAGTGTCACTCTTGCTGTATGTTAGTGTGGTTTTCCAATTTTCCTACCTGTATCTCTACATAGACAAATGCTTACCTTCTTTATAGACCTGGAAGGGATCCAGGCTTGCGGGGACAGCAGCAGAGACGGGCCCCACAGCTGTCCCCGCCACCAGAAGGGACGCCCCCTGCTGAGGGATGTTCACGAGGCCAGTGACGTTGGCAGCAGAATACTCGGGCGTGTATTCGCAGGATCCGTCCTTTCAAAGGGAAAGGGGAAGAGACTTGATTGCTACCGTCCACCTCCTGGGGAACATGAGTTCAAGACAGCTCACAGGTAAGGGATTTCCAAGCCAATTTGTCGTAACGCATCCCAGGAGCTGAAATGCTGGTGGTTGTTTTGAAACTGAAAAACTACCTTGTGTGTATTCGATGAATTATTCTGGGTCTACGTGTCCTTAAGAATGTTTTCACTCGGGAGAAATCTGTAAGCTATACAGAACGCTGTGCATGTCTCCCTGTAGCATAGAAATAAAAACAGCCCCGTGGTAACCATCTAGGCAGAGGGCTGTGCCCGGCTAATATGGTTTAATGACGGTTCTGACAGTTTACAGCTGTAGAGTCCACCATTTAAAATGCGAATATTAAATATGGTATCCGTTTTCTTCAAAAGCATACAACTCTGAGAGCAGAGCTGAAATGATAACAGGTGAGGAGCTCCACTTACCTGTGCACGGTATGGATCGGATTCCTCTGAGTCCAGGCCTCCGTTGTTCCGAACATGCTGGAAGGCATAATCCATCAGGCCTCCACGGCAGCCCTTGTTGCCTTGAGACCAAGAGCAGCCCGGCAGGTTCTGCTCACTCAGTGACACGAGTTGGCCAGTTTTCTGGAACATCCGTCCTTCGAGGGCACCAGCTGCACTAAGAGCCCAACCAGAAGCGCACTGACCCTGAAACCAAATTATAAAGCTCTCAGGCTAAACAACAAATAGCAAGGCCTTGACAACAGCCCATGGATCTGAAAACTCTTGTAAAACATAGCAAGGCCATATTGTTCCCCATAGCAGGGAACCATAGCAGGGCTGCTACTTTCTTTTTGGCTTTACTCTTGGAGAGAACTGTGGTGAGTAGTCATCCTTCATACTCACAGGACTTACACGGGCTGTCTGTCTCCTGTCTACAGGTACAATGATTTCAGCAAAGAAGGGTATTTTAAACACTTTCCCATCCTTGTCCTTCTGGATTTTAAGGCCATGCATCATGTGCCTGAATTTTTCATTGGTCTTCAAGGAAAAGAAAGTAGAATGTTGACAAGGATGAGAATTCTTTGGCAAAGTACCAACGAGAGAAAGAATAAAAGGTTCAGCAATCCATGCCACACTCACCAGGTCACCAAAGGCGTTCATTGCCATCGTGAAGCTGTGTTTCCCTTGGCTGTATTCCTGATTGTGCCGTTCAATCATTTTCATATTCCTCTCCCACACTACTCTCCTCCATCTTTCATTCTAGAGACAAACATATAACCCATCATCTTTATTCCTATTTAAAACCAACTGACTTACTTGGTGGATGTGCTGACAGAGAGGAGGGGAAACCCTGACCAGGGCTGGGCTGACGCTCCGGGAGCTGCTCTCCAGCAACCACGCAGCCGGACATACGCCCCCACCGTTGTGCAGTCACGGTGCCCTGTTTACTGCCTTGGCAAGAGTGGCCTCAAGCAGCTACTCTCTGCTGTGAACTCCCACCAGCACAGAACATTCCCTGGGGGTCTCACTGGACAGCTCAGCTGTTACCAACCTCATCATATAGTTTCCCATATGTTGCCTTCCACTGGATCCATTGAGCATCTAACCTTAGGCCAAGTTTTGTAGTAGGTGAGACTATTCCCAAGCAAAGGGCAGTCAGGAAGAGAAAAGGATGCATGTTTCTGGAACCTAGGAAGGGAAAAGAAATGAGCATCTGAACAGACCAATCTGTCTAAAAAGCCATCCTCTTCTTCTGAGTTGTTAGAGCCACTATGATGGAGTAAAAACATAGAATTTATCCTCCCAATACATATACAAGGACTGGACTGGCTTCACGGTGGGGGGTGGGGGGCGCTCACCTGATAGTGCAGCTCTGCAAGGGCCAACAGCAGGTGTAGCTCTGGGGCTCTCTGATGTTGGGCTGTAGATTTAAGGCCACTCATCGAAAGCCCTGGGGTTTGGCCTGGCTGGTCCTGCCCACACCACCTGGTCACACTGTGATCCTGTTGGTTTTGCTTTTGTTTGCCAAGCTGATGGCTTCTGATGTTTTCTTGATGATTATATCTTGTTTTTGACAGAACAAAAACTTCTAGACAATAGTGTGGACTCATATCCCTGCCTCAAATTGTCCTTAATCGGTTTGACTAAAAACAATGAGCTCAGGGTGGTTCAGCTAAGTGACCAATGAGTTCACAGTGATCTGGCTTACAAAAACAAGTATATGCATATTCAACAAGGAAGATGTACAACTCCCGTTAATCGATGCCATTATAAGACAGGAAGGCAGTGTGCCATAAAGGTGCATTGAAATATATTTTGTCATTGTATGCTATCAACTATATGTCTAGCACTGTGAAAATATCTATATTTTTAGACATTTTTATCACAACTCAGGTCAAATAAGCTTATAATCATTTTCTAGATGAGAAGAGAGAGACAAAAAGAAATTTGGTGAGCCATTCAAAAGAGTAATAAAGTTTCTTATGGTTCATCTCCCTCTCTGATTTCTCCCCCTTTGGATTTCCTTCCCTTCCCCTATGGTCCTCCATGCTATTGCTTATGTTTCACATATGAGTGAAACCATATGATAATTGTCTTTCTCTGTTTGACTTACTTCACTTGGCATAATCCCCTCCAGTTCCACCCATGTCGATGCAAATGGTGGGTATTCATCTTTTCTGATGGCTGAATAATATTCCATTGTGTATATGTACCACATCTTCTTTACCCATTCATCTGTTGAAGGGCATCTTGGCTCCTTCTACAGTCTGGCTATTGTGGACATTGCTGCTATGAATATTGAGGTGCCCTTCTTTTCACTGCATCTGTATCTTTGGAGTAAATACCTAGTAGTGCAATTTCTGGGTCATAGGGTAGTTCTATTCTTAACATCCTGAGGAACCTCCATACTGTTTTCCAGAGTGGCTTCACCAGCTTGCATTCCCACCAACAGTATAAGAGTGTTCTCCTTTCTCCACATCCTCGCCAACAATTTGTTGTTTCCTGTTTTGTTAATTTTTGCCATTCTAACTGGGTAAGGTGGTATCTCATTGTGGTTTTGATTTGTATTTCCCTGATGCCAAGTGATGTTGAGCATTTTTTCATGTGTCTGTTAGCCATTTGTATGTCTTTTTTGGAGAAGTGTCTGTTCATGTCTTCTGACCATTTTTTGATGGGTTATTAGTTTTTTGAGTGTTGAGTTTGAGAAGTTTTTTATAAATCTTGGATATCAGCCCTTTATCTGACAAGACATTTGCAAATATCTTCTCCCATTCCGTGGGCTGCCTCTAGTTTTGTTGACTGTTTCCTTTGCTGTGCAGATGCTTTTTATCTTGATAAAGTGCCAAAAGTTCATTTTTGCTTTTGTTTCACTTGCCTTTGGAGACATATCTTGAAAGAAGTTACTGTGGCCGAGGTCAAAGAGGTAACTGCCTATGTTCTCCTCTAGGATTTTGATGGATTCCTGCCTCACATTGAGGTCTTTCATTCATTTTGAGTTTATCTTTGTGTATGGTGTAAGGGAATGGTCCAGTTTCAGTCTTCTCCATGTAGCTGTCCAGTTTTTCCAGCACCACTTACTGAAGAGACTTTTTTCCATTGCATATTTTTTCCTGATTTGTCAAGGATTAGTTGATCATAGAGTTGAGGGTCCATTTCTGGGTTCTCTATTCTGTTCAATTGGTCTATATGTCTGTTTTTGTGCCAATACCATGCTCTCTTGGTGATCAGAGCTTGGTAATATAGCTTGAAGTCAGGCAACGTGATGCCCCCAGTTTTGTTTTTCCTTTTCATCATTCTCTTGGTGATTCAGGGTCTTTTCTGGTTCCATACAAATTTTAGGATTTTTTGTTCCAGCTCTTTGAAAAATGCCAATGGTATTTTAATAAGGATGGCATTGAAAGTGTAAATTGCTCTGGGGAGGATAGACATTTTAACAATGTTTATTATTCTAATCCATGAGCATAGAATGTTTTTCCATTTCTTTGTGTCTTCCTCCATTTCTTTCATAAGTGTTCTGTAGTTTCTAGAGTATACATAGCCATCCAAGCCTCTCTCAAAAAATTAGAAAAATCCCAAATGCACAAGCTAACCCTACACCTAAAGGAGCTGGAGAAAGAACAGTAAATAAAACCTAAATCAAGCAGGAGAAGAGAAATAATAAAGATCAGAGCAGAGATCAATGAAACAGAAACCAGAAAAACAGTAGAACAGATGAACGAAATTAGAAGCTGGTTCTTTGAAAGAATTAATAAGATCAATAAACCACTAGCCAAACTTATGGAAAAGAAAAGAGAAAGGACCCAAATTAATAAAATCATGAATGAGAGGGGAGGGATCACAACTAACACCAAGGAAATGGAAACAATTATTAGAAATTATTACCAGCAACTGATGCCAACAAATTAAGCAACCTGGAAGAAATGGAGGCCTTCCTGGAAACTTACAAACTACCAAGACTGAAACAGAAAGAAATAGACAATCTGGATAGACCAATAACCAGTAACGAAATTGAAGCAGTAATCAAAAACCTCCCAAAAAACAAAAGTCCAGGGCCAGATGGCTTCCCAGGGGAATTCTACCACACATTTAAAGAAGAAATAATACCTATGCTACTGAAGCTGTTCCAAAAAAAAAAAAATAGAAACGGAAGGAAAATTTCCAAACTCCTATGAGGCCAGCATTACCCTGATCCTAAAACCAGGCAAAGACCCTATCAAAAAGGAGAATTACAAACCAATATCCCTGATGAACATGGATGCCAAAATACTCAACAAGATCCTAGCTAATAGGATCCAACAGTACATTAAAAGGATTATTCACCACGACCAAGTGGGATTTATTCCTGGACTGCAAGGGTGGTTCAATATTCCCAAATCAATCAATGTGGTAGAGCACATCAATAAAAGACAAGAACCATATGATCCTCTCAAATGATGCAGAAAAATCATTTGACAAAATACAGCATCCGTTCCTGATTAAAACTTTTCAGAGTATAGGGATAGAGGGAACATTCCTCAATGTCATAAAAACCATCTATGAAAAGCCCACAGCGAATATCATTATCAATGGGGAAAAGCTGAGAGCTTTTCCTTTAAGATCAGGAACACGACAGGAATGCCCACTCTCACAACTATTGTTCAACATAGTACTAGATGTCCTAGCCTCAGCAATCAGACAACAAAAAGAAAAAAAGGCATCCAAATTGGCAAAGAAGAAGTCAAACTCTCCCTCTTTGCAGATGACATGATACTTTACATGGAAAACCCAAAAGACTCCACCCACAAATTACTTGAACTCATATAGCAATTCAGTAATGTGGCAGGGTACAAAATCAATGCACAGAAATCATTTGCTTTTCTATACACTAACAATGTAACTGTAGAAAGAGAAATTAAGGAATCAATTCTATTCACAATAGCACCAAAAGCCATAAGATACCTAGGAATAAACCTAACTAAAGAGGTAAAGGATCTATACTCTAGAAAATGACTCTTTGTTTCAGCTCAGGTCATGATCTCTTGGTCGTGGTCTCTGGATCATAAATCTGTGCTGAGCACAGAGTCGGCTTCAGATTCTCTCTCCCACCCCTTCAGCCCCTCCCCATGCTTGTTCTCTCTTTCTCTCTCTCAAATAAGTAAAATCTATTAAAAAAAAAAAGAAAGAAAGAAAAAGAAAGGTCCATTAGGCCAGTGTTTTTGAAAATGTTTTGACTATGACCATTAATAACAGATGCATTTTACATCTAATTCAGAGAACATGTGTGCAAGCATGCACACGCATACGCAAAGCAAAAGTAAACTGCCTTACTGTCTACTATGCTCTAAGATATTTTTTTCATTCTTTACTTTTCTATTCAATTCTAGTCTGTTCTGTTCTAATCTGATCTGATCCATACTGTTCTATTCCATTCCATTTGTTTAGACTGCATTTCATTTGAAAAAATATGTTAGTAATGACCTGTTAAATGGATTTTATTACCCATTAATGAATTTTCATCCACACTTGAAAAAGTGCTGCACTGGGCAGCTTCTTAGACATTTTACTACATCATAAAATTAATCTACAGATTCAGAATGGAGACAGCGAGACAAAAATAAAATAAAAGGGAATGTATGCATTACATACAGAACAAGGTAACATCACTCGAATAGCCCATAGATGGCTGCCCGTTATTGCACCCAGTATGTTGAACAGGTGGGACTCGTGCAGTGGGATCTAAACAGCAGGTTATTCTGATCTCCTCCTCACTCTGCAACAGCTGTTCAGAGGAGTAGTCCCTCTTAGAAAATAGAAAGTCAGTGTTCACTTATCATGGAAATGGTAGACTATTGAGCCCAACATATTAATCAGTATTTTAATACCGATTCAAAGATGAGACCCTTCTCAACAGCAAAGGCACATATTCCCCAACATAAGGCAAGTCTCCAGCATCCTCCAGTTGTTTTTTAACATGAAATTCTAGATTTAATATGCATCTGTCCCTAGCATAAAAGGAGTTGTTTTGTCTCTAGGAAGTTTTGGTTTTCCTTGCTTGCTTTTTACATAAAATCCCTTACAATTCCATAAATTGAAGACTAAGGATTAGTTGGTTCTGGCCTAGAAAGTTTAGTCTACATGTAACAGCAGGAAACCAGTGTGAATGCTTGATAATTTCCTCAGGCAATGCTTGAGAGTCCAGGGAGGGACTTTCTTCTTGCTGTGAAAACAATGATCATTCTGACAGAAGTGCTGGATGGTCTTGGGAGTGTCCAATTCTAACTGATAAGACAATAGAGATACAAGGAAACCCAAAGCTACCTTCTAGAATTTCCACCTACAGATACAAAAAGGAATTTTGACTTTGGACAAATGGGGATACCCTCAACAGAGTGATGGGCATCCTCCTGGCTATGGTGGAGGTTTGCAGTGATCCTTCAGAAAGATTAAAAGGAAAGTAGGGAAAATAATCTGTGCCCCCTTCCCTCAGCAATTCTCTGAGAAGAGAGAAGGGCAGAGATGAACGCAGGAAAGGATGGCCTGGTGGGTGTTGGCACCAAGCTGCTGCTTTCTCTTTTAAGTACTTTCAATTACTATTTTTTAATACAGAAAGTTCCAAGGAAGAAAACACTAAATAGTCCATAATGCTTCCAATTGATTGAAACTGTAACTTCTATTCTTGTTAACAAATTTTTAGAAGAAATATATCTCAAAAAAATTAAACATAGGATTGCTGTATGACCCAGCAATTCCACTCCTAGGTATACACCCCAAATAACTGAAAACAGGTATTCAGAAAAAAACAATGCACACAAATGTTCATAGCAACCTTATTCACACTAGCCAAAGATGGAAAAAACTCAAATGTCCATCAACTGATGAGTGGATGAATAAAAGGTGGTACATCCATACAATGGAATATTATTCAGCTGTGAAAAGGAGTGAAGTACTGATGCATACCACAGCATAATGAATCTCAAAAACATTTATGCTGAGTGGAAGGAGCCAGATGCAAGGACAAGGTCAATGCACAGAGACAGAAGGCAGATTAATGGTTGCCAAGCACTGGGGGAGGGGAGGACAGAGCCTATTTAATGGGTATCGTGTTTTCTTTTAGGTAATGGAAATGTTCTGTAACTAGATAGAGGTCATGGTTGTACAACATTATAAATGTATTAAATACCACTGAATTAGATACTTTAAAATAGTTAATTTTATCTGATGTGAATTTTACTTCAATTTTAAAAAGTAATCTAAGATTAGGAAATGTAAAACATACAGAAATATACAAAATTAAAGGTGAAAGCCTCCTCTCTCCTTTACTCCCAGCCAGGTTGCTCTTTCCAGGGATGACCACTGCCAAGTGCTGATTTTATTCTTTGAGTTGGGATGGTAGGAGGGATAATACACATTCATCTCCATATCTACCCCACCACCCTTTAAGAACATCAGATAGAGCATATTAGCTTCATCTGATTTTCTTTTTCATGACTTGGAGATTGTTCTACACAAGCACATACAGATTTGTGGCATTGACTGAAAGGGCTGCCCAGCCTTGTGTTGAGAGGACAGATCGAGCTAATTGCTTATGGAGAGCAGCTTTGCTTGTCTCTGATTTTCCATCAGGAGACACAGAGCTGCAATGGAGATCCCAAAAGTGTACGCTCATTACCTTTACAAGTATATCTGTAGGGCACATATCTTGCTGAAGTTGCTGGGTCAAAGGGTATGAGAATTTCACGTGCTGATGTTACCAAATACTCTTCCAGAAAAGTTGCATCAGTTTATACTCTCTGGCATCATATGGAAGAGTACTCATTTCCTTGTGTCCCTGCCAGTGCAGATATGGTGAATCTTTTTAAATTTTTGTCCATCCGATGGTCAAAAGGTGAACCTTGTGGCTTGATTTGCACATGTTTAATTATGGTTTATGTTGTTTCCTTGTATTTATTGAGCACCTACTTTTGTCTTAGTAAATTGCCTATTTCTGTTCTTAGCAAATATTTAATTAGTATTATTTATCTTTTTCTTCTTGCCTTGTATAAGCACTTAGTAAATGAAGGAAACTAGCCTTTTGTCTGTTATTCATGTTAGAAATACGTGTAGACTTTCAGCTTTTGATTCCGTAGAGGTGTTTACAATTTTATGTTATCAAATTTATCTTTCTTTATATCTAATGGGTGTTGTGTACCAAATTATAAATTAATGTACTCATGTTTTCTTCTTCTGTGCTGTCCAATACAATAGCTATTAGCCATATGTGGCTATTTAAATTTAAAATACTTGCCAGTAAATAACATGTAAAATTGTGTTTTCATCTACACCTGTCTCGTTACCAGAGCTCAACAGCCACACGTGGTCAGTGGCTGCTATATGGGACGTTGGTGATAAAAAGTGTTTTCATCACCACAGAGAACTTCATTGGACAGCCTTATTCTAAATTATTTGCGATTTTCTCCTTTTAAGTCTCTCTCTATCTTGAAATAATTTGGCTGTAAAGAATGAGGTAGGGATCCTACACACCTCTTCTCCAAGCAGCTAGCCCAGCGCTGTTCGCTAATAGTCCTCTCCCACGCTGATTGAAAGGTCCTGTTCAGCTTAAATGAAATTCTTGTCTATCTTTACACCCAGGACTGGGCTCTATTCTGATCTACTGGTCGGTGTTTGCATTTCTTTTTGCATATGTAAATATTGTTAGTTCACTATATGCTCTTAGATTTGATAGAGTTACTCTTTCCTTGTTTTTCATTTTCCCAAATGTTCAGGTTAATTTTGCCAGATATATTTAATACTATTTCTTTCAAGTTTCTTCCCCCAAAAGTCTGTTGATGTTTTCATAAGCTACACAGAATTTATGAATTGATTTAGGAAGAATTTGTATCTCTAAAATAACATTTCTTTCTATCCTGAAGCACAGAGGGTGTGTTAATTTGCTTTATTTTCTTTTATGTCCCTCAGCGGAGATTTCTTTTTACTTAGGTTGCTCCCACTTCTTGGCTACTATGAATGAAGCTGCAGTGAACATGGGTGTGCCAATATCTCTTTGAGATTCTGTTTCCAATTCTTCTAGATAGGTACCCAGAAGTGGGAGAGATGTTTCCACTTCTTAAAAAGTGTTTCCTCCCTTGCATTCCCTCTTTGACCCTCTTTGGTCTGTGCCTGCCCTTCATAATCCCCTGAAACTGGCCTGGCAAAGACCACCCCCGTCTTGGGAAATGTTGCCAAATCCAGCTGTTGTGTCATGTTTCCACCTTATGCTACATGACCTCTCTGTGTCATTTAGCTCTGTTTCCCACATCCTCCATGAAACTCTGTCTTCTTTGCCCCTGGGTCTGGTTTTCCACCACCTTCCTAACCATCTTCTTAGCCTCATTTGCTGGCTGCCACACCTCTGCCCACCCTTAACTGTGCTACACCACAGGACTCTCCTCCAAGCAAGACTTTTGGCTCATACTCAGTGCCCCCCAGAGTCATCCCATCCAGTCTCTTCTGATCATCCTGTTTTCCAGCTTTCCCATGACCTTCCAATCTGTGTGCTCCCCAGACACCTAGAAGTCCAAATGCCCAAATCTGACCCACCTACTCCCCAACGCCACTAAACCCACCCCAAGCCTGCTCCTTCCTTCCAGTGTTCTTTTCCTGACAGACACTCTACCATCTTCCTCATTTCCAAAATGGTTCACAGGTGAGCAGAGAGGGCTGTATCTTCCTCATGCCCACATCTGATGGTTCACTGGTTGTGACCCCCTCTACTTCCTGAATTTCTCTCAGGTAAGTCCCTTTTCCTCATCCCTACAGCCACTGGTCTTAATTCAGACCTCCATTCTCTTATCTATTGAGAAATCTTTTAACTGGCATCTGTAGATATTTTTATATACTTAATATCACTATGTGAATAAAATATGAGGAGGCATACAAAATCTCCCAGGTAATTTTTAAGGTAACAGCCTGTATAGTGTTTTCCAGAAACCTCACGTAAGGGCAACTCAATAAGTATTTTCCGGCACCTACGTTATGTCTTGCACCCGGCTGGGCCCAGGGAATGCCAAGATCAGTAAGACAGTTTCTTGCCCCAACGATGTCACAAACTGATTGAGGGGGCCTAGCATATTAATGCTTATGAAAATAAATGCATTTTATTGTGGCTGATGCCAAGTGTAGTAGGACAATGCAGGAAGTAGTGAATACCCAGTTCTCTCCAATCCGCCATCCATACTGGTGCCAGAGGGATCTTTCTAGATCTCATCTCATATAGGATAAAGACTAACCTCACCCAAAAGCTAAACTCTTCCAGCCAGGCCACCCATGACCTGGTCTTTCATGCCTACTTTGTCCCTCTTGCTCCCTATTCTTCAGCCATACTAAATGCTTGAGAATGTTCCAGGCATTGATATGTTTGCTTTTCTTCCAAAAAGCTTTTCTCTTGCTTGTGTGTCTGGTGAACACCTTCTCCATGAAACCTCCCTATCCCTTAGGTTAGACAGTCACACCCCTTTTCTCATTGGCTCATTATACCTGGAACCTACTTTTAGTGTGGCACCGCCCACAACTGAATGCATTTCTTCATTTACAACAGCTTTATTAGGGTATAGTTCACATACCATACAATTCACCCATACAATTCAGTGCCTTTTATTATATTCACAGAATTATGCATCCATCACCACTATCAATTTTAAAACACTTTCATTACCTCTGAGAGAAACCCCACATCCCTTAGCCATCCATCCCTCCCCTCCCCTGCCAGCCCTAGGCAGCCTCTGATCAATACTCTCTGTCTACAGCTTTGCCTCTTCTGGACATTTTGTATCAATGAAGTCATATATTATGCACACTTTTGTAACTGAACTCTCTCTTCTAGCACCATGCTTTCCAGATTCATCCACTTTGTAGCCTGTGTCAGGAGGTTGTTCCTTTCTTATGGCTGAATAATATTCTAGTGTAAGAATACCCCACATTTTGTCTAACCATTCATCAGTTGGTGCACATTTTGGGTTGTTTTCACCTTCTCGCTGCTGCTAGGAACATTTGTGTACAAGTTCTTGTGCAGACGTATGGTTTCACTTCTCTTGGGTAGATACCTAGGAGTGGAATGCTGGCTCACATGGTAACTCCAGGTTTAGCTGTTTGAGAAACTCCCAGGCTGTTTTCCACAGTAGCTGCATCATTTTACAATCCAACATTTGATGGGGTTTACAAGGGCTCCAATTTCTCCACATCCTTGTCAATATTTGTTATCTTTGTACTATAACTATCCTAATAGGTGTAAAGTGGAATCTCCTTGTGGTTCAGATTTGCATTTCCCTGATAGCTGATGATGTCGAACATCTTTTCATGTACTATTGGCCATCTCTATAACTTCTATGGGGAAATTTCTGTTCAAATCCTTTCTCCATTTCATAATTGGGTTGTTTGTTTTTGTTGTTGAGTTGTATGAGTTATTTGTATATTCTGGATATTGATCCTTGTCAGATATGATTTGTGATTATTTCCCCCATTCTGTGGGTTGCTTTTGTACTCTGCTGTTAGTGTTCTTTGATGCACAAAAGCTTCAAACGTTGTTGGAGTCAATTTATCAACATTTCCTTTCATTTGCTGTGATTTTTGTGTCATATCAAAGAAACCATCACCAAATCCCAAATCATCAAGATTTTCTTTTGTGTTTTCTAAGAGTTAGAGTCTTAGCTCTTATGTTTAGGTCTTCCACCCACTTCGAGTTCATTTGTCATGTAGTGTAAGGTAAGTTCTTTGTCTATTTTTTTTTTAATTGGGTTATTTGTCTTTTATTATAGAATTGTAAGTTCATGTATTTTTATGCATTTATATATGCTAGTCTCCTGCTTCAGTTGGTGATTTTCTTGGGGCAGAGACTCTCTTTCTGATTTTGGCATCCTCAGGATCCAGCCTGGTGCCAGGCATGGATAAGATGCTGAAAATTATTTTTTGAGATTTCTGAATTGTACTAGTCATGTTGTTACCTTGGAGAGCATATGGCAGATTTTGCATTCCATCTAATATTCGGGGCTTCGAATCACCTACAGTGCCTGCTTTTATTGCATTTCAGTCTCTTTTATTGGGTGAATTTCTCTTACCGGTCCCATCCACACCTAAATGCTGTTGGTCTCTCCTTTCCTTAGAAAACTCTGATAGTCATTTTCCTTTACTTTGCAAACCTCCTAAACCAGGATGTGTGGGTCAGGGAGTATCTAATTCAGGTGAGGCCAAGCCCAAGTGTAGAGAGGTGGCAGTTCCCATGACAACCTGGAGGACACCTTATCTGATGGATATCCACTCCTGCGCCCATACCTACATACTCAACAGTGCCTGGTCATTTAAATTTGGGTATTTATGAGAAATTTACCAACTTTTAAATGTTGGTAACTAATTTTTTTTTTTAAAGCGACAGATTTAAGAACAGTAGCTTATGTGTTTGATCTTACTGCCATTTACTGAGTTCTGATCCATTACTCACTCTAGCTTGGGTTTCATTCTTCAAAACCTATTACGTTTCTTTCATCGAACAAAGTACTTAATGTGAAGCTTGCATTAGCTTGTCACTCCTCATTATGTATACCATGCTGAGTTAATCCCAAACTTTGTCCAAATACAAAACACTAGATGCCTGCCCTGAGTGATTTCTGTCCTCCCTTGCACTGTTAGAGAATTATTAGATTAGACAAAGAAACCTCAGATGGCTTACTAAATGGGGGAAAAAACCAAACCTGCCAAAAGGAACATTTATGCCCAACACTGAGGAAAATCGTGACCTTTGACTTATTTCTCTCTGAACAAATATTCTTTCCATTACGGGACTAATGAAATTGAAGTTTACAGTACGTTGATCTATTGCTTTGAATGATTTCTAAAGCTGTTTACAAGTTTGCCAGTGGATACACGCTGCTTACGGTAAGTGCAAAGGTTGTTATTGTTCAAGAAGTTCTGGTGCTCAGGAAACAGAAAAGGGCCATGAGCCATGGCAAGGGCTGCTGGACAATTGTTGTTTGTATTGTAGGGCAGGGAAATGTTTCCTTTCCTTCTTTCCAGGTACTTTGGCTGGTCTAATAATTAAGTAGATGTAAGACGGATTCACAGGAGAAAAAAATTTAATTTAGTATATGCAGGAAACTCAAAAAGTGACCAAAGAAGGCAGCTTTTATACCCTTTAGACAAAGAACAAATTTGTGAAGAATTGACAAGACAAAAAAGTTTGGGCTTGGAGTAGCAAATTAGTAAAGAGGTAGCAAGGTCCGTTTATATAGCCTTTTTGACCCTGAATTCTCTATCTCTGGTATTAAAGATATCTCTCTTCCTCCCCATGCAGGGAAGGTACTGTTCACATGGGAGATTTATTTCCTGCTTTCTGGGGGACAGAGGAGGGTCAGAGTGTCCCTCTTGTACTGACTGTTTCTCAAGTAACTTGAATTCAAAATAATCAGTATGTCAAAGTGGCATATTCTGCTCCCCTTCATGTATCCTCTCCTCCCTCCCCCTCCTCCCCTCCTCCTCCTTTTTCTTTAAGTTTGTTACAGGATACCATCTCTTACTTTAAGTAGTCTTACATTACATGAATTCAATCACTGGTCAAGGTCCCAGGCTCTTATGAATAAAATGCTCAATTATGTAATGTTCTCAATTCCTAAGCTGCTGGGTGGAGGATAAAGGATAAAGGAGGATAAAGAGCCCTAAACCATCATTGTAAACAGTGGTGATGAGTAACAAAAGGCAAAGCCCCCCTGAATCCCCCAAAGAAGAGCAGCAGTGACGTGCTCCGCACAGCTCTAGAAGCCAGAGGCGATTCTGTGCTCAGTGGGAAGGGCTCAAAATAAAAACCCACATGGGAAAAGAACAACTTTGATTGTCTTCTCTCATGAACAGCAGCTAACAGGGATGTAATTCCTAGTCTCTCAGCCAGGGAATCGGCAGCTATGAATTTGTGGGCCAAAAGTCTAGAGATTAGTCAAGAATTTGTCTTAGTTTGCTTAAAATTTGAACCTAGTGTCTTATCCTCTAGTGATTCATTTCCTTTCCCATGAAACAGACACATACATTTAATATATATATATGTTTTTAATATATTTAAATGTATATTTATATTTAGTTCAATAGCTGACAATTACATCAAAGAGCTTTTATCTTATTTTGGATAAATTTTGAATTGGAAATCTTATGGCTATTAAATTCCAAAATCTTGGATCGAGACTTTATAGGGAGCAATAACTTGGATGAGTGATAATTATTTGAAAGGGAAAGTGTGGCCACCTATTGACAAAGCCACGTACTAAGCAGAATTAACATTAAAAATTAATACCTACTGTTCTTTTTTTTTTTTAGAAAATACCTACTGTTCTTAACCCTTCACTTTACATTAAAGCTAAAGTTGTTGGTTTAATTAAAATAGACATGTCTTTAAAGTTATCAGCATTAAAAGTAAATCTTTTGTTCTGCCTGGGTTTACTTAAAGTCAAATAAGTTGATGTCATCTCTGTTACAAAGTGTTTATAATAATAATAAATAGCACGGGAGGTGACTGACTTCCTGTGTCTCTCGTCCAGACGCCAGCTTATGGGGTGGGATTCTGACGTGGCCGTGAGGCTACTCACTGTGGTTAAAAAGCAGGGTTTCGGGGCACCTGGGTGGCTCAGTCAGTTAAGCATATGCCTTCGGCTGAGGTCATGGTCCCAGGGTCCTGGGATCGAGCCCCGCATCGGGCTCCCTGCTCTGCGGGAAGCCTGCTTCTCCCTGTCCCACTCCCCCTGCTTGTGTTCCCTCCCTCTCTCGCTGTGTCTCTCTCTGTCAAATAAATAAATAAATAAAATCTTTTAAAAAAATAAATAAATAAAAAATAAAAAGAACCTTTGAAAGGAATTTTATGTGTGGTCACTAGTGACTAAAATTAGAACGAATGTATTTAAAAATGAGTTTTGCTTTTTATTTATTTTTTTAAAGAATTTTTTTGAGATTTTATTTATTTATTTCAGAGAGAGACAGAGAGCACAAGCATGAGTGGTGGGGAGGGATGGAGGGAGAAGCAGACTCCCTGCTCATCAGGGAGCTGTATGCGGGGCTCCATTCCAGGACCCTGGGATCATCACTCGAGCCGAAGGCAGACACTTAACCGACTGAGCCACCCAGGTGCCCCTAAAAATGAGTTTTAATATCAAAAGTACATTGGTGCAAAACTAGAAGTTAGTTTTTCTCTGATAAAAGGAGAAAACATTTTCTTGGATTATTGGTTTGCTTCTTATAAGAAATTGTGAACAAAGTTTTTCTTTACCCTTAATGAAATCTGTCTAGAAAAACAAAGTATCTGTGTTTTGCCCCTATTCAGATCTTTGATTATTCAAGAAAACGGAATCTTCTTAGTATTAAAAGAACTAAGTTTTGTTCGCAATCACATAACCTTCTGTATTTGCCTTTAAAATCTTTGTCACTTGGGTTGAATAAATAAGTATTGTTTCATAATGATCAGTGGTCCCAGTTAATGAGGTGTTCAAATCTTTTCATATATCTTGAAATACTTCTCCAAACAAATTCTAAACTAAATTCTTTTGACCACAATCTAACTGAAACTTTCTAGAGGGCCCTGGAGCATTTCAAAGATTTTGTGAGAAATTACATTAATTATTCTTATTTGTTATGTTAAATTTCTTGGGAAGCATTGTCAAATAAGTGATACTAAACCCTCTTAGATTATATCTGTGTAAATATATGTTACTTAATAAATGTTCTATGAGTGCCTGGGAATTTTTGAATTCCCTCCAGAATTCAAAAATTCTCAGTGAGTGTTCTTATATTTCATGACAACATATTCATTTCCATAAGTTCAATAAGAATCTTTTCACCTTGTAACAGTACACAACTGAAAACCCTGATTATGTTACCAAGGCTTTGATTGGGATGTCCTATTTGAGAGAGACATGTGTAGACTAAAATATGACCACACAGCTTCAAGGAACTAAGGTTGACTTCATGGAGCCAATAAAGCTCTTTAACAAAACAAAAACAACAAACAAACAGAAAAACAGCCCTATAACTTGCTTACAGAGATCCTAGCAGCCTTACCAGGTAAGTAAAGAAGATCACTTCCTGACAGGTGCAGGAACCTCAGGATATTTTGGGGACCACGAGAAAACAAGAATTCACCCAAATCTATAGGTATTGCAGGCAAAATCTGATGGCAAGTATTTGGTGCGGCTTCTAGTTTTGAGAGACTGTTAAAAGTTCAATCTAGAGATTCCTTATAAAAAGTTCCAGCAAAGCATATTTAAAAGAGCCTATATGATCAATCACTATTCTTACTGCACTTATGTAAATAATCAGACTAAGTTTTTGGAAACTAGAGTTATTTTGCAAACAAATTAGACTTAATTTGGCTATTTTTGGTGAGGGTGATGATAGGGAGAAAAATTATGTTTCAACAACACGGCTTTATAGATATTAGATCCTAATACAGTTCATTATAAACTGGACTGGATCCTGATTTCTTCTAGTTTCTGCCAAAGCCTGGCTACAACTCTCCAAACTAACATTTTCAATTTTTTTCCATCCTCTTGACTTGGAATCATTTGATAACTAAAACTGCTTTTTCCTGAAGCCCCACAAGCTGAATAAAAACACCTTGATGGACACTTCAGAGAAAGCACCGCCACAACTCATACAGACCATCTGCATGCCTGTTCCTCCGGGGGCCCCTCAAAAAGATCATCAGAGACACTAAACTACAAACCAGGAAATTTGTCAGATCACCACTATCTGCTGTTATTCTATGAAGACGCTTCCAGCCTGACATTGAGAAGCCTTCTTGGCTGGCACCCTCAGAAACGGATTTATGATTTGATTCAGTCATTAATCATTGTTTTTCTTTTGTTTTCATAGAAATGCCTCTTATGTGTAACCTGGTTATTTAAACCGTAGGCCTAACGTTGAGAACACACCTGCATCACTACCTCCTGCAGTGAGTTTAACTGAACTGACCTATTGTCAGAGCAGAGACTGGTTTGAGAAGCAGGGACAGTACCAGCTCAACTTGAACGTGTGAAACTTCAGGAAAGTTTCAGAGGAAGAAACTGAAGGAGCCAAGGACGACTGCCCCCAAATGTGCCACTTTGGCATATTGAGTATTTTAAATAAAGTTTCTTAACAGACAAACTAGTACAAGAAGGACACTCAGCCCCTCCCCCCGGCCCCCCGAGAACAGGCAAGAACTCTCCCTGTGGAAGGTGCCCTCCCTGTACCCAGAGACAGAGACATTCTTGTCAGCAGAGACGGGAGATTCAGAGCCCAGAAGGCTGGGTTAACAATCCTGCTACTTGTTCCTCATTTCCACCCAGCCCACATTCTGTGCAGAATTGCTTCCTGAGTGAAGCTCCCGGAGTTAGGTTTTCCTGGTCCTGTCAATTCCCCACAGATTCATTGTATCCCTGTCTATAAAGTATAAAAACTGCCTGCTTTGGTCATTTCTTTAGGTCACAATTTTATTATTGGGCCTCTGTGTGCAGGTAATAAAACTGCCTTTTTTCTCCTGTTACTCTGTCTCATGTCAGTTTAATTCTTAGTCCAGCTTTAGATCTTGAGGGTAGAGAAGAATTTTCCTCCCCTACGCAATCAATATGCTAACATGGCACATTTTGGGTGGCCCACACAGTCACTAAAATACATTTATCAAAACTTACCTCTATGTGAAAGAGAGGCATCCTACTTCAATTTAATTTAAAATATACCTCGGGGCAACTAGGTGGCACAGTTAAGCATCGGACTCCTGGTTCCAGCTCAGGTGGTGATCTCAGGATCCTGAGATTGAGCCCCACATCGGGCTCTGCACTGGGTACGGAGTCTGCTTAAGATTCTCTCTCTCCCTCTGCCCCTCCTCCTGCTCTCTTTCTCTCTAAAAATAAACAAATCTTTTAAAATATGCCTCAAAGAAAAGAAAAATAGAATCTAGATTCTCCCATATAGGAAATATATGGAAACATTTCTCATGCCTCAACCTTTTTGTTCTGTAACATGGAATTAGTATACTCCTCCCTTTCTCATACATATTTGGGGAAGATGGATTGGCTGATATTTATTTATGCCTCTTTGAGAGATGAGCTTGTCAGCTCTTTGGTGGGTAATACTCCAAGACCAGAAGAGCTGAAACTCAGTAAGCTTTATGACAACCATACTGAACCTGGGAGGGGAGAATTAAGGGCATTATCAAAACCCAGAATCTGAAGAAATGGAGCGCACTGCTGACCTGCCCAGACAGACTCCTCCACCTGCTGAGGACCTAGCCCACAGGGGGTTCCTCTTGCCATTTCCAACCATTTCCAACACTTGCAGGACTGTTGGTATTGATGTTCTTCATTACTTAGAACCTTGGCTTTTGCCTACTCTGGATAAGATCCCACACATGTGGAGGAGTTGTAACAAAATCTACTCGCAATGACACAGCACTGATACGATGAGCACTGGGTGTTATATTCAACTAATGAATCGTTGAACATTATATCAAAAAAATTTAAAAATTAAAATAAAAAAATAAAAATACAGAGGGGGCGGGAAAAAAAAGCACAGCCCTGGAACATTGAGCTCATGGGCATGTGATGCTGATAATATCATGTTCTCCCAGAATCATTCTAGTGACTGACAGCCTCAGCGTGAGGCTAATGCTTCGTACCTGTTTCTGCTTTTGTCAGTGATGAGAAGGCTTTTTATTTTAGATAGAAAAATCAAACCCATAGTCCAGCCCAAATCTGCCCAGAGCAACACTGGGACACTCACCACATTATCATGTTCCATCTTATCCCTTTAGTTACCTTCAAATAGGGTCCCGTTTACACAGGAACCATATCCATTCAAAATCCTTTCTATAAATTCATCAATAATCTATCAATAATGACAATGGAACAATCTTAGCCATATATTTTAGAGACTGATATTTTGGGCAAGAAATTTCCCACTTGAGGGGCGCCTGGGGGGCTCAGTCGTTAAGCGTCTGCCTTCAGCTCAGGTCATGGTCCCAGGGTCCTGGGATCGAGCCCTGCATCGGGCTCCCTGCTCTGTGGGAAGCCTGCTTCTCCCTCTCCCACTCCCCCTGCTTGTGCTCCTTCTCTTGCTGTGTCTCTCTCTGTCAAATAAATAAAATCTTTAAAAAAAAAGAGAGAGAGAGAAATTTCCCACTTGAGGCTAAGTTAGCTTTCCCCTCTTGAAAAATGATGTTTTCATGTTATCTACTTAATTCATAGTTCCTAGCTTTGTAACAACTTGAGCTGATTCGCCTACCATGTAGGATATTTAAAAAAGAAAAACAATTCTACAATAGTTTCAATATGAAGTATTTCTA
The DNA here is from genome assembly GCF_964656455.1 of Halichoerus grypus. Classification (NCBI taxonomy): domain Eukaryota; kingdom Metazoa; phylum Chordata; class Mammalia; order Carnivora; family Phocidae; genus Halichoerus; species Halichoerus grypus. The sequence goes on from NC_135725.1 coordinate 27,827,318, forward strand.
GAATGCAACAAAGAATTTCCATTTCTGTTCCAGGAAACCACAGAGTTGACAGACGCCTTAGGGCCCACAAAGCAACTTTGATATTTCAGTGAACTGCAAACACAGCAATGACCTGCTATTCCACCTTATGCCTCTGTTCCCTAATCCGGAGGGGATAGGGTAGGTTTCCTCTCGCTCCTGCGGGCCGTTCCCCGCACGTCCGTACAGACAGAGAAAGCTCCCCGGGTGCCCGCGCGGGGCCTCCAGGATTCTGTGTGTGTTTGGGTCACGCAAGGACAACGGAAGGGGCTCCCTTCTTCAGCTGAGAACAAATGTGAAAACCCTCTGGGCTCTTCCCATTTCCCCGTACCGTTCCCAATTTTAGTGATAACACCCCCCAAATAAGCTGGTGTTTCCATACGGGGGTTCAGGTTCACGGACTTTCTGGACTTCAATGTAGTTTACCCTGCTCTGTGGGGTATTGAGGGGTGAAAACAAAGCAGAGAAAAAGGATTCTTTTTGAATGAAAGACCAATAATCGAATGCAACAAGCAATAGTTTATGTATATTTTAAAAAAGGGGGGGGGAAGAAAAAAAAGAGAACAGGAAAGAAAAACCAACATCTTTTTACTACATTGTATAGATTAAGTAAAAATACCTGTATTCATATATATGTATATGCATACTGCATATTTTTATATACAAATATACACACATGTAATATAATATGAAAATTACATGCTTCCCAGGACAGAAGAATTAGGACATGTTCCTTCAGAACAACTTAATACTCTATCACAATTTAAAATCAATGCAAGGAAACTGGCTTCCTTCATCTTGTTAGACTTCAAGTGTACAAAGTTATGGAACCAGGATCTAAATGTGAAAATCATCTGCTGTGCACAAAAGGATTCTACACAGTAGCAGGTCTGTCCAGGGAGAGCGGACGGGATCTGATAAACCGCAGGCATTCCCGAACCTCAGGGAGTTCTCATTAGGACAGAGCTCGTGTTCAGTCTCATAAAAATAATAATTTCACGGGGAGACCGTGCAATCATAGCAGGAAATCGTGGATTTTGCTGACTGCCGACCCCTAGTGGTGACAAGCGGCAGGCCCGGTGGAGGGGCCACCCCTGCCCCTGAGCTCCTCCCCCGGGGCACAGCAGGCCGCCTCCCCTGCAGCGCTCCCCCTGGACACCCGCTCCCCTCTGCCCCGGGCATGTCCTTCCTGCCGCAGCCCCACAGTGCGCCAGCCATGACCCTCCACTGGCCACAGAGCGCGGATGTGTGTGGCCGCCGGACAAGCAGTGTGGGGGGACCCCCCCCCGGGCCCGGAGTGGCTGCACACGGAGGCAGCCAGCATCCACACGGGCCCCCCGCTCCTGCGTCCTGCCCGGTGGCTCGGCCCTTCTGTCCTGCATTTTCAGGAGACGACAGCGCCACGGGCCGGTGTCTAAGGCGCACCCACGGCCTGCTGTCGGAGTGATAGAAACGTGCCCCCGGGGACATCTGTCCCGGGGAAAGGAGCCGGGCCGGCCATTCTCGCGGGGCTCAGGGGGACCAGAGCTGTGACCTGGGAGGGAGCAGAGCACGACCCGCAGGCCCTGGCAGAGCCACAGGGCAGTGACCGTGCGGCTGTGTTTGGAACCAGCCCTCCTTCCCTGGAGGCCACAGCTACCCCATCCATCCTACCCCCCAGCCCCATCTCCCCGGGGAGGCTCCCACGGCATCTCCTATGCGCCACGGTCTGCTTCTCTGAGCACCGCCTTAATACTGCTCGGCGCGCATCAGGACGTGACCGCTGAGCCGGCCGCTCTGGGACGGGCAGGCTCCACGTGGTGCTGCCTCCGGCCGGGCGCCCCCTCAGCCCGGGGCATGTGTGCCCCTCGGGGGCCGGACAAGGACCTGCTCCACGGCCTGCAGGCGCAGCTCCCGGCTCTTCCCCGACCTCAGGCACGTCTACATTTAACTGCGGGTGAGTCCTGTCGCCTCAGGGACTGTTTGGAAGGAGACTCGCCCCGTCCCTTGGAGCAGACCGGCCACCTGGGCATGAAGCCACACGGGCCCCTGTGGGGTTTCCCATCCCTCCCCTGCTTGCCTAGGCCCTCCGAGACCACCGGGCTCTGGGCCTCAGATCTGGGACTGAATTCCACCTCTGGGATAGACTGGGGGCACCTGAGCCCAGGGTCACACGCTCCAGTGCATCCCTGAGATGTCATTTCTGTCACAGGACAAAATTTCACACATGCGGGTGGGCAGCCTGCTTCTGAGCCCCCTGGCCTGGTCTATGGGACTCTGGGTGAGGGGCTGGGGGGGAGAGGGCGTGAAATGCAGAGCCCGTGCCCCTCTGTCCGGGGCAGCCACCCTCCTCCCCACTAACCAGCCTCAGGCAGCAATGTGACCCCAGTGTGGCTGAAGTTTCCAATTTTCCACAGGAAACCCAATACCAGCTTTTCAGTGGAATCTTCTGAGGTGTGAATGTTGGCTGCTAATCCTCTTTCCCCACCCCCACCCCTACCCCCCTGCACACAACACACAGCGCGGCAGCCGCCTGGGCCCCGGGTTTCAGCCTCGGCCTGAGGCAGACACACACGTTATGTCTCTGAGCCCCGGGTCACTTCTCTCTGAAGTGGGTTATGACACAACCTCATAACATCGTGAGAATCCAGTGAGATGACACGTGTGCGGGACCCGAACCCAGGTCAGGACAGACCGTGTCAACCACACGCGTTGCCTTCCACGCTTCCTGGCTTCCAGGTTTTACTGCGGTTTCCCCAGAGAGCAGCCACTTTGCCAGCTGGACATCCTTTTGGTGTCCCCTTGGCCTTCTCTCGGGTCTTTGCGGAACTTGTCACTTTCATCGGTCTTGCGAATCCCCAAGGGGACTTCCTTTTACACAAGTGACCACGGAGAGCAGAGCTGTGCCTCCCGAGAGAACAAGGCCGTCCGCTCCCAGGAGAAGGGAGTACAGTTTGAGGGGTTCCCCCCTTCAGCTCCTTCTGGTAGCAAAGCCAGCGTCCTCGGGGATGCTGGGAGACCAGGAAGATTCTGGAACGGACTCACATGGGACACAAGAGAGAGTAGTGTTTACTTCCTAACACTCCTGTCGGGGAAGCCCGGCCCCACTAACCTGTTACTTTGACAGAAATTTGAGGGTTCGGCCTGGAGACGCAGCTCTGAACCAAGGGTGTCGAAAGAACAAGAGAAGCAGCCTCCCCGGGGACCCGCTGTGTCTCTTTGCTGACTGCAGCCGGGGCGGCTTCTTTGGTCCAGAGCAGACATCGTCCTGACAGAATCTTCTGTCACTGAGTCCCATGACCAAGTCTCCCTAAGCCCTGGCTGAAGCCCTTACACTCGTGACCCTGGCTGATAATCTGGCCTTCCTGAGCACATTTTATCAAGAATCTACTTCCAGATTCTTCCAGATGTGGAAGATGAATGGAGACATTACTTCTGAGGAATGAGGGTTGAGCAGCAACTAAAATCTCACCTTCACAGGAGCCCATGTGTCACTTGATGTGTGACTGGTTCAGTGTAGCTCCTGGGCTTTGGGGGCATAATCTTCATACCAAATGAGGATTTAGGAAAATTCCAGATCAGAGATCTAAATAGATCTCTCTGTCTCTCCGCCCCTGCCCTGTCTCTCTCTCTCTCTTTCCCTCTCTGTCACACACACACACACACACACCCCATCTCATCCACACCCACCCTGTGGCTCAGTCTGGAGGGAGCTTACCCCCAGCAGCAGAGAGCTGTCTCCCTCTAGGGGTGATACTGAATCCTGCCAGGAAAGCCGACCCTGTACTAGAAACACAGGCTGGTCCACGCAGATGGTGAAGCTAATCATTAAATGGGGAAAACTACTGGCTCTGGAAAAGGTGTAACCTATTTTATGTCCCCAGACTGGATCAAGATTACAGTGGAAAATGGAAAATGTGTGCATGAGAATGCCCTTACTCACACGGAGTTCTATGTGTGATAATAAACCCTGGCTCAAGACCCAGACAGGTCATGAATTGCCAGGCTGCCGACTTGACCCCTATGGCTTCATGAAAAGGGTTGAAAATACCCCTTCAGGCTGTAGTGTGGCTTAAATTAGGTGTCACACATACCACGTTTTACCCAGTTCCTGGCACCCAGCTAGTGCTCAGTAAGCATCAGAAATGTATGTTAGCCTAATGATGTAATGTATGGTGATTAACATAACATAATAAAATTTTTTAAAAAAAGAAATGTGTGTTAGCAATATGATAATCATTCTAATTGTAAATTCATTTTGGCTCATATTTCTTCCCCAAGTTTCATTTCTACTCCTGTGTTCAGAGAAAAGAAATTGAAAGGGGTATGTAAATCTCAGTCAACTGTCCCCCAGCCCGACAAGGGCTCCCTGGACATCTCTCCTTATAGGGAGAGGAATTACATAGAAAAACACAAACTTCCAAACATTTGTTTTCAACCTAAAGAAGATACATGACGCCTTTGCCATATCATGTACAGAAATGCCTCTGAGGCACAAAGCTTCAAAATTGACACTGTGTGGGAAACTCTTTGAAGACCTCTATTCCTTTTTTTTTTTTAATTCCTTATTTAAATGAAGGCCTCTATTCTTACCTGTGCAAAGTGGAATTCCCTCACTAGAGAGCATTTAGGAGAAATAACATCTCAGGTGGCACAATTCCCTAGTGCTTTCTGTGGGTGCTTCTCAGGCATCCACAGGCAACCCTGTGGGTCTGGGTGGGAATCCACCCATAGTCGTGTCTGCAAAAGGTCGGGGAAGACAGCAAAGCCGCCTCCCAGTCAGGCTCCGTGTGAGTGGACCGCCCCATCCTGAAGCCTCATTAAGGAGCCTTCCAAAACCACCGACCAACGCTGAGATGCACAGGGATGGTGCTTCCACGGGAACCCAATTTTGCTGCTCTCTGCTCTCAAGGTACTGGGTGAGCCCAGCTTCTTTCTTCCAAGAAGAAAGCCTAAGGGGAAGGGCCCATCCTGGGACCAATATTGGGTCTGTGCAATCTGGAACCTGTGCTCGTCCAAGCTCGTTGTGTCTCCAAGGGCTGAGTCCCCCAGTAGAACACGACACCATTCTGGGATTGGCACATTTGCGATTTGGAGCTTGGCCACTGTGACCGTGATTTCGGTGAGGTCCTGGCCTTGCTATTGCTGGGCCACCTGTGAGTGCAGACCAAGAAGGGGGTGGACACAGGGCCCACAGCTGGGCTAGACACCTAAAGCCAACAGGGCAGTGAGATCAGGTCAACACAGCCAAAAGACCAACACAAAGCCACCGCTCACCCTAGACCTTGACACGGGACAGCACAAAAGCCAGCACCTTGCAGAGAGACAGGGGCCGGGGCGGGGGCGCCTACCTGCGGGCTTGGATGCCAGGGGTGAGGGCGGGAACCTGGTGCAGCTGGTGGAGGAGAGTCTGGGCCGGTGTCTCCTGAAGAAACTTCTCCGTGATTACAAACATACATTACAAACATTACCGTGATGGTACCGGATGCCCAGAAAGAGGGCCTCACCAGATACCAACACAAATGCTGTGGCGGGGCCGGAGGCCCAATAACCTTCCCACTGTCCTCTCTCTCAGCCTTACAGGGAGAAGCAGGAGAATTCACAGATTCCCTCACTCACTCACTCATCAGCAGACATTTATGGAGCAACCCATGGGCTAAGCACAGTGCAGGGAACAAGAAGGTCTAGACCCGGCCCAGATCCATCAGCCCCCCACACTTGAGAAACTCCACCAAGGTGGTTTTCCCAGAGCCCGAGTGGCCAAACAGCTTCAGTTTCATTCTGGATTGGAGGTTCTGCATGGGGCGCAGTTGCTAGATGAAGAGTCCCCGGTGAGCATCCTAAACACAGATGAGAGAACCTGTGTTACTCACAGGAAAAGAGCAGTCCCTGAGCAAACTGCCGATGGTCATTCTCATGTTTGGAATCCCTGGCTGCTTCCTTCCTGCCCTGCAATTCTTTTCACCTTTTTGGGGACGGTATAATTGACATATAACATTATGTTGGTTTCAGATATGCAGGATAATGGCTCAGTATTTGTATATATTGTAAAATGATCACCACGATAAGTGTAGTTCACATCTGTCACCACACATACTTACAAACTTTTCTTTTCTTGTGATGAGAACTTCTAGGGTCGATGCTCTTAGCAACCTTCAAATACGTGGTACGGTATCATTAGCTGTAGTCCCCATGCTGGACATCACATCTCCAGGATTGATTTGTTTTGTTTCTGGAAGTTTGTACCCTGGTCTGGGATTGTTACCCATGTTGTGGATATGTCCCATTGAATTAAAAAATAATTCCTATGGGGTGCCTGGGTGGCTCAGTCAGTTAAGCGGCTGCCTTTGGCTCAGGTCATGATCCCGGGATCCTGGGATCGAGCCCCCCACTGGGCTCCCTGCTCAGTGGGGAGTCTTCTTCTCCCTCTCCCTCTGCCTGCTGCTCTGCCTGATTGTGCTCTCTCTCTCTCTCTGTCAGATAAATAAATAAAATCTTTTAAAAAATTCATATAAAGTGCACATAACATAAAATTCCCCATTTTAAACACTTTAAAACAGACGGAAGTTCCGAGACGTGACTACATGTGCAGTGTGTGCGACCAGCCCGGCTCTGGTTCCGGAGCATTTCCATCACCTAAGGAAGCTCCACAGCCATCCGCAGTCACTCCTCCTTCCCTGCCAGTCCTGGCAATCACTTGTCTGCTCTCTGTCACCAAGGATGTGCCCAGGTCCACAGCATTTTGGTGCATAAGGAAGGGGGTGGAGAAACTGCTATGAGGCCATCAATTTCAAAGGGAAACAGGGCCAACCTGTCCGACTGGCCAGGGGCACCTGCTCCTCTCTGTGTGGAAGGGCTGGTTCCCTCATGACACCGTGATGGTACCGGATGCCCAGAAAGAGGGCCTCACCAGATACCAACACAAATGCTGTGATAGGGCTGGAGGCCCGATAACCTTCCCACTGTCCTCTCTCTCAGCCTTACAGGGAGAAGCAGGAGAATTCACAGATTCCCTCACTCACTCACTCATCAGCAGACATTTATGGAGCAACCCATGGGCTAAGCACAGTGCAGGGAACAAGAATGTCTAGACCCAGCCCAGATCCATGTCCTGGGGAGACACAGACATGTGAATGCTGACACCAAAATAACAAGAGTGGGATGGTGTAGGCAGGTGCTCTGTGCACCCAGAGATCCCACCTCGAGGCTGCACAATGATGCATCACTCCCACCCCCCTGGCTCCATCCGGCCTCACAAGCAGCCTCATTTTCCACTCCCAGCTTTCTCCCGGCTCCAAAACAGGGGCCCATTGGAGCTCTGGGGTGCAGCCTCAGGGGGATTCCTTCTGTGACCCAGGATGGTCCCACTGCTCTAACCTATTGACTTCCATGCATCCAGGGGACCCCTCCTGCTGGGATCTCTCCAGGAACATTCCTCCCCAGGAGGCTCTGGCCCAGGTGGGGTTCTCCATTGTGACCCCACCAGACTGTAGGGTGATGTGGGACACTCTCCCCCTCCCGACTGGGAGCCAACTGAGGGGAGAGACGGTATCCCCAGCACCTGGCAGGGAGATGCTCAATAAAGAGGTGCACTGGAAATGACAGGACTCAGGGGGACCCTGCAGGAGCCTCTCAGAGGGAACTGCCGGCTCTTAGTCTCCTGTGACCTCAGGCCTGGCAGACACTGCGTCCACGTGCAAACCCGGGGAGGGGGGTTCCCTGCTGCTCTCTTCCCGCTGAGCCACTGTGGCTTCCTCCACCGACCACCCAGCAAGCTCACCTGTCAGACAGGGCTCTGCTGAAGGCTCCCTGTCCTCCCCCAGTTGCTGTGTGGGACTGTGACCTCCCTTCTCCGCGCTGCAACACTGCCCCCTGGTGGGCATGCTGGCAAAGGGTAGCAGCTTTCTCTGTGTTCACAACGGGAAGGGAGCTCCGGGAGGTGGGTGCAGCTTGTGCCAGTGTTCATACAATGTCCCAGCGCTTGGAATTCTCCTGGGGCCGCCTGATTTCTGAGTGCCTGCTGAGCATTTTTACAGGAGAAAAACCGGTTCATGATTATCTGAGCTTAGGACAACTTCATTTTACATAGAACTCAGACATTTTGGGGAAGAATATGGTTTAATATATACTAATATTTCCAAGAATGCAACTTTTTTATAAATTGGTAAAAGAATATATATATATAGATATCTTTACTGAGCTCTGTCCCTTACTTTTGAAAATCATGTCACCATGTTCCTGCCATGTTTGAGTCACTATCCCAGCAACCAGTGTGAGAAGGGGGGCCCTAGGCAAGCTTCCTACCTGCCCCACAACTAGGACCCTGTGACATTCGAACACACCAGTGAATCCCCCTCACAGCTTTCCTGCTGGACCCCACCTGGTCTCCAATAAGATCCCTTGCCAGGGGTCCTTCCTGCTTCCCTGCATTGGATGAGCTCCCCCCGTTGTGACCACCCTCTGGTCCGACTCTCTGAGCCTGTGAGTGTAAGATAAACTCCATGTGCTCCTGAGCCTCCCCTCTGCCTGCTCCTGTGGCCACACCTGGCTGACCATCTCAGAGAAGAAGGCAAAGCAGTGAGTCCGGCAATTTCCATCCACTGACTCACATGCTCCATGACTCTACATCCCCACTTGTCCTCGCTGGGGTTCAAGCTGAGCCGATGTCTCTCCCGGCTACAAACCCCACCGCAGGCCCCCGAACACAGTTTGCCTCACCGACACCCCAAAGCAACATCTGCTGGTTACTCAGCTCGCGCCAGGGGATGGCGGGGGGGGGGGGGGGAAACAAAAACAATAACCCACCAACCCTGATTTGCAGTGCCTGCTGATTCCTGTGGTGTAATCCTGCCACCAGGGCTGATTTGGGTGCGAAACCCAGGAACACTCCTACCGAAGGGTGAATAAAAACAGGCTCTTTTCATTTCTTTCCTGGGAGAACTTTCTCCCTTGGATAATGTCTTCTTTTAATGAGCAACAAAATGGGGCACCTGTTGGCCAGTTAAAGGCAAATAGGCTGGCCGCAGTCTTAAGTCTCAGGGGACAGGCTTCTGGACAAAAGTTTAGTCAATCCCCCTTTCTCAAAAGAAGGGAATGTTGGCCCAACCCTACCCAGTTCTGCTTTCTGTTCATTGACTTCTTTTAAATGGCTTTCTCCCACCTGAGAGACTTTGCCTACAGTAGGCCCTTCCTGAAAGTGGTCCCTCCGACCTTGTCGTCTGGGGGAAGCGTGTTGTAGATATAAGACTTTTTCTTTTAAAATGTCTTTCATGAGAACTTAGTTTAGAAGGAACAACATTTTCCTCATTTTTCTGTTGCCTGGTAAAACATACGTTTTTCTGTTAGGTACAATTTAGGTTTAATCACAGCCAGGAATTAGAACCCAAACTATCGGCAAGCAGGATAAGAGCTCTCCTTATGTGACAAGCTGGAGGCAGCCCGATGTTTCCTGGACATTTACTCTCCTTGGAATACTTTGGGCGTTAAGGAGGGAATTACAAACCCCATTACGAAGCCAATCCTCGATTGGTTGCATTAGTGGCTAGGGCTTTAATGGGTCATATAGTTGAGGCTTTCTTGTTCCAACAACAAAGAATACGGAATTATGATGATGCTAAATCTCAGGGCCTGAACCCCTCAACAGGGCCATACTTGCAAATGGGACGTCAGGTATATGGACAGAAAAAGCACTCAAGGGGTAAGGCGAGGAAACATAATTGAAATTGGCTTATAATTAGCCTGACTGATCAGACACCACTGGGCTGGGGATGCAAGGGAATTTCTATGACCAAACAATGAGAGCTCAATCAAGAGAGCTCTGAAGAATGAGGTCATTAAAAAGGATTCCCTACATTGTTTAAGGTTCATCCAGGGAGGGCACATCAGTACTGGCAATCCAGTGCTCTGAACCTGACCTTCGGTCACCATTGGTGACCTTGGGGTTTCCAAGACATATGAAAGGATGGAGACCGGCCCTGGGGGTCACACCCCAGGGAAGCCTCATCCATAAGCAGCACACACCTCCCATTGAGAGACCCTAGCTGTTTTGCATTCTTAGCCTTCTAAAAGAATATCAAAGTTTAAACTGTTGACCTTGCTAAGCCCGTCATGATTAGGCCAGTTTTTGGGAAATCCAGAGGAGACCAGGGGGATCGGGTGACCGGAGCAGGTAAGGAGGGCGGCTCCTGCCGGCCTGATCTCTTCCTCTCACCTTGGGTAGGCAAGCTGAGGGGCACGTTGGCTTACAAGAGAGAGCTGATATGTAAGGACGACTTCATAGCAACTCTCTGTAATAAGTACGAGGTAACACTCCTACTGGGATTGCAAGATGGGAAACACACAATCCTCCGCGGGGACTCCTTTGGAATGCATCCTGAAAAACTGGGAAAAGTTTGATCCCAGACGCTTAAAAAGGAAATGCATGAAGTTTTTCTGTTCTCAGGCCTGGCCTCAATGTTGCCCAGAGGATGGTGAAATTTGGCCCCCAGAGGGAAGTATTAAATGTAATACTATCTTACAGTTGGATCCATATACAGTTAGAAGAGAGGGTAAATGGGCGGAAGTTCCTCACGTGAAGGCTTTTTTTGTTCTGGGAGAGCAGGCAGATTTATGTAAGTCCTATAAATTGGGCCCCATTCTCCTGGCCTCCATAAATGACCAAGAAGAGCAAATACTTAGTAACTCACTCCCTGAGGTTCCTTCCACGGTGGTGGCACCTTCTAAGCCTTCTTGCCCTCCTTATCCCAGACGCCGGAGACCAAGAGTCTTTGCGATGAAAAGAGGTGCGCTCGTTATGTCCATTAACTACATACCTAGTGAATTCATCCCAATTAAAGTACATGTACCATTCTCTCTCCAATATTTTAAACAGATTATAAAGGATTTGGGCAAATTCGCCGATAACACTGACCAATATATTGAAGTCTTTCAAAATTTAACTCAAATGTTTGAATTAGACTGGAAAGATTAATGTTGATTTTTACAGAAAAGCAAGCTGCCCTACAGGCTGCTGGAGGCTTTGGGGATGAACACATGATGGCCTTTGGGGAAGGAATACAAAGTAGGTGAAGAGATTTGCCCAACTGGTAAACAGGCGGTTCCTCTAGAAGACCCCAGATGGGACTACGATTGTTCCTTGGGAATCTGGAAACAAAAACACTTTCAGGCATGTGTTTTAGAAGGATTAAGAACCAGGGCCAAGCCTCTAAACTATTCCACACTGGCTTACTTCAGGGGCCCTTCGAGTCCCCTTCTAGCTTCTTAGAGAGACTGAGAGAGGCTCTAATGCAACATACCTCTCTAGTCCCGGATACTCCAGAGGGAGAAATAATATTAAAAGATAAGTTTGTAACTCAATCGGCTCCTGATATTCGGAGGAAATTGCAAAAGATGACCATAGGTCAGGACAACTCCCTAGATGCCCTCCTGAAGAGGCCCGGGAAAAGGCAAGGAGAGGCCAAAAGAAAGTTGTTTTTCTAGTGGCGGCCCTAAAAGGACAAGACTTGTAGTCAACCTGAGGAACCCGGGTGCCTGTTATAAATGCGGGCAAATTGGGCACTTCAAACGAGAATGCCCCAAAAAACCCGCCACGGCCCTGTCCTGTATATAGCAAAGGAGACCATAGGAAGAGTGACTGTCCTCCTGGACAAAGGTCGGGGCCCGTCCCCTTCTCAAGGGATCCAACAAGATTGACGGGGGCCCGGGGCTCGAGCTCTCTGCCCCTGTCGCCCAGACGATCGTCACTACACAGGAGCCTCGGGTTACACTGGAGATGGAAGGAAACAAAATCAGTTTCCTCTGGATACAGATGCCACCTACCCCGCTCTCCTTTCCAATCCCCGGGGCCTCACTGCTCATAAGGCTACAGTGAAGGGTGTCTCGGGAGAAGGAACCCATCTGCTGTGTCTGGGAAGATAGAATATTCACTCATTCATTTCTAATCATGCCTGGAAGCCCGACTCCCTTGTTGTATCTCAGACTGAGCTAAGATATCTCTTCCCGACAAGGGAGTCGGGCCCCGGGAGAGCTTTAATGTGTCCCTCCAACAGAGGATGACGTTGACGCCCAGGTATGGGCCTCTGAAGGAAAAATAGGACACGCTGAGACCACCCCCCCTGTTGTAGTTCGCTTAAAGGATCCCTCCTGATCTATTGGGTGATAATTATCTAAATAGGCCTCCTCCTAATAGAACCCAAGTAGCTGGAAGAAACACAAGCCATCCCAGACAAAGGGGACGCTGACTTTCTCTGATCCTCCTGATAGATGTGGGGGCATCTCCCTCATTCATTGCCTGGGTTAATGGCTATAATTGGAGCCAACTGTGGTTAGTCTACCTAGGGACAGGGACTTTAAAGAATGTTCCCAGGCAGCTGCCCAAACTCCCTTTGTTTCAGGGAAATTCCCTGCCTTCTCCAGTCCGACATGGACTGCCTAATTCCACCTGTTGGTGGAAAAAAACATGGCATTTGCTCATCTGTCCAAGTGGATGATCTTTAGAACCGGGAACCCTTTTTCTCTGCCTTCTGGCTGCACTTCGCCTCTTCTGTGCCCCCCCCCACTCCTGTTTCCGTACCACCTAAGATGTGGCCTGCATACACTGCCCACTTCAGATGTCCCCACCAGTGCCCGAGGTAAAAATGAACAATGGGGAACAAGTTGATTGACTTTTAAGGGGACCCAGGTGGAACATAATTCGGTATTCAAACTAATTGCAACTTTTATTCTGCCAAGATTTACTGAAGGTCAAATAAGCTAATGTTATCTCTGTTGCAATTTGTTAACAAAAAGATGACTTAAACTGATGGTTAATCTTGTCTGTCTCAAAGTTTTCACAGGTAATTGTTAAGATAGCTTTCAAAGTCTTTGGTAACCTGAAACTTCAAAGTTTTGCTTGGGTGATAAGTGGGATTGAATTCATTGGACATCTAGGTCTTTTCCAAATAGAATGGAGTGCTAAAGCATTGATTGCTAAATGTAAGTTTGTGCTTTTGACTTCTTACTGCAAAGAAACTATAGATATTTAAATTTGTTGGAAACAAATATGCTTTGTGCTTAATAGATTCATAAGTTTGCCATCCAAAGAATTCTGGTGTGACAGTTTGCAGTTGGTTACTACTTCATCTTCACTGGAGACTAAGATTTCTAAGAGTTAAAATTCTGTTAAATGGAATTAAGACTGACGGAAATAAGGGAAGCAATTCTGTGAGTGTAAGAAAGATGTAAGGAATGGAAACACATTTTTATTGAAGGTAAATGAAGCCAATCTTGTCCTAAATAAGGCTGGTTGTTTGGAAAGAAATGGCTTGGGACAAAATCTGAATGCAAAGGAAAGTTGTAGAAGGTTTGTAAAGGGAAACCTTTGGTAAGGAATTTCAGCGGTCATCAGGATGGACTAAGATTGAAGTAGATGGATTTTAAAGTACACTGGTATAAGATTGAAAGTCTGCTTTCTCTCAGTTAAAAAGACAAAGTTTTCTTGAATTGTTGGTCTGCTCTTTATAAGAAAGTGTAAACAAAGTCATTTTCTCTTTTCTTTGTCCAGTTTCTATGTTTTGCCTTTACCAGGTCTTGAATGATCCCTAATCCTATTTAGGCAGGTGCTTTAGAACTTTCTAAGAGTTTAACAAACTTCCCCAAGATTTAAATCATAAACGAAATCTCGTTGACTGATTAGGCTTGTTTATTTGGTATGTTACATTCTGGGATAAGGTCATCATCACTCAATATTCTGATTACTGAAGTGTTATGTGTCACAGAAATAACTGAATTTCCTTGTCAATTGCATCATAATGAACTTCCATATCAGGTCATTAACAATGTCCATTTCTGACTTTTTGTCATTTATAATTGTTCTTATTCTCTTGTGAAATGAGTTTCATCTTCAAGGAGATTCATAAAAAAGTCTTTTTTAGGACAAATACGGGGACTCAATATCTTTAAGATCATAAAACTGGAATGGGTAAGAATTTCCAGAACTAACTAAAAAGCTGCATTCAAACTGAACAAGAATTAGTAACATGGGACTAAAAGAACTAAAAAGATGATAGTTTTGTGACTCCTGTTTGAAACATTGCTGGTTCTCCAATGTTTGCTCTTCCAGATGAAGGACACTTTCTCTTAAGATATCTATGATTTACAGAAATGTGATAAAGTATTCATTTGTGAAAAAATTGTAGCATTTAACTTTTCTCTCTACTTGAACCTTTTGACATTCAAAAGGTCTCAGTAAGTCTTCTTTCTTCCATGGCAATCATAGTCATTTTCGTAAGTTCAATAAGAATCTGTTCTCCTTGTAACAGAACACCACTGAAAACATTGGTTATTTTACCAAAGCTGTGACTGGAATGTCATGTTTGGAGAGACATGCACAGACTGAGATACGACCAAACAGCTTTAAGGAACAAAGGCTGACTTGATGAGACATGGAGCCATAGAGGCCCTTGGAAATGTTGGCCCGATACCTTGCTTACAGAGTTCCCAGCACCCTTACCAGGTGACCGAAGAATGTCATTCTCTGGCTTGTGCAGGAACCTCAGGATACTCTTGGGACCTCGTGAAGAGGAGTCCGCCCACCTTTACAGGTACTGCAGGCATGTCTGATGGCAGGTACTGGGCTCGGCTTCTGGCCTAGAGAGGAGACTAAAAGTTCAGTCTAGATTCCTTATAAAAGTTCCAGCAAAGCAGATCTTAAAAGACCTATAAGGACAATTGCTATTCTTACTGAGCTTATGTAAATAATTAGGCCAAGTTTGTTAAAATTGGACTTGTTTTGCAAACAAATTAGTCTTAATTTAGCTATCTCTGGAGATAAGGGTGATTTTAGAAAAATTATGTTTCAATAACACACCTTTGCGGATATTAAATTCCAGCTCTGATTGTCTCTAAATGTTTGTTGTTTGCCTAAGCTAGACAACTTGAGGTAAACTTCAGAGAAATTGCCACAATAGCTCATGTATACACAATCTTCTTGCTTGTTATTCTGTGGGGACTATAACAGGAACCCATAGGCATATAATTATTTGAACAGCTGAAATATGGGATTGATTCCCCAACAATTATATAACTCAACTAGCACCTTGACCCATTATGTGTAGTTGGGATGACAAAATTGCTCCTTAAGAACCAGAGTGTACCCCATTCCATGGGGTTAACTATGGACTTGTGGAGATAATGGATGACCCCACTTTATGTTTGGATTGGATGATGTTCTTGGGGATGCCCTTATCTCTTGAGACAAGTCTCCTCCCACTTGCCAATGATTTCTTTTAATTAGTATATTGTTCAGGCTAGACCTCAAACAAAAAGGGCTTCTTGTTGGTTTCATCTCTCATAGTCATATTTATTCTAGAAGACACCTCTATTGATATTCAATTACAAACGAAGGCTTTAACCAAACATTCAACAGCCCTCCTGGTAAAAGGAGGCTCAAAGTTTACCATGGGACTCCCGGGACTTATGTTAGGACTGTAAAATGAAATAAGCAAAACAGTATGCTTGCTTAGCAGGACTCCAAATGATACTTTCCAGGCACTAGATACACTCAGCCAAGAATTAAGTGAAGTCAGAGAGAAACTTCTCAAGAACTGGGCCACTATTGACTATCTACTATTGCTACACCATTTGGGGTGTGAGGAGTTTCCTCACATGTGTTGTTTTAACATTACCGGTAGCTCCTGCAAGATGTCCCAATTAATCGGGGACATTCGTGATCAATTAAATAAGATCAAGATATCCATTGATCTATTTGACAGAATTGGTAATTGAGGATCTTATCTAAGGTATGTGATCATAATTTTGGGTCTAATACTTGTTTTATGCTTATCCTTTTGCATGTGCCGATGCATGCACCATTTGCTGTCCATCATGACCCCCTGGAGCCATCCTGGGAACCGTCCCCTGGATAGATTCTACCTGCCGCACAGCCCGATGCCCCATTTCAGCAGGAAGCAGCCAGAGCAGTCATCATCCCACTCCCTAATGGCTGTAAGGGTTACTATTCCAGGGGGAGGAATGAGTAAAGGACAGGTGGGGCTAGGGATGGAGGGATAGGTAGGGGGCTATATGATCAGGCTCACCAAAAATCCCAGAAGTGCTGAGGCATAATGAAACCAGAGATAAGGGAACAAACCAGACCACCCTGCTCTGGGCATCAGAGGTGGGGTCCTTTATGGCAGTCACATTGTGACCACAAAGAATGACCAGACCCTAAAGAAGTAAGCCATTACAGATATTATCACCAGTCCTTACTCAATTGTGCCACCAGTGATAGAGATGTTAAAAAGATTTAAGTTCCCTGGTAAGTTTTCAATAAAAGACCAACCATAAAACCCTCTCACTCCAGAGAGCTATTTCCATATCCTTGCTTAATAAAATTCTATTGCCTTGCTCACTCTCCTTTGTCCACAAGATTCATTCTTTGATTCCGTGGGACAAGAACCTCACGCTCCTGCTTCAATTTCAAGCCCCCAGTGTGAGGGCACGGAGCACGCAGTTGGGAAGAGACCCCTGGGGCGGGCTCTGCAAGACAGGACCAGAGGCTCCCGCACACCACCACCCCCAGTCATTTTGTGGGGAACTGGGTCAGAGCAGACCTTGCCCAGCTCAGGCCTGCCCCGTGTTCTTCCTGCCCCCACAAGTTCTGGCCTCGGCCACCCTCACCTCCACCCTGCCCAGAGACACTGGCTGCAAGGTCTCTTCTCTCCAAGGTCAGCCCCCCCACCTCCCCTGCTAAGGACCCAAGGAGCCTCTCCCTCTGCTCTGGCCAGTGCTCTGCTGCCCCCTGCAGGTCAACAAGATGATTGTGGTTGTACTTCTACAACAGCAAGTCCCATGGCTTCTCTAGCAAACCCTCTTCAAAAATATGTTCCTAGACTTGTCAACTGATTAGAGGTGAAAACAAGGGGGCGTTTCTGTTGCTAATCTAGCCCACTTGCAAACCTATGGAATGACAAGGCAGTTTAGCCCCCCCCCTTGGTCTGCAGACACAGACTTCTCCCCAGGAATGTGTTCAGGATCCACATGAGGGGGTCTAACAGAGGGTGGCTCCCCCCAAGGGTGTCAAGAAATGCATAGAGGTGATTTTTTTTATTTCACAATGAATGGGGGGAAAGGAGGCTACGACATGAGCTGCTTAGGGTCTTCATGTCCAGCAAGGTCAGGAAGTCCCATCCACCCCAAAATGCCCCCCACCCCCAGAGAAACACTGGGAACATCAAGGAGGAAATGACATGGGAAGGACATGGGGATAAGATGCTCCTAAGTACAGATTGCCCTCTTCCTTTCCCTTCTCCGTCCTCACTGGTTGTGATCACTCTCCTCCACCGCGTGATGTGAATTGCAAGGGCAAATACATCTACTTTCTTGGCTTCTCTGCAGGGAGTGCGGCCCCTGTGAAAACGTACCACAAGTCCTTGCTGACCTATTCTCCAGGGTCGCTCCTGTGACATCTCAATCATTTTCAGGAACCAGATTCCAGTATCGGGTGTCCCCAGACCCCAAGCAGCTACTTATTTGGGGATGTATTTATTTATTTATTTTTTAAAAAGTCTGTGGTTAGAAATTCATGGCAGCCAACTCCTCCCTCTCTGGCTCATCAGGAAGCTAGGGTCTAGAGCCCTCTGAGGGAGCGACGGAGGCAAACAAACTCGAGGGTCTCATTGACCACAGAGTTGAGGAGTTTCTCCTGAACGGAGCAGGCCCTGGTGAGCCTGGGAAGGAGATCGGGGCTCACCACACAGCCAGTAAGCCCAGCTCTGGGGAAGGACCCCCCCTGCCCGTGGCTGGGGAGGAATCAGCACAGATGCCCTGAGCCCACTGAAAGGCACAGGAAGCAGACAAGATCAATCCAATGGATCTTCATGGGGTTGGGGGGGAGGGGTGTTGCTGGATGGCTCAAGTTGATTCCTGATTCCAGGGTCCTGGGATTGAGCCCTCTGCCCACCCAGGGGCTCCCTGCTCAGCGAAGAGTCTGCTTCTCCCTCTCCCTCTGCCCCTCCCTCTGCTCTTTTGCTCTCTCTCAAATAAATAAATAAAATCATAAAAAAAAAAGTGGATTCTCACAGTCAAACCTGTGTTGTTCAAGTGTCAACAGTATTACAGAAAATCTGGAAAAATACATTAACATTTAAAGCAGAAAGTATGAATCACACCAGTAAAATTTCAAAACACCACTGTTAACATTTTGTTTCTATGCTTTTTTTAAAAAAGATAGGTGGAATTACAATGTGCACATAATATTATCTTCTGCTGTGAAGCCCTGGAATATCCTAAGCATTAAACTCTTCTTGCTAAAACTTCTTCAAAAATATTTTAATGGGGGGGTGGAGCAAGATGGCGGAGGGGTAGGAGACCTGGATTTCGTCTGGTCTCAGGAATTCAGCTGGATAGGGATCAAACCATTCTGAACACCTACGAACTCAACAGGAGATCGAAGAAAAGAATAGCAACAACTCTCCGAACAGAAAAGTGACCACTTTCTGGAAGGTAGGACGTGTGGAGAAGTGAATCCGAGGCGATATTCGGGAGGATAGACGGCGGGGGAGGGGCCTCCGTGGGCCGCTTCTGGCAAGTGATAGAGCCCCGGAGCACAAAATCGGAACTTTTAGAAGTAGGCTCCGCTGAGGGACGTCACTCCAGTGGCTAAGCGGGGGGTGGAACCCTCGTGGGACAGTGTGGTCTCAGGACCCTCGGGGTCACAGAAAGACCAGGGATGCCTGAGTGCAGCAGAGCTGCCAGGTATCGGAGCAGGGAAGCTGGCTGCAGAGACAGAGCCGAGGTGCGGGCTCTCAGCTCGGGGTTGCCATAAACCGTGATCCGCGGCACAGTCGGGCCACTGCTCCTCCAGCAGGGACCCAACAAGCGGCAGATCCGGGGAGACTCCCCTTCCTCACCCGGGAGGAGCGGCGTGGGAGCGCACCGCAGGGATCTGCTGGGTTTGGAGACTCCACAGGGAGTCAGGTGCCAGAGATAGAAATGCTCAGTCACAGGCCAGGTGAGCACGGAGTGCAGCTGGAGACCGGGGAGATGGGAGTGACTGACTGCTTTTCTTTGGGGGCTCGCTGAGGAGCAGGGCCCCGAGTTCTCGGCTCCTCTGGGGCGGAGATTGGGAGGCCGCCGTTTTCAGTGTCGTCCTCCAAAGCCGAACAGAAAGCTTGCAGGCAACAAAAGCTCCCAAGAGCAAACCTGAGTAGATTACTTAGACCGGACTGGGCAAGGGCGGGGCAATTCCGCCTCCGGCAAAGACACTTGGGAACCACAGCAACAGGCCCCTCCCCCCAGAAGATCAGCGAGAACAGCCAGCCAAGACCAAGTTTACCGATCAATGAGAACGGCAGACTCCAGCGCTAGGGGAATATTGCACATAGAATTCATGGCTTTTTTACCATGATTCTGTAGTCTTTCAAAGTTACTTTTTTTTTTTTAACTGTCTTTTTTTTTTTGGAATTTTTCTTTTTCCCTTTTTCAACCAACATCTTATCAATCCCTTTTTTAAAAAACATTTTTATTTTTCATTTTTAGAGTCATATTCTATCCCTTCATAGTAGTTACCCGTATTTTTGGCATATATATATGAGTTGTTCTCTCTTTAAAATTTTGAGATAGTTTCCTCTAACAGATCAAAATATACCCTAAATCTCTAGTGTATGGTTTTTTTCTACTCCCCTGCCTGATCACATTCTCTCCCTTTTTTTCTTCTTTTTTTTTTAAATCCTCTTCTTTCTTTTTTCAAACAACTTCTTATCAATTCCTTTTATAAAATTTTTTATAATTTCCATCTTTACAGTCATATTCCATCCCTTCATCATATCAACCCTTATTTTTGTACATATATAAGTTTTTCTTTCTTTAAAATTTTGGGAGGCACTTTCTTCTAACAGACCAAAATACACCCAAAATCTAGTGTGTGGCACTGATCTATGTACCAGCCTGATCATATTTGATCATATTCTGTTTTTTTTTTTGTTTTGTTCTCTTTTTGTTTGTTTTTATCTTTATCTTTTTTCTTTTTTTTTCTTTTTCTTTTTTCTCTCTTTCCCTTTCTTTTCCCACTGCTTCAGGTGTTTTCTGATTTGTTTAGAGTATACTTTCTGGGGACGTTGTTACCCTGTTAGCATTTTGTTCTCTCATTAATCTATTCTCCTCTGCACAAAATGACAAGACGGAAAAAATCACCTCAACAAAAAGAACAAGAGGTAGTACTGACTGCCAGGGACCTACTCAATACAGACATTAGTACGATGTCGGATCTAGAGTTCAGAATCATCACTTTAAAGATACTAGCTGGGCTTGAAAAAAGCATGGAAGTTATTAGAGAAACCCTTTCTGGAGAAGTAAAAGAACTAAAATCTAACCAAGTAGAAATCAAAAAGGCTATTAATGAGGTGCAATCAAATATGGGGCACTAACTGCTAGGATAAATGAGGCAGAAGAGAGAATTAGTGATATAGAAAACCAAATGATGGAAAATAAAGAAGCTGAGAAAAAGAGAGAGAAACAACTACTGGATCACGAGGGCAGAATTCGAGACATAAGTGATACCATAAGACGAAACAACATTAGAATAATTGGGATCCCAGAAGAAGAAGAAAGACAGAGAGGGGCAGAAGGTATACTGGAGCAAATTATAGCAGAGAACTTCCCTAATTTGGGGAAGGAAACAGGCATCAAAATCCAGGAAGCACAGAGAACCCCTCTCAAAATCAATAAAAATAGGTCAACACCCCGACATCTAATAGTAAAACTTACGAGTCTCAGAGACAGAGAGAAAATCCTGAAAGCAGCTCTGGAGAAGAGATATGTAACCTACAATGGTAGAAACATTAGATTGGCAACAGACCTATCCACAGAGACCTGGCAGGCCAAAAAGGACTGGCAGGATATATTCAGAGCACTAAACGAGAAAAATATGCAGCCAAGAATACTATATCCAGCCAGGCTGTCATTGAAAATAGAAGGAGAGATAAAAAGCTTCCAGGACAAACAAAAACTAAAGGAATTTGCAAACACGAAACCAGCCCTACAAGAAATATTGAAAGGGGTCCTCTAAGCAAAGAGAGAGCCTAAAAGCAACATAGACCAGAAAGGAACACAGACAATATACAGTAACAGTCACCTTACAGGCAATACAATGGCACTAAATTCATATTTTTCAATAGTTACCCTGAATGTAAATGGGCTAAATGCCTCAATCAAAAGACACAGGCTATCAGATTGGATTAAAAAACAAGACCCATCGATATGCTGTCTGCAAGAGACTCATTTTAGACCCAAAGACACCCCCAGATTGAAAGTGAGGGGGTGGAAAACCATTTACCATGCTAAGGGACACCAAAAGAAAGCTGGGGTGGCAATCCTTATATCAGACAAATTAGATTTTAAACCAAAGACTGTAATAAGAGATGAGGAAGGACACTATATCATACTTAAAGGGTCTATCCAACAAGAAGATCTAACAATTGTAAATATCTATGCCCCTAACATGGGAGCAGCCAATTATATAAGGCAATTAATAACAAAAGCAAAGAAACACATTGACAGCAATACAATAATAGTGGGGGACTTTAACACCCCCCTCACAGATCATCTAAGCAGAAGATCAACAAGGAAATAAAGACTTTAAATGACACACTGGACCAAATGGACTTCACAGACATATTCAGAACATTCCATCCCAAAGCAACGGAATACACATTCTTCTCTAGTGCCCATGGAACATTCTCCAGAATCGATCACATCCTAGGTCATAAATCAGGTCTCAACCAGCTAAAAGATTGGGATCATTCCCTGCCTATTTTCAGACCACAATGCTTTGAAACTAGAACTCAATCACAAGAGGAAAGTTGGAAAGAACTCAAATACATGGAGGCTAAAGAGCATCCTACTAAAGAATGAATGGGTCAACCAGGAAATTAAAGAAGAATTTAAAAAATTCATGGAAACCAATGAAAATGAAAACACAACTGTTCAAAATCTTTGGGATGCAGCAAAAGCAGTCCTAAGAGGAAAGTATATAGCAATACAAGCCTTTCTCAAGAAACAAGAAAGGTCTCAAGTACACAACCTAACCCTACACTTAAAGGAGCTGGAGAAAGAACAGCAAATAAAGCCTAAACCCAGCAGGAGAAGAGAAATAAGAAAGATCAGAGCACAAATCAATGAAATAGAAACTAAAAGAACAGTAGAACAGATCAACGAAACTAGGAGCTGGTTCTTTGAAAGAATTAACAAGATTGATAAACCCCTGGCCAGACTTATCAAAAAGAAAAATGACCCAAATCAACAAAATCATGAATGAAAGAGGAGAGATCACAACCAACAGCAAAGAAATACAAACAATTATAAGAACATATTATGAGCAACTCTATGCCAGCAAATTCGATAACCTGGAAGAAATGGATGCATTCCTAGAGATGTATCAACTACCAAAACTGAACCAGGAAGAAATAGAAAACCTGAACAGACCTATAACCACTAAGGAAATTGAAGCAGTCATCAAGAATTTCCCAAAAAACAAAAGCCCAGGGCCAGATGGCTTCCCAGGGGAATTCTACCAAACATTTCAAGAAGAATTAATACCTATTCTTCTGAAACTGTTCCAAAAAATAGAAATGGAAGGAAAACTTCCAAACTCATTTTATGAGGCCACCATTACCTTGATCCCAAAACCAGACAAAGACCCCATCAAAAAGGAGAATTACAGACCAATATCCCTGATGAACATGGATGCAAAAATTCTCACCAAAATACTAGCCAATAGGATCCAACAGTACATTAAAAGGATTATTCACCACGACCAAGTGGGATTTATCCCTGGGCTGCAAGGTTGGTTCAACATCCGCAAATCAATCAACGTGATACAATACATTAACAAAAGAAAGAACAAGAATCATATGATCCTCTCAATAGATGCAGAAAAAGCATTTGACAAAGTATAGCATCCCTTCTTGATCAAAACTCTTCAGAGTATAGGCATAGAGGGTACATACCTCAATATCATAAAATCCATCTATGAAAAACCTACAGCGAATATCATTCTCAATGGGGAAAACTGAGAGCTTTCCCACTAAGGTCAGGAACGCGGCAGGGATGTCCACTTTCACCACTGCTATTCAACATAATATTAGAAGTCCTAGCCACAGCAATCAGACAACAAAAAGAAATAAAAGGCATCCAAATCGGCAAAGAAGAAGTCAAACTCTCACTCTTTGCAGATGATATGATACTTTATGTGGAAAACCCAAAAGACTCTGCCCCAAAACTGCTAGAACTCATACAGGAATTCAGTCAAGTGGCAGGATATAAAATCAATGCACAGAAATCAGTGGCATTCCTATACACCAACAACAAGACAGAAAAAAGAGAAATTAAGGAGTCTATCCCATTTACAATTGCACCCAAAACCGTAAGATACCTAGGAATAAATCTAACCAAAGAGGCAAAGGATCTGTACTCAGAAAACTATAAAATACTCATGAAAGAAATTGAGGAAGACACAAAGAAATGGAAAAACATTCCATGCTCATGGATTGGAAGAACAAATATTGTGAAGATGTCAATGCTACCTAGAGCAATCTACACATTCAGTGCAATCCCCATCAAAATACCATCCACTTTTTTCAAAGAAATGGAACAAATAATCCTAAAATTTGTATGGAACCAGAAAAGACCCCGCATAGCCAGAGGAATGTTGAAAAAGAAAAGCAAAGCTGGCGGCATCACAAAGCTCTATTACAAAGCTGTCATCATCAAGACAGTATGGTACTGGCACAAAAACAGACACATAGATCAATGGAACAGAATAGAGAGCCCAGAAATGGACCCTCAACTCTATGGTCAACTCATCTTTGACAAAGCAGGAAAGAATGTCCAATGGAAAAAAGACAGTCTCTTCAACAAATGGTGTTGGGAAAATTGGACAGCCACATGCAAAAGAATGAAACTGGACCATTTCCTTACACCACACACAAAAATAGACTCCAAATGGTTGAAAGACCTCAATGTGAGACAGGAGTCCATCAAAATCCTAAAGGAGTACACAGGCAGCAACCTCTTCGACCTCAGCCACAGCAACTTCTTCCTAGAAACATCGCCAAAGGCAAGGGAAGCAAGGGCAAAAATGAACTATTGGGACTTCATCAAGATAAAAAGCTTTTGCAAAGCAAAGGAAACAGTCAACAAAACCAAAAGACAACCGACAGAATGGGAGAAGATATTTGGAAATGACATATCAGATAAATGGCTAGTATCCAAAATCTATAAAGAACTTATCAAACTCAACACCCAAAGAACAAAGAATCCAATCAAGAAATGGGCAGAAGACATGAACAGACATTTTTCCAAAGAAGACCTCCAAATGGCCAACAGACACATGAAAAAGTGCTCAATATCGCTGGGCATCAGGGAAATCCAAATCAAAACCTCAATGAGATACCACCTCACACCAGTCAGAATGGCTAAAATTAGCAAGTCAGGAAATGACAGATGTTGGCGGGGATGCGGAGAAAGGGGAACCCTCCTACACTGTTGGTGGAAATGCAAGCTGGTGCAGCCACTCTGGAAAACAGTATGGAGGTTCCTCAAAAAGTTGAAAATAGAGCTACCATATGATCCAGCAATTGCACTGCTGGGTATTTACCCCAAAGATACAAATGTAGGGATCCGAAGGGGTATGTGCACCCCAATGTTTATAGCAGCAATGTCCACAATAGCCAAACTGTGGAAAGAGCCAAGATGTCCATCGACAGATGAATGGATAAAGAAGAGGTGGTATATATATACAATGGAATATTATGCAGCCATCAAAAGGAATGAGATCTTGCCATTTGCAACGACGTGGATGGAACTGGAGGGTATTATGCTGAGCAAAATAAGTCAAACAGAGAAAGACATGTATCATATGACCTCACTGATATGAAGAATTCTTAATGTCAGGAAACAAACTGAGGGTTGCTGGGGGGGGGGGGTGGGAGGGATGGGGTGACTGGGTGATAGACACTGGGGAGGGTATGTGCTCTGGTAAGCTCTGTGAATTGTGCAAGACTGTTGAATCTCAGATCTGTACCTCTGAAACAAATAATGCAATATATGTTAAGAAGAAAAAAAAAAGAAGAAGATAGCAGGAGGGGAAGAATGAAGGGGGGGGAATCGGAGGGGGAGATGAACCATGAGAGACGATGGACTCTGAAAAACAAACTGAGGGTTCTAGAGGGGAGGGGGGTGGGAGGATGGCTTAGCCTGGTGATGGGTATTAAAGAGGGCACGTTCTGCATGGAGCACTGGGTGTTATATGCAAACAATGAATCATGGAACACTACATCAAAAACTAATGATGTAAGGTATGGTGATTAACATAACAATGAAAAAATTTAAAAATAATATTTTAATGACCAAAACCTGTTATATTCTATAGCTGTATAAGAATTTAATAGACATTATTGTTGCTCATCTGATGTTTTTCATTTTTATAACTGTATTATAAATAACACTGCTATGAATATCTTTGTGCAGAAAACTTTTTTCCCTAGATTTTTCATTTCTTTAGCATAGAGTCCCAGACGTGGAGTTCCTAGCTTAAAGGGTGTGACTGTTTTGAAGACTCTTGATACACTTTCTTATGATGTAGGCTATAAAGACACCCCTGCATTAACTTATATTTGTTCTGTTTCCTTAAACCTTAGAGCAACAGTGTTTCCTAGACCAGAGCATATCATGTGATGTCTTGGAGCTCAAAACATTAAGAGAGAAAGAAGCAGTCAGCTTTCTCATTTCCTGTCTACTTTATGGGAACAGTTATTACAGAAGGGGTTGGGAGGAGGGAAACCAGGCACAGAAACTGTAAGGAGGCCAAATGATTTCCAAGTCCAAACACAGAAGAAGAAACTGATAGGTAGCTGATGCATTTACGCTAACTGTATGCACACTGGAGGGCAGGGAGAGATGCCCTTCCTACAGCCTGTGTGTCCAAAGCCTCATTTTGTTCATCTCGTTGTTTACCAGGAAAAAGACAGACATTTTCATAGAAAACAGAATTTCAGACTGATAAATGGAATTTCTCACCTTTCGGAGTCTTGCAAGCAGACCTGCTACATGTTCGTGCTGTTCTGATTTAGCAAGCTCTTCTGCTGTCTTCCCATCCTGTTGGGAGAACAATGATTAGTGTCTTTGCTTCACAGGAGAGCTGTTCGTTCCATGCACCGGCTCTGCTGTCAGAGGCAGAGACAAGCATTAACAGGCCTTAGAAACAAAAAAGGTGGACAAACAGAGGGTCCTGGATTCTTTCTCTTTCTGCACAGTCCTTATTTCATTTCCTTATTGGTTGTCCAGGGAAGGAAGGTGAGAATTAGAAAACAATTGTGCACTGGTGTGTTGAACTCCATCGGTGAGACGTCTCAGACCCACAGACTTTCATCACACCTGGCACCTCGTTGGTGGGCGGATTACCCCAAATGCTGAACCTCTCTCCAATAAAGCAGACAATGAAGACTTCCATAGATGCCAAATTCTAGTTAGTGCTAGCTAATGTCTTCAAATCCTTCCATGGACAAACCTGAGCACTCATATAGGATGCTAATTACTGGTAATTACTGTGCATTTCAAAGAAAAGCCTTAGTTTTACTGACAATTTTGATCTGAAGATTTTCAGTGAACATAAGAGGAGGAAATCAGAGTTCACAGCACCTTTTAACTGGAGAATTTTCATAAGGCTGCCGTTTCACAGCGAGCAAATTCATTTCCATTTCTGTGCCAGCAATAAGCAGGACCCTGGCTAACACGTATTGAGCGCCTCCTAATCTCATGCGCCTGGTCCAGTTGTCCGTGCTTTGTGCACATGAACCCTCGGAGTCCCTTGGGGGAGGTGGGGACTATGGCTGTTCATGTGCCACCGAGGAGGAAACAGAGGCTTAGGGACTGTTCTGCTACAGTTTTAAAGTCATTACAAATTCGAAGTAGAAAAGGCGAGAAGCAATTTCCGTGCAAATAAAAGCAATCTCTTTTCAACAAGATTAAGAAGCATTTTGGATCCATCTCTCACTCAGTGTTTATTAGTACCAGTTAAAGCTCCATTCCCGTGGAAGCTCAGAGATGCCCGAGTCTGATTAACAGCACAGCTTCCAACCTCTCCACTCAAGTCATCATCCGAGCCATGCGTGGGGTTTCCTGAGACCAGTGTTTCTTAACATCGGCACTGTTGACATTTTGGACCAGATAATTCTCTACTGTGCGGGGCTGTCCCGTGCACTGCAGGATGATGAGCGCATCTCTCTCTGGTCTCTGCGAGGATCGCCTTCCCCAACTCGTGAAAACTCAGTGTCTTCAGACGTTGCCAAGTGTTCCCCGGGTGGCGCGAAATCACCCCAGTGGAGAACCGCTGCCTTAGGCTGAAGCTGAAAGCTCACATGAGTGCTCCAGGGAGGAGGTTTCACAGTCACGCTGCCCATCTCGATCTCTCTTGGGGTCCCCAGATGTCTCCAGCATCTCGTTGACCTGCAGGGGGCAGCGGAGGACCGGCCAGAGCAGAGTGAGCGGCTTCTTGGTCCTTAGCGCACATTTTATATATATATATAGAAAGGAGAAGGAGTTCCTCTCTAGACATTTCATGGCCAGTGTTGTTTTCATGGAAAGACATGTCTTTGTCGCTCTTGTTTAAATATCAACATGCGCATTCACGCGGCACCTGCAGACTGTCACCCTGCCTCATTCCCGCGCATCTCACGTAGAAGGTGACATAGCTGTAGGTGAGGAAGGCCTGTGGGAGAACTCAGAACACCCCTGACCCGTGATGTGTGACAGTCCGTTGTCACTGGTGCACAGTAGATGATTTTCACATTAGGTCCTGGTTCTATAACTTCCTGTCTGTGAAGTCTATCAAAGAAGGTGAAGGTTAGCAGGATTTCCTGCAGTGATTTTAAATTGTGATAGAGTTTTAAATAGATATGAGGGAACGTGTCCTAATTCTTCTGTCCTGAGAAGCATGTAATTTTAATTTTATGACATCTGTCCTTTATCTACCTACATGCAGCGTGTATATACATGTATATCAATAGGGTTATTTTTACTTAATCTATAGGTATAGGCAAGGAGTTGTTGGTTTGGCTTTTCTTTTTTGTTATTTCTTTTTCCTTTTATTTTATTTTTTTATAAATAAAATGTTCCTTGTTCCATTAGTTTGTTAAACTTTCATTCAAAAGGAATCCTTTATCTCTGTTTTGTTTTCACCCAGCAGTAACCCACAGAGCAGGCAAACCACACTGAAGCCCAGAAAGTCCGTGAACCTGAACCCCCATATGGAAACACCAGCTTATCTGGGGAGTGTTACTACTAAAATTGGGAACGGTACGGGGAAATGGGAAGAGCCCAGAGGGTTTTCACATTTGTTCTCAGCTGAAGAAGGGAGCCCCTTCCGTTGTCCTTGCATGACCCAAACACACGCGGAATCCTGGAGGCCCCGCGCGGGCACCCGGGGAGCTTTCTCTGTCTGTACGGACGTGCGGGGAACGGCCCGCAGGAGCGAGAGCAAACCTCCCGCACGAGATGCCCAGCTCCCGCCCTTCCTTCCACCCAGAGCCCCGGCCCCGCGCCGTCCGCTGGAAATCAGCTTAGACCTGCGTGGTAGCGCTCAGTGACAAAACCTGCATTTAGGGGGCACCTGGGTGGCTCAGATGGTTAAGCATCTGCCTTTGGCTCAGGCCATGATCCCAGGGTCCTGGGATCGAGCCCCACGTCAGGCTCCTTGCTCAGCGGGGAGTCTGCTTCTCCCTCTGTCTGCCACTCCCCCTGATTGTGCTCTCTCTCTCTCTCTCTCTGACAAGTAACATCTTTAAAAAAAACCCTGCATTTAGTAAAATCTCAGGGTTTTAAACAAAAGAAAAAGGATTTGAAGGAAAACACTAAAATGGTAACGATTTTCTCCGTGGGGCTGGGAATACAGTCCACTTCTGTTTTGCCCAAACTGCCCACAATAAACACAGTCTATGTTATAATGAGAAAAAGAAACATAAATGAAACAAAACTAAAAACCACACGGAGACATGCCTGCAAAGGGCAGCACTGAGATTGAAGCTGTGGTCACCTCACAAGAGGGGACGCCGTTGTCTTGTGTCACCTCCGTCCTGAGTGGTCACTTCACTCTCTCCTGCTTCAAAGAGAGCGTCACAGGGGAGGGACGCGGCACCAGGACGCTGGGACCCAGAGCGTTGGTCTCTGGCAGCATCTGTGTGTAAATCCCAGAGAAGGATCTGGTCCCGCCTGGGTCCCCGAGCAGCCCTGCACAGAACATGGAGGGCGGGGAGGTGGAGTCCGTGACGGTCTGGCCCCGGGGACCCTGGGGCGAGGCTGGGAAAGGAGCCATTCTTCCCAAGAAGGGAGTTGTGTTAACAGGGGAAAGGGGCAGAGGGAGGATGCTGGGCAAAGAAAAGCAAAGGACTGCAAGAGTCTGTACTTGTCTTTGATGAAGGTGCCGGAATTGGAACATGTTCCAAAGGATGTGGCCACCTGGGCTCCCGAAATGTTGAAGCCATAATGGGAATCATTTCAACCCAAATCTGAATGGCTTAAGGACCACTGAGTTCCCTGCCCCATCCTGGGAAAGACCACGGGGAGCATCCCGGGGGGCTTTTGGAGTCTTGAGAGCATGAACTCAGGTGAGGCTGGAAGTGTCTGGCAAAGTCCCATCCTGGGCAGCCGGCTCCGCCTCCTGCAGGAGGGAAGAAACCAGAACACGGCTCCCCTCCTGCGGTCACAGAGAGACTCAGATGGTGCAAGGTCCTGGGAGCCACAAAGACAAGCCTCATGGGATCTTTTTCTTAGTGTTACAGTGAAGTGCACTCGGGAACAGGCTCCTCATCCCCTCTGGGTGGTGCTGCCCTTGGTACAAAGCCCACTCCTGGGCTGCCCTGTGGTGCCCGAGGTCTCCATATGCACAGGAGCTTCCCAGGGACTGAAGCCTGTGTGGAGTGTGCTGGAGGCCACTGTGGGAGTTCTACTCGGCTCCAAATCTGGATGGCACATTTCAGAAAAGAATCAAAACTGTTGGTGGAGATTCTGGTGGACAGTTTGCAGAAAGGGTTTATTACAACTAGAGGATTCCCTGAAATGCCAAAACCACATTTGGCCCCATCGATGTCCAGAGTCCACAGGGGTCTTACAAAACCTTGACGGTGTGACCCTAGAAAAGCCACTCCAAAGTGAAGGGCTGACCTAGCCCTCCCTACATGCACAGCGGCGACGTGCCTGTCAGGCGGGAAATCTGAGAAGGTGGTCAGGAGATCTGAGCTTAAAGTGGAAAGCCTTAGTGAAAGGGAAAACGATAGTTTCAGTTTGGAAGATGAAAACGGTCTGGGGACGGATGGTGGTGACAGTGCCCAGCGCTGTGCGTGTGCTCGCTGTCCCTGAGCCGTGCAGGGAAATGCGGCTCAAATGAACAATTTTATATTCTATTTTGCTACAACATGTTTAAGTAGAGAAAATATATAAAGCTGGAACGTAAATATATCCAGGTAACAATAAAGCTTGCAGAGGAATGTGCCAGATTATCCATTGTGTTTAGAGCATCCAGCAAAGGGGGGATGGAAAAAAAGATTTTGTTTTGGAAGAATTTCATGTTTATTATTTCAAAAAATATTTTCTTTAAAGTGGTATCATAGGAAGAACAAGTAAGAATTTTGTTTGGCTTTTTTTCTCTTTTTCTTTCCTGTACAGTCTTCCCCCCTCAGTTTCAATTCATTCGTGGGCTGGTCTTTCATACGCCGTAGTCTTGTCAGGACTTTGGATTCTTGAGGACACTATCAGGCCAAACTTTATGAGGAGTAATGTTGTCTGATTGATTATCCCCCAGACGTCTGCTGAACACCTATTATGAGCACTTGCCCCCAGCTCACAACAGGGACACAGAGACAGGTGACCACGCACCTGCTCACCCAGGCCGGTCACGGGGCTCAAGCCAACTGCCGCCTGAAAAATTGGCTCCTGGGGGCTATTTCCAGAGACCGTAGCTGTGCTTTGGGTGAGGTCAGACTTTATCTTTGCAACCAAAGGTCACGCGCTGCTGAGAGGCTGGAGCCTCAAATCCCTCAGGCCGGGGACTCAGAAGCTTCCAGAGCTGGGCCAGGACAGGGACGGGAGCGCAGGTCCCGGCAGAACACCCCGGAGGACGGAGGGCCAGGGAGGAGCCCCTGAAAGGGGGTTTTAAGGAGTAGTCAGCCCCCTCCCATGGCACCCCTGGAATGTGCTTGTGGCGGAGCCAGACATGCCCCAGGGGACAGCCGCTAATCTTCCAGAACCCGCAGCCTCAGAGGCTGGCTGGTGGTGACGGTAGGTCACAGGGCCAAGTCTCTGCTCCGAAAGGATGGGGAAGAGTGTGGGCGTGGGGAGGAGGGGCAGGAAAGAAGTTCCACAGGAACCTACAGCAGAGGTCCCCCGGGATGGGGCTGTGATGTGCCCTCACCATTGGGGCTGATGTTTGGTGAGGGGGGCCTGGCCGGGGGCCCAAGGCTGTGACTCCAGCCTGTGGGGCTCCTGCTGGGGGCACAGAGCCGGATCTGAGTTCAGCTCTTGGCGGATAACGTGCCTTGTCCCCTGAAATCAGAATTTTACAACTAAAAGGTAGTTACAGAGAGTTTGCTTCAACCTCAGTCTTTGGGGTCTGGAAACAAAGCGTTTAAGAGATTTAGACAAAACTACACCATCAATTATTAGCAATTCACACTAAGTGTCACGGCATCTGCCCGCACCTGGGGGCCCGTTATTCTCCCGTGCTAAGTCTTTATATGGTAATGTAGCGTGTGTGTATCAAGTTGTACACATTTATGTGTATGTTGTGTAACTGTGTATGCATATGTGTGCATCTGTCTATAAATGTTTGTGTGTGTGGATTGTGTGTGTTGTGTATAAGCACATGTATATTTGTGTCTGTGTCTCATGAGGTAAAGGATTCTCTGGCCCTAAAGACCTGTTCTCCTGGCCCAGAGCCTTGACCCTGACCGATGCATCCACGGGTGCCCGATTCCCACAGTCAGAGAGACAAACAGAGCCGGGTGAGGACTGTCTTCTTCCCCACACCTCCATACCGTCCCCGCCCCTCGGGGAGCCCACGGGGTTCTGCAGAGCCTCGGGTTGCATGAAGCCAGTGCTGATGAGCATCTTTCTGCCTTCCAAGAAGGGAAGACCAGTCACCCTCGAGCGAGGCTGGTGCTGATTCCTGTGAATCATGTGATTCTGTGACCAGTCCTCCCATGAGAAGCCTGGAATTTATTGCTGACAGTCCAGCGTGCTAAAAGTCAGCATCCGAAATCCTTCAGAGTCAACCCTCCCTGGAGCTCAGGAAATGGCCCTCTTGGATTTTGGGGCAGTTTGATGTAACGAAAGTTTTTATTATCTTCCGTTTTTTTCCTAGACGTATTTTAATGTAACTTAAATCATATAAATTGTACTATTTTATATCCTGCTTTTTTTTTTACTTAATGTGTTATAATAGCAATAATTCAATGTTACTCAAAGCTCTTCAGACAGAGTACAATGCTAACAGCTGCATAGTCTGACGGTGTGGTCATGTCCCGATTCCCAACCCTGAGACACTCAGTCATTCTTCCCTATTAGAAATACAACTGGGATAAACACTGTCATGAACTTTTTTTCCTGCATTTCGGATTGGAGGTGAAACTTCTTTTTTTGTTGTTTTTTGGTTTTTGTTTCGTCAAATGACAATTAAAATCCAACAAGAGAAGCACTTCTTGCTGAGGGAAAAATTGCATTTGTGTTGCTCTCTCTCTCTCTGGTTTTCATTTTTCCTAGAAAGAATTATTATATGAATAAACTGTTTACACACCTTCTAATACTTTTAATACAGTTTTTGCTACCTATAACAGATTTTATAACACCACTCTGAGCAAAACAGAAAGATTATTCTATCATCCCAACATCATGAGAGATTAAAATGATTAGTTAATAATTATAATTATTGATAGTTTAGAAAACTTTCAGCTTCAAAAGTCATTCTTGGAAATGCCATGAGCATTTTTAGGATTGGTTTCAAATCTGGGGAACCCTCATCACGTTGTATATTTTTTTCATATGTAAGCTGTAGGGTTTCCTGACATGTGGAAATTAGTGACTCATTTAGTGACTCATCAGAATACTCGTTGAATTGACAACACTATTAACCAGTCTGTGGTTGTCCGTGTCCTTCTCTGTCTGGTTTGAAAGGCTGAGTTCCACTGCAGGATCCTTTCACTGAGGATGCAACCTCACTAGGGCTCTGAGCTGTTCTTTGTGTGAGGCTCCCCTGCCTCCTGGCTCAGGTCCCCAGTTCTCCAGCGTCCTCACATCCCCACACCTGGGAGCCAGCCGTCCAGCCGGGACCCTGCCCACCTTGGCACTGGGAAACTACTGGGGGACCTTATCAGTCAACATAGGCTGTAAGTAGTGAGGACCCCACTGAAGACCCTTCCAGCAGAGAACACCCAGCCGCAGGGCCCATATGCAGAACTGGTTATCTGGTGGAATGTTCTGGTTTGTGACTTTATCTGATTGCTTTCTCCTGGTGACATCTAACTTATCCCCCATAAACTGGACAAAGGTGGACTTCAGGCTTGATGAGTTTCATTCATCATTTTGGTAGGAGTGCTGTCCTGAAAATAAGAAATAAAAATAAATTTTACTACTCTTTGCCTCCAAACTCTGAAGCCTGAAGCTCCCACACTTTGGGATTTTCAAGGAGTAGTAATATTTCATAAAGAACACAGGTGACCGACACTTTGTGTTCCCAAGTAAGACCACTCAGAATAGAGCAAGGGCTGCTTGCTGTTGTCACCAACATCGCAAAACACATTTCTGAAACATTGTAATGCCATGAAGAAGAGAAAGAGTAGATTTTGAAAACGAGGAGTGTTAGAGTCTTAGAATAATGGATATATCTTTCTATTGAATAATTTATCCTAAAAAAAATCATCCAGTGATCCTTTTTTTCTCCAATTCACTAGACTAGTGACCAGACTGTTGTGGGCAGTATGGCTGTCAAGTTCATTATTGTTTTGTTTGTCCAGACACTGTGTATAGAAATGCAGGGCAAGCCCCACAGGCCCCTTTCCTTGAAGTATTTTGTGGCCATGGGGATTCCATCCCCTGACACGTACCCTTGAGCATTCTAGTAACACCATCTGGCACAGCCCGGATCGCATTTGTGCCCAGACTGCTTGGATTCCTCTGAGCTCACTGAGCACTCCACTATGCAAATCATGGGCCATCAACTGAGAACGGTTCCCTTTGCAACAGGAGTACACACAACTCAGATGGAAGAGAGTCGGGTGTGGGAAAGGACTTCCCCAGCCAGGACGCAGGAACCCAAAGCTGAGCACACATGGCTGATGAGACAAAAATGTCTTAAACTGTTAGAGAGACTGTAGAATTTTCTTTTTATGTTTGTCAACCTTCATCGTGTTAGCGGCTAAGTAAGACTTGAACTTAAGGTGATTCCACTGGAATTATAGGAATGGCCTAAGGAGAAGCTATAACCTTAATTTCCCACATTCCAGCAACCCTATACATTTCCTTTCACTTTCTGGGAAATAATGAGTCCCTTTCATCTTCAACTATGGCTAACCCTGCCATTGGGTATAATTACTACCCATACTATCAAGAACTATCATATACCTGTATTATTCTTAAAATAAATCTGACTTGGAGCCACTCATGCCAAATTCAGCCTCTTTCATTCTTTAAGAAGTCTCTTCTCCCTCCCATGGCTATGCAAGGGCTCTGGGGTCTTATGATCAGTCTGTCTTTGCTAGTCTTGGTCATTTTAAATACGTGAACTTCACGCCTCTTTGCCAAAGGCTGGGCTGGGAATCTTCCAGAGCCCACCAGCCATGCATGAGTATAGGCATCAGTGTAAGCAGGCTGTTCCCCTCAGAGGGACCTCCTGCCCCTCTCCCTGTGTTAGGGAGACACTTTTCCCCTCTTCTCCCACTCCACTAAGCAAAGGACACTTATTCCTGCATGCAATGACCGTATGTGAGGTTTTCAGATTGGGCCCTAGGATTAGGAAATCTTTTTCTCTCTCTTTAAAGCTTGGTTTCCAGGGCCCTCCTGGACTCAGGAATTCTAATTGGGATGTCAAGTGCTGAACAGTGACTCTCTCCTCTTGCATTCCTATTGTTAAAATTCTGATTGTCTATAAGACAAGCATGTCCTTGGCTATAGAGGGTACATGTCCCTAGAAAAGAAATACAAATAAGAAACGAACACTGACATTTCAGAAAATCTCACTCCCCTTGCCTCACATATGACACGGGTCTGCAGGTGGCTACAGGGCCCCTTCAGCATCGGATACAGTCTCCCCACAGCCCTGCAGCCCGGCCCCAGGACCTGCTCTAGAAGAAATAACTCAAGCATGGGGGACTTCTGCTGGGGCAGAGGGTGGTGGTTCCTGCAGGGAGAAGAGAAGGTCTCCCCAGAAGTCAGTG
This sequence comes from Halichoerus grypus, assembly GCF_964656455.1. NCBI lineage: Eukaryota > Metazoa > Chordata > Mammalia > Carnivora > Phocidae > Halichoerus > Halichoerus grypus. Next base: position 27,862,768 of record NC_135725.1, read on the forward strand.
CACAGTCACAGAACACAGGAAGAACTTTCCAGAAATGTTTAAATGGACATAGTGGCAAAGGGCTAGAGACTGTACCTAGGGTAATGACTTTGTGGGGGGCCAAGGGGAGGGGTGCGGTCCCTTGGTTGCTGTCCCTAGGACTGTAGCATGAAGCATTAACTATTGTCCTCATCAATTCTCTTTAATGATCTTTACTGATGGCCAGCCTTCAATCTCGGGTCTGGTCTGGCCCAGCCCTGCGTGCTGCCTTGTCTGGAGTAACAGCTCCTGAGATCAAACCCTGTGTCCCTGCTTACCAGCCAGGGAAGCTACCAGACTTCTCCCAACATCAGTTCATTCATCTGGAACATGGGATAAGCGGTATTATGGTGATCAAAGGTCACCACCCAAAGCAGAGTGTTGGTGAGTGAGCCATATATCCCAGTTGTCTGCTGATTTCAAGAAGCCACAAAGAAGTTGAGCAGAATTTTGGACACATTTTTTTTTCCCTTTTTTGCTCACCTGTACTTTCTAAGTTTTTCATAATGATTAATCGTTTTGTTTTTTAACAAAAAAAAAGAAAAGAGAAGGAAAAAAAAACAGAAGGAACTGAAGAAAAAGAAACAGAATAAATTGCTGGAAGGACAAAGGCCAAGGTCCCTCTGAGAATCCATGAAAACAGTTGCTACCATGTTGCGCATGAAAGCTCTAACAGGAGGAGACAAGCCAGGGCAACGATGCATTATTGTCCCAACCCCAGGAACATGACATGGGACTATGTGACATTGTTGCTCATGAGGCAGGTAACTGGTTTGGTTAATTGTTCCATTTGTTAATTAAACATTCACATACTCTGTATTTTTACAACAAACCACCGCCTTCTCCACTAGAGTGTGAATAGGTCAGGATCTAGAAACTGAAAGTTTAAGGCAACTGTTCATTCATGTTTGCTGGCAAGTCCAGTTTGCCAGGACCAATTGGAGAATGAATCCACTAGACATCTGCAAAGTCATTTTTGACTTGCCTATTATGTTTCTGAGATACAAGAGAAAATGGGGAAGAACACCAGTTTCCCAGATGGATCACCCATGAGCAAGGTTCACCAAGGCAAGGCCTGGACTCAGTGATGCATTTTGCCCAAAAATCTGCCCACAGATGACCAATTTCAGTGCATCATGCACACTTGGGGACTCAACAAGCAGGGCATAAAGCCATGATGATGGAAGCTGCTTTGGTTGAGAGACTCCAAGATCACCTTAGTCCTTGACTCTCCATCCAACCTTGAGCACAGAGCACCCTGAGGCAGCATGTTGGAACGGCTCCCACTGAGTATCTGTGGTCTCGTGTTCGAAATCCTCTGTCCATCTCTGCTGGGTCCTGTGACCTCAGGTGCTCGGCCCTCCCCAGACCCAAAGGGCTTTTCATCTGTCCTATTATGTCTGGATTGTCTGATATTCTAAAACCGTAAGTGATACATCTTAGGATATGATCCAACAAGGGTGTTTTGATAAGAACTCTCTTAAATTCCAGAACATCTTTAAGAATAATAATAGTCGCTTCATGTTAGGGACTGTATACTAACCACTATATAATTTATCCTCTATAATCCTTACAATACCCCTTAGAAATGGGCATTTTTAATCCCCTTTGACAGGTGAGAATATAGACCCTACAAGGTGAAGTGTCTTGCCAAAGTTACATGACTGTTGAGAGGCAGAATCAAAATTTGACCCGAAAACTATGTTGTCTTAAAATCAGTGGCCCGACTTAGTAAATATTTCTCTGTGTACCCTGTGTCTTGCCTGCCAAGCATCATGTTCACCACTCACCTGACATACGATTGGCCTAAATAAATATTTGTTCAATGAATAAACACTATCTCCCCTGCAGACCTAGGGAACGGAGGCATAATTTTGGAATGACAGATCATTTACATTGTATTTCATTGTTCTGTATTTTCAGTATTAGGGCCAGTTGCCTCTGGGCCCAAGGAGTCCAGCCAGCTCTGTAGCCTCTACAAAAGTGGGGATGCCTTGCTGCATTGCAGAAGTATTTTCTGTCAAAACTTCTGTAAGATTTCTTTTTTCTTTCTTTAATACTCTTGAGCCTAGATTCATCAGCTCAAGTTGTTATAAATCTGGAAAACTCTGAATTAAGTAGAAAACATGTTTCTCAAAGGGGAAAATGTTTTTCAAGAGGGAAAAACTAACTCGAGCTTCAAATGGAAATTTCTTGCCCCAAATATTACTTTCTTTAAGAAATATGACTAGCTTTGTTTTAATGTCATCCATGGATTATTGGTGACTTTCTAGAAAGGTTTTTGAATGTTTCTATTACCCACTCAGGACAGAACTGCTGAAGCACTAGGGAGCGTAAATGAGGTGGTCAGAGGGAGGAGGCTGATGACAGTGGGAAGGCTCAGCAGTGGCCCTTCAGGGCTGTGTCAGTGTGAGGAGAAGGCCCCACCCACATGCCCCAGGCAGGAGGGGGCAGCAGGGCCTGTCCCTCAGACCTCATGTCACGGGAGAAAAGATTTGACCTTCTTCCCACAGTTGAGAGTCATTATTAATCAAGTTGAAAGGACAGATGCATTCTGTCCCTTATCCACCCAACTGCCCCCAAAAACAGAAGCCCCGAGTAATGTTGGCTCGCCCTGATCTAGGAGTCAGCTCAGTCAAATATATTCTCAGCTTCAATTCTGCTGAAAAATGTTAGCACATTCCCCAACTAGTGACAACCCTTCCTGTTTGTGTTCCTTAAATTTTTAATTATATAAATTTATATTTGTATATTTTGTATGTTTTCCTCCATTTAAGATATTTTCACAAACTGTCATTTAAATCCTGACATTAAATGTAAATTAAAGTAATAATCGTTGAAGTAAAGGTAAGTAAGACAAATTTCTTAAATTAAATCTGAAGAAAAGCACATTGGATACTGAGGAACATAATAATCCATAATGCAGAGAGTCAGGAGGAAAAAGCAGTTTCTACATTCCGCCTTTTTTCCTTTTATTAAGCCAGATTTCTCTGTAAATAACACATTCCTGTCATTTTTGAGAAAGGCTTGAGAGGGAAGAAGAATGGGGAAGTCAGGACAGGAGCGTTACAAAATGCCAAACCTTTCCTGGACACCCCTCCCATCAGTCCCTTTCCTTGAAAGCACGTGAGCCTTGCCCAACGCATCCCCTCTTTGGAGATTTCCAGTCCTCTCCAGAATTTTTCCATAACCCAGAGGCATCCCACCCTGAAACAGTCATAACACATTCCCCTGTGGGCTCTGCTTCCTCCACCTGCCCCACCTTTGCTCAAAAATAAGGAGCCACCACTAGGCTAGATAATCCTGTTCTCAGCCCTCGGGCTGAGATTTTAACCAAAGACTTTGGGACTAAAGGATATGCAGGGTGACGCTGGAAACCCCCTTGGGTCTCCCTGTGAACTTCTTTTCGTGAACCGCCTGCCAACACATAAATTCCTGCTAATTAGTTGATCTGGGTCCCTAGGGAGGGACTGGATTCCCTCCTCAGTCCTGTCCGTGGTCCCCAGGTCGCCTCTCGCGGGTCCACTGAGGCAGGCTTGTTCAGCTGTCCCCAGCTTCGCGGAGCTCCCCGGCACAGAGGCCCCGCCCACAGGCTGGCTCAGCCACTCGCAGCCTGAACAGGCGTTGGGGGCGGGGCTGACCGGGCAGGATCCCGACCCTAAAAAGGCGGCTTCGACCCACTGCCAGGCCTTCTGGACCGCAGGACACGCGTCTGTGATCGAGACTGCGCAGCTGCACCGGCCACAGGTGGTCTTCTCGTGCGGAGCCTGAGCCGGGGGCCGTCGCGGAACCAGCGCGGCCGCCTGCCTTGGGGGTCAGGGGTTCGGGGCTCCCAGGAGGCGCTGTCCCTGCGCTTGACCCCTCCAGACAGGGCAGCCTGATTCCCCTGACGCCTCGCTGTCAGGGCCCGCCCCTCCCTGTGCCAAGATGCAAGTCCCCCGGAAGCGGCAGGGGGGTCGCAGGGCGGGGAGCGGGGCAGCGGGCCCCCTGCACATGCCACACCCTCAGCCTTCCTCCACCGCCCCGCGGAAACCGTCGGGAGGATAAAGTCCCTGTTTGTACCCCACCTTAGTGGCTCTAACATCGCGGAAGAAAGGAGCATGGCTTTTTAGGTGGTTTGGTCTAATCAGAAACTCATGTGTTTTCCCTTCCTAGGTTTTGGAACATGCATCCTTCTCTCCTCCTGGCTGCCCTTTGCTTGGGAACAACCACAGCTTCCCCACAACGCGACCAGAGCTTAGATGCGCACTGGTCCCGGTGGAAGGCGGCGCACGGGAAGCTGTATGACGAGGTTGGTAACAGCTGAGCTGTCCAGTGAGACCCCCAGGGAATGTTCTGTGCTGGTGCGAGTTCACAGCAGAGAGTAGCTGCTCGAGGCCGCTCTAACCAAGGCGGTGAGCGGCGCACCGTGACTGCACAACGGTGGGGGCGTATGTCCGGCTGCGTGTTGCTGGAGAGCAGCTCCCGGAGCGTCAGCCCAGCCCTGGTCAGGGTTTCCCCTCCTCTCTGTCAGCACATCCATTTGGTGCAGGTGAGTTGGTTTTAAATAGAAATAAAGATGATGGGTTATATGTTTTTCTGCAGAATGAAGAAGGATGGAGGAGAGCAGTGTGGGCGAAGAATATGAAAATGATTGAACGGCACAATCAGGAATACAGCCAAGGGAAACACAGCTTCACGATGGCAATGAACGCCTTTGGTGACCTGGTGAGGGTGGCATGGATTGCTGAATGTTTCATGCGTCCTGTCCTCAGTACTTTACCAAAAAATCTGCTGCTTGTCAACATTCTATTTCCTTTTCCTTCAAGACCAGTGAAGAATTCAGGCAGGTGATGAATGGTCTTCAAATCCAGAGGCGCAAGGAGGGGAACGTGTTCCAAGCACCTCCCTTTGCTGAGACCCCCTCCTCTGTGGACTGGAGAGAGAAAGGCTACGTAACCCCTGTGAAGAATCAGGTGAGACAGTATTCAGCAGGTCACCCTCAGGAGTAAAGGCGAAAGGAATCCATGTCCTTGCTGTGGTCGGCTGAGAAACGTGTGCAGCTCACGATGTTTTAAGAGTTTTCGGATCTGTGGGTGCTGTCAAATCTTGATATTTGTTTTGTAGTCTTGGGTTTTTTCATTTGGTTTCAGGGTCTGTGTGGTTCTTGTTGGGCCTTTAGTGCAACGGGTGCCCTTGAAGGACAGATGTTCCGGAAAACTGGCAAACTCGTGTCACTGAGTGAGCAGAACCTGGTGGACTGCTCTTGGTCTCAGGGCAACGAGGGCTGCAGTGGTGGCCTGATGGATTCTGCCTTCCAGTATGTGAAGGACAACGGAGGCCTGGACTCGGAGGAATCCTATCCATACTGTGCACAGGTAAGTAGTGCTCCTTACCTGTGCTTCCAGCTCTGCTTTTTGGAGTTGAACACACTCAAAGAAAACAGATACCATATTTAATATTCACAGTTTAAACTGTAGACTCTACACTTGCAAACCTTCAGAACCATCATTAAACCATATTAGCCGGGCCCAGTTCTCTCCTCGATGGTTACCATATAACTGTTCCTATTTCTATGTTTTGTGGCCATATATATACCATTCTATATACAGTACAGATTTCTCCAGAATGAGAAAACTTCTTACGGACAGGTAGACTGAGAGTGTCTCATGAAATACACACCAGCTAATGTTTCGATTTCAAAACAACCCCTAGCATTTCAGCTCCTGGGATGCTTCATAACAAACTTGACTTGGGAATCATTTAGCTGCAAACTGTCTTGAACTCCTGTTCCCCAGGAGGTGGATGGTAGTGCTCAAGTCTCTTCCCCTTTCCCTTTGAAAGGACGGATCTTGCGAATACAAGCCTGGACAGTCTGTCGCCAATGACACTGGCTTCATGGACATCCGTCAGGATGAGGGGTCCCTTATGGTGGCAGTGGCGACTGTGGGGCCCATCTCTGCTGCGATCGATGCAAGCCTGGATACCTTCCAGTTCTATCATAAGGGTAAGCATCTGTCTACATACAAATTTAGGCAGAAAAATGGGAAAACCACCATTACATACAGTAAGATTGACTCTGGTGTGTAGAAGTCAATGTAGAACTTTGGAGGGTGTAGATTTAACATAGTTGTCTTTTCTGCACATGTCGTTTTTGTGCCTGTTGTTTCCATCAGCCATGACTTGACCGGTATCCCCGTGATTTTAAGTACATCATAAATATATTTAAATGGCTACATAATTCAACTGGTATGCCTTTATTTACTTTACTTTTTTCTAACTGTTACACCTTGAAACATTCCAAAGAATTTTACTACTGTTACTGAAACTGGAAAGAACCTCTTGGCTCAAGTAATTTTGTGTCCTGTGCTGTTTCCGTAAGTTGACATGCTCAAAGTCGAATCACAAGGTGTCAATGAGTGCTCTTTTATGTTTCTTGACAAGTTGTTTACAGAAGAGATTGTACCAATTTGTCTTTCTGCTGGTATTAGATGAGGGCCTAAATCCTTAGCCTAGCTAAAAAATAAAAATAAATAAAAATAAAAACTAATTTTTAAATCTTATCTGGGGTTATGTCATTTAACTGAATTTTGAAATGCCTCCCTGACTGTGGTTGATAGGCTGGGTTACTATCACATGTTCCCAGAGATCCTCACCCCAGCACTGAATTTCTCTTCTCCAGGCATTTATTATGATCCAAACTGCAGCAGTGAAGACCTGGATCACGGTATTCTGGTGGTTGGCTATGGCTCTCAAGGAGAAGAACCCAAGAACGAAAAATACTGGATTGTCAAGAACAGGTATAAAAAGCCAAGAATACTTATCTTTAAAGTTGAAAAGGGAATCCTTTTTGGAATCAGTGTTTGGAGGCAGGTCCCCCAACTCTTGAGCACACTTCTGAAATCCCAGCAGTGTTTACCCCACTTAGGGGGAACACAGACATATTCACGTGGTGACCACAGTAAGATACTATCTCAAGCTTGCTAGGGTCCTGCGATAGTTTTGGTACGGTTGCATTTCTAAACTGGAAATGTTTTCCTATTTCAGAAACACATCTGACCCTAAGCATTTTATGGTCTCTCATTTGTAGTCTGTGAAAGGTCTGAGGGTAGAATTCTGTGCTGGGTTAGAACTCAAGCATGAACAGGAACGGCCTCTCCGGATTCTTCCGGAATCTGTCCTGGCCTCTGGTGCATTGCTCAGTATCAGGTGTGATTGTTCATAGGGATAAATGTGTTTATTCCTCTGATAAATGTCAAATGCTGTCTTCTTCCAGCTGGGGCACGGACTGGGGCACGCAGGGCTACATACTGATGGCCAAAGACCGGGATAACCACTGTGGAATCGCCACCTCAGCCAGTTTTCCCATTGTGTGAGCTGAAGGTATAAAGAAGACCTTGACTGGGGACAGAATATGCAGAAGAGGAATTTTATCTTACAACTGATCATACTTTATTGTGTGGGATAAAACACTCGAACCACTGGAGATCCAACTTGTGATCTGATTCTGTGACTTCTTTAATTGCTGCTTTGAACAGCTTTGTGTGATTGACTTGTCCAAGAACTTTTGAATTTTTATATCTTATACTGATGTATAAAGTTTTAAAATAAAACCGTTTCAAAGTAGAAGTGGGGGAAGTTTTTAATATATTAACTTCTTATAGAATCAGGCGTTAAATAATAAGAAACCAAGTAAATTACAAAGATCTAATTGGTTTAACAAAGGATTCATGAATCAGGCAGCTTCTCATTTATCTAGCAAGTAGAGGAGAACTCCAAGACCTACGGAAAAAGAAAGGTTTGTAAAGGTAGGGAGAGGGAGCGGAGAAAGGGAAATTATTAGCAAAGAATCTGTTGTTTGAGGCAAGGTCGCTTTCCTTAGGAGAACAGAAAGGGCCTGTCAGTACATGGCCTGGTGCTGACCAGGACATTCCCATTATCACCGGGTACAGGTCAGATTTCAGCTGGGAGGAGGTTGAAACTGCAGTTAGCTTAGGTATTAGGTCTTGGTTTACTGACTTGGGACCTTTACCTAAGTGATGCCATGTGGGGCCTGTGGTTTTATTTTTGACAGGCCTCCAAAGACATAACCGAATGTGCCAGTGGTCCATTAGGAGCACACTGGATAGCCTCTGGTCCTTGTAGTTACGAACATGCGCATCTTAGGTCAGCTGCCCTCTGGCTCTGTCTGACCCAACCCTGGAATGAAGCAAAATAGGACCAACGATCTACAGGGACAAAGGTACATTATCTTAACAAGGAAAAGACTTCACATTTTCGAAAAGTGAACATGCATACATAGGATTTCAATAATAGAGATATGCATTAGAGATCATGGTCATTTGACCCCAGATGGCTACAACCCAGTGGAGCTGCAGGACAGATGTCCCAGAGCCAGTTTCGGGTGCATCTTCCTCACCTGCCAGTGAGGGCCACATGGCTACTTTGCAGATGAGAAAAGACCAGACACAGTGGATTGGTGTGTCTTGGGCCCAAAAAAGGATGAAGGGTAAGCCCCCAGACATGAGTCCAGGCTTCAAAAACAGAACTGGGGCCGGAGAGGTAGCAGACAGGTGAGGGCATCCAGAGTGCCCGGCTCCTCGGTCAAACACTTTTCTGGAACTTGCTGTGAAGTTCCTGTGTAAAAGTGATTAACAATTACAATCAGCGGACTTCGTTTAAATAAAGATTTCTCTCAATAATGTGGGTGGGCATATTTGCAACGACGTAGATGGAACTGGAGGGTATTATGCTGAGCGAAGTAAGTCAAAAAGAGAAAGACATGTATCGTATGACCTCACTGATATGAGGAATTCTTAATCTCAGGAAACAAACTGAGGGTTGCTGGAGTGGAGGGGGCTGGGAGGGATGGGGTGACTGGGTGATAGACACTGGGGAGGGTATGTGCTCTGGTAAGCGCTGTGAATTGTGCAAGACTGTTGAATCTCAGATCTGTACCTCTGAAAAAAAATAATGCAATATATGTTAAGAAAAAAGAAAAAAGAAGAAGATAGCAGGAGGGGAAGAATGAAGGGGGGGAATCGGAGGAGGAGACGAACCATGAGAGACGATGGACTCTGAAAAACAAACTGAGGGTTCTAGAGGGGAGGGGGGTGGGAGGATGGGTTAGCCTGGTGATGGGTATTAAAGAGGGCACGTTCTGCATGGAGCACTGGGTGTTATGCACAAACAATGAATCATGGAACACTACATCAAAAACTAATGATGTAATGTATGGTGATTAACATAACAATAAAAAATTAAAAAAAAATAATGTGGGTGGGCATGTGGGAGGGGAGTGGGAAATTTTCCTCCACCCTCTTAGGATCTCTGGCCTGGCCTAAGAATTAAACTGACATAAGGTAAATTCACAGGAAAAAAGCGCACAAGTTTAATTCAGTTTTTATATGCACCTGGGAGGCTTCATGAGAGAAGGAAGACCCAAAGAAGTGACCAGAGCTGGAAGCTCTTATACATTCTAGACAGAGAAATGATAAATTTGTAGAGAAATGACAAGACAAAGGGCAGTAAGTTGTGGGGAAGGACGAGGAGATACCTGTGGGGGCAGGAGGCAGAAGGAAGGGAAGATCAGGGTTATTTGGGAAGTGTGTTTGCACAGATGCGGTTGGGTGTGGACTCCCGGCCCCTGGTGATCAGGATGTTCTCTTGCTGGTTCCTTTCTCAGGGGAGAACCCCTTTCTCGGGGGAAATGTTATGACCTGCTTTCGGAAAGGGGATGTCAGAGAGCCCTTTCTACCTCTGCTGCTTCTCATGTGCCCTCAGCTGAAAATAACCGGTATGCCAACACGGCATATTCTGGGGGAGCGTGTCCTGAACCCCTCCAGCCTCACCGATCAGTTAAATGTCTTAGGAACAAACCTGGGATTTCCGGGGGAAGAAGGAATTCTGCCTCAAGGCTGTGGCATAGGGTGTGTGTGTGTGTGTGTGTGTGTGTGTGTGTGTGTGTGTGTGTTAGGGGGCTTGAATCCTATTGGCTCTGTGTCTCTGGAGAATTCACTGATGCACAGCCCCGTCTTAGAGACCCGCCCACCATCTCCCACTTTCCGGCCTATCTTTCTCATGCCTGTTTCCCTTCTTTGCAGAAAAAAAAGCAGGTGATTAGATTTCACTACATTTTTAGTTTCATTCCAGTTTAGCCTGAGAGCTTTATAATTTGGTTTCAGGGTCAGTGTGCTTCTGGGTGGGCTTTTAGTGCAACGGGTGCCCTCGAAGGACGGATGTTCCAGAAAACTGGCAAACTCGTGTCACTGAGTGAGCAGAACCTGCCGGGCTGCTCTTGGTCTCAAGGCAACGAGGGCTGCCGTGGAGGCCTGATGGATTATGCCTTCCAGCATGTTCGGAACAACGGAGGCCTGGACTCAGAGGAATCCGATCCATATCGTGCACAGGTAAGTGGAGCTCCTCACCTGTTATCATTTCAGCTCTGCTCTCAGAGTTGTATGCCTTTGAAGAAAACGGATACCATATTTAATATTCGCATTTTAAATGGTGGACTCTACAGCTGTAAACTGTCAGAACCGTCATTAAACCATATTAGCCGGGCACAGCCCTCTGCCTAGATGGTTACCACGGGGCTGTTTTTATTTCTATGCTACAGGGAGACATGCACAGCGTTCTGTATAGCTTACAGATTTCTCCCGAGTGAAAACATTCTTAAGGACACGTAGACCCAGAATAATTCATCGAATACACACAAGGTAGTTTTTCAGTTTCAAAACAACCACCAGCATTTCAGCTCCTGGGATGCGTACAACAAATTGGCTTGGAAATCCCTTACCTGTGAGCTGTCTTGAACTCATGTTCCCCAGGAGGTGGACGGTAGCATCAAGTCTCTTCCCCTTTCCCTTTGAAAGGACGGATCCTGCGAATACACGCCCGAGTATTCTGCTGCCAACGTCACTGGCCTCGTGAACACCCCTCAGCAGGGGGCGTCCCTTCTGGTGGCGGGGACAGCTGTGGGGCCCGTCTCTGCTGCTGTCCCCGCAAGCCTGGATCCCTTCCAGGTCTATAAAGAAGGTAAGCATTTGTCTATGTAGAGATACAGGTAGGAAAATTGGAAAACCACACTAACATACAGCAAGAGTGACACTTCGGTGTGCAGAATTCAACGTAGAATTTTGGGGTGGCGGGTTGTGGATTTAACGTAGTTGTTCATCCTGTACACGTAATATTTCTGCCCGCTCTTTCCACTTGCCATGACTTGACCCAAATTCCCATGATTTTAAACACATTATAAGTATATTTAAATGGCTACATAATTTGATTGGTATAGCTCGCTTTACTTTTTTCCAATTGTTAGACCTTGAAAAATTTTAAAGAATGTTACTACTGAACTTAACATTGGAAAGAAGCCCTTGGCCCAAGTAATTTTGTGTTCTCTGCTGTTTCCCTAGGCTCACATCCTTTAAGGAGAATCATAAGGTTGTGGCAGGTGGTTTTTATGTCTCTTGACTACTGTTTACAAAAGAGATTATGACAATTTTTATTTCTGCTAGCATTAGATGAGGGCCTAAACTGCTAGTCTAGCTAAACAAAACCCCCTGACTTTTAAATCTCATCTGGATTTATATCACGATTAAATTTTGATACTTCTCCCTTACCGTGGTTGGTAGGCTGGGTTACTATCCCATGTCACATGGGAACCCTCACCCCAACATTGGATTTTACTTTCCAGGCATTTATTATGATCCAAACTGCAGCAGTGAAGACCTGGATCACGGTACTCTGGTGGTTGGCTATGGCTCTCAAGGAGAAGAACCCGAGAACCAAAAATACTGGATTGTCAAGAACAGGTATAAAAAGCCAAGAATACTTATCTTGGAAATCGAAAAGGATTTGGAATCAGTGTTTGGAGACAAGTCGCCCAACCCTTGAGCACACTTCTGAAATCCCAGCAGTGTTTACCCCACTTAGTTGGAACACAACCATATTCATGTGGTGACCACAGTAAGATACTATCTCAAGCTTGCTAGGGTCCTGCGATAGTTTTGGTACCGTTGCATTTCTAAATTGGACTTTTTTTTTAAATTTCCGAACCACATCTGGCCCCAAGAGTTTCCTTTTCCTGCTCACGTTGCAGTTTTGTGAAAGGTCTGGGATAGAAGTATTGTGTGCTGGGTTAGAACGCACACATGAACAGGAACGGCCTCTCCGGATTCTTCCGGAATCTGTGCTGGCCTCTGGTGCATTGCTCAGTATCAGGTGTGATTGTTCATGAAGAGAAATGTGTTGGATTGTTTGTAGTAATTGGCAAACGCCGTCTTCTTCCAGCTGGGGCAGGGACCGGGGCACGCAGGGCTACATGCTGTTGGCCAAGGACCGGGACGACCAGTGTGGAATCGCCACCATGGCCCGCTTTCCTGTCGTGTGAGCTGAGGATGCAAAGAAGGCCTTGACTGGGGACAGAATGTCCAGAAAACGAATTTTATTTTAAACCTGCCACACCTTACTGTGTGGCTGAAACACTTGAATCACTGAAGATCCCACTTATGATTTGATTCTGTGACTGTTCACACTGGAGACATCACTACTTCCTTACTCCCTGCTCTGATCAGTGTTGTGTGAGTCACTTGCTTCATGACTTTTGAATTTTCATGTTTTAAAAGGTTGCAGAAAGTTTCACCTTTTAAAATATGGGGCGCCTGGGTGGCTCAGTCAGTTAAACATCTGCTTTCAGCTCAGGTCATGATCTCTGGGTCTTGGGATCAAGCCCCGTGTCGGGCTTCCTGCTCTGCAGGGAGTTTGCTTCTCTCTCTCTCTCTCCCTCTGCCCCTCCCCACCAATCTTTCTTTCCCTCTCAAATAAATAAATAAAATATTTTTTAAAATAAATAATAAATAATACTTACTTGCATATGCTGAGGTGTGATTCTTTCTGTTTTCTTAAGATTTTATTTATTTGAGAGAGAGAGAGAGAGAGCATTAGTGGGGGGAGGGGCAGAGGGAGAAGCAGACTCTCCCACTGAGCAGGGAGCCTGATGCAGGGCTCCATCCCAGGGCCCTGAGATCATGACCTGAGCTGAAGTCAGATGCTTAACCCACTGAGCTACCCAGGCACCCCTCTTTCTGTTTTTAATACACAAACTTCTTTATAGTTAAAAATGTAATGGTTTGTAGGGAGGAAGAAATCATCTTATTTCCTCTAAAATTCTTCCAACTGGTTTGAGAATTTAATTGACATGAGACAGATTAATGGAAGAAAAAAAACCCATGAAGTTTCATTACGCAGGCACAGAGGGCCAAAGAAATGACCAAGGCAGGCAGAGTTGTTTTGTTTGTTTTGGCAGATGTTATAAATTTTAAACAAAGACAATAATGCGTGAGAAATTGACAGGATAGAGAAAACAGATGTGTGAGAGCTTTAAATCGCAGGAATTCTAAGTGGAATTTGGGCTGAGGTTGTAGATTAGTAAAAAAGCCACAAGGTTTGTTTCTACGGCTTTCTGAGCTTTGAAGTCCCATCTGTGTAGCTAAGGATGTGTTTTTACTTCGTAGTACAGGGAGGGTACCTCTCATATGGGAGACTCGTTTCCTGCTTTCGGGGGACAGAGGACAGTCTGGGTGTCCTCGCACCAGCTCTTTCCCAAGTAGCTTCGATTCTAGATAATCAATGTACCATTGTGGCATATTTTGGGGTGTCCTCTCTGGACCCCACAGTTTTAGAGTTTCTCTAAAACTCTCCTGGAAGTTTTATAGACTACTAGCTGAGCTGGCGACTGTGGAGAGAGAAATCCCGTTAGTAAATGAGTGGTAAGAAATCTGCAAACAGTGAAGAGAGCATAGATTAGAATAAGGGTGAATAAAAGGGGTACAGGCTTCCAGTTATGGAGAATAAGTCACAGGAATAAAACACACAGCATAGGGAATATCGTCGATGGTGCTGTAAGCCTGTTGTACTTGTACCGTGAGACTGACAGACAAGAGCTACCCCTGTGGTGAGCATAGCTTACTGTGTAGGGTTGGCAGATTACTGTGTTGTGCACCTGAAACTAACGTAACATTGGGTGTCATCTATACTCAAAACATTTGGGGGAAAAAAAAAAGGCATGAGGATGAATAAACAGAAAAGAACATATTTCCCCACACCTCATGGAACCAGTCCCACAACCCTCGAAATAGACCAGCCCAATCAAATGTCTGTGTTTCATTTATCTGTTGGAAAATATTAGTCCTTTTTTTAAAAAACAGATTTAAGTTAGATATTGTGTGTCTCACGGGTTTACCTAAAAGCAACATTTTTCACTGATGATTGGGCAAGCGCCCCTGCTGGGAAGACCCTGTCCCTAGGACGTGATGATTTGGGGATTCGGATTCCCGCAGAGGCTGTTACCTCCTGACTGGAGTATTCTCAAAGATAGCATAGTGGTACTGAACCTTGTTCCATTACCAGAGAGAGTTTTAGGATTGCCTTTTCTAATTCACAATCTCTGAAACTTGGGAATAAGATCCTTAATGCTGAAAAGAACTTGGAATTCTGACATATCAGCAGATTTTCTATGATTTTTCAACAGGCATGTTTGTGTGGCACAATTTTATGAACAAGTGTAATTTGGCGGGCATTTAGGGTGGAGCGCTTGGTCCCAGAGGAGTCAGGTATCCAAGTCCATATGGTCGTGACCATTCCGGTGGGACCCCTTTCTATGCTTTTGCTGCCACATGAAATAAAAAGACCAGTGTGGTTTATAGACAAGGTTAGGTTGGAACCTGTGATTTTCAAAGTCTGGAGTGTTCCATGACCTTTGCCATTGCTAGTGTTAATGTCCTTACATCTCCATTTTTCTTGTGATCCTGTCAGTCTGTGAGAGCAGAACAAGTTGCAAAATAGCTGATGTAAGAGGCTTGTGGTTTGGCTCTGGCGGCTGGGAAGTTTAGTTTAGTCACCCAGCCACATAAGCCCAGATTTTTGGTCCACATTTTTGGGTGGCCTGACTTTGATCAGTATAGTTTCTTCCTCTGAAATTTTCCTGGGAGTTTCACACATTCAAAGTTGAGCTGATAGATTGTTTCATCTCCTTGAACCAGTCTCTTAGTTCTGACAGTGGGTCAGTTCAGTCAAATTCACTTCAGGAGGAGGTGAATCAGGTGTGTTCTCAGTTAGGCCTCTGCTTCAAATGATAGGTAATAAGAGGCAATTCAGGGGCGCCTGGGTGGCTCAGTCAGTCGAGCAGCCTACTTAGTTTTGGCTCAGGTCATGATCTCAGGGTCCTAGAATGGAGCCCCATGTCAGGCTCCCTGCTCAGCAGGGAGTCTGCTTGAGATGCTCTCTCTCCCTCTGCCCCTCCCCAGTTTGCTGTCTCTGTCTCTCTCTCTAAAATAAATGAATAAATCTTAAAAAAAAAAAAAAAGAGTCAATCCTATGGCAATAAAAGCAAAATAGTGGTTAATGATTGGGTCAAATTATAAACCAGTTTCTGAGTTCTGAGGGTAGCCAGTCGAGAGAATTTCTAGATGTTGCTCTTAAAGCATCTTTAGACAGAGGAAGAGTAGGTAATGGCAGTCTGACAGATTTTCTTGGCTTGTAATTTGAGTGTCCCTGGTGATTTTCTTTTTAAGATTTATTTATTTATTTATTTATTTATTTATTTATGTATTTATTTATTTGAGAGACAGAGAGAGCACAAGCAGGGGGAGAGACAGAAGCAGAGGGAGACGGAGAAGCTGACTCCCCACTGAGCTGGGAGACGGACATGGGACTCGATCCCAGGACCTGGAGATCATGACCTGAGCTTAACCATCTGAGCCACCCAGGCGTCCCTCCCTGGTGATTTTTTGAGTGGCCCAGAGAGAAACAGGCACGAAGACTGTCTATACATGAGCTGTTGTGGTGATTTCTCTGAAGTGTCCATCAAGTTGTTCGTATGCAATTTGCAGGGCTTCAGGAAAAAGGGTACATTTAGTGATCCAATGATTCCAAGTCAAAAGGGTGGGAAAAAGTGGAAAACATCAGTTTGGAGAATTGTAGCCAGGCTTTGGAGGAAACTAGAAGAAATTAGGATCTAGTCCCGTTTATAGTGAACTCTGTTAGAATCTAATATCCACAAGGGTGTGTTATTGAAACATAATTTTTCTCTCTATAATCACCCCCATTTTTACCAAGGACAGCCAAATTAAGACTAATTTATTTGCGAAATCGAGTTGTTGTTGCTGTTTTTGTTTTTTTAACTTGGCCTGATTATCAAATTGCTGTAAGTCATAGCTTAAGAGAAAAGTTTCCGAAGATTCCTTACTAATTAAAGCTCCCAAACATCTGTTTTCTTTATCCTGTTAATTCATCATGAATTTCTGTCTCTTTGTCTACAGTGTATAAAAGCTGCCTGCCTTGCTTATAGACTCATATATAAGTTTTGGGCTGTTTTTCCAAGGGGCTTTATTGGCTCCATAAAGTCTGCCTGAGTTCCTTAGAGCAGTCTAGTCCTATCTGAGTCTGTGCATGTCCCCTCTCGAATATGACATTTCAGTCAAAGCCTTGGTAATATAACCAGTGTTTCCAATTGTGTCCTGTTACAAGGAGAGCAGATTCTTATTAAATTTATGCAAATAAACATATCGTCATGAAAATATAAGTATACTCCCTGAAAGTTTTAAAATTCTGGACGGACCAGGTAGGGAGGAAAAGATAAATGTTCCAGTTTTTTCACAAAGGTATATTTTATCCAATTGCTGTAAGTTATAGCTTAAAAGAAAATAGCTTCTTTAATACTGGAAAAAAGCATTTAATAAATCAACAGTGTCTCAAACAAAAATTTTATAAAAATTATAATCATCCTCCTTTCATTGAGTTCCAAATGATTAATTCTTGTTTTGCTTGAATCCAAATCTCCCAGTAGCTCCAGAAATTCTTACCCAGTTCAGTTTTATGGTCTTAAGTTTATCAGAAACCTATATTCAAGAGTTCTTTCCATCAGTCTCACTGTAGATGAAGCACATTTGCAGAAAGCTTTGTAAAAGCATCTGAGTAAACCTATAATTGCCTGTAAATTATAAAAGACTTAAAAATGGCCATGCTTAAAGACCTGATGAGAGATCATTACAATGTAATTTACAAGGAAATTGGTTATTTCTATGACACACAACAGTTCAAGGTAGTAATATATCAGGACATATCAGATTTCTAGGAGTTTCATACAATTTCTAGAACACTCATTTTAATAACATATTTCTATATAAATATAATCTAAGAGTGCTTAATATCACTTATTTGACACTGCTTCCTATGTAATTTAACATACCAAATAAGCCTTATTAGTGTAATATCTTCCTTTTTTTATAAAGCGACCAAATGTTGCACAGATCCTCTGGAATATTTTAGTTACATTGTGGTCAAATACTTCATTTTAGAATTAGATTTTGGAAAGTTTGTGTTAAAAAAATCAAAATATTTGAACATTTGATTAAATATGATCATAGATCATTAAGCAACGATATTTATCTATTCAACTGAAGTGAAAATAAAAGGTTGTTTTGTTTTTTTTTAAGAAAAGTAAGTTTTTATTCCCCTGTTTCACAAATAAAGTGGGCTGGATTGGTTGCTTTTTTGGTGATTAGTCAAAGAGACCAAATCCCATATCCTCGTCCCACTCTTCTGAATCTTCCTTTGCTTCCACCTTGGCTGTGGCCATGGCAGCCACGGGAGTGGTAGCCACGAATGCAGGTGGATCAGCCAAGAAGACCTTGACCTTTTTAGCAAGTGGAAGGTGTGATCAGTCTCCACAGACAACGCCAGGACCTCTTTGTATCTGTTGATGGTAGAATGGGGCACTGATGCAACAGTCAGGTAACCTATCTGCAAGACATCCTCGGGCAACACTGCAGATGCCCTCTGGGAAGCGAGAATGCATTTGCCTCTGTGATGTCAAGCCCTTCAGGGTTGTAAAGCCGCTGTAGTGCAACACCTGCTGGACGACCAGCCCGAAGGACAAGGGGGAGATGTTCAGCTTATTCAGCTGTGTGGCTTCGCTGGCTCCCACTCTGTCTCCGGTCTTAATCAGCTGCACCTCACTCAGGATTTCAGTGGTGCCCCTGGAGATTCTAGTGGTGATGTCTAAAGTCTGGAAGTAGAAGGCCTTCTCAGGCCCCCAGACAAGTGTGGTGGGCTGGCATCACGACTTTACTGGGACTATGGCACCGGAATCAGCGGCAGCTGGCACCTTATTGGTCAAGAGCATGTCCCTGATCTCAGTGAGGTCCTCCTTGGTGAACACGAAGCCCACATTCACCCAGATATGAGGCACTAGTTTCTCAAGAGCTGGGTTGTTCTCTCTGGATGCCCTCAGATGGCCTTGAATGTCATGGTGTTCTTGCCCTCGGCACCACAACTTTCCCGTGGAGGGACATGCAGATCTGCTGTGTCTTCTTGGAACCCACGTTGTCAGCTCCACAGTGGAGCATTTGGATGATCATCCAAAAGTTGGATGATCTTAAGGAAGTAGTTGAACTTCCAGGTCGTGCTGTCTTCCTTGGGCATCATGGCGGAGCATCAGGGACGGGCTTGCAGGGTTGAAAGATGATGTTCCTCTCACAGGGACGCCTGGAGAGAGGAGGGCCAACAATAAAATATTTTAAAGGCAAATGCAGAAGGTTACACAGTTGTGAACAAAATCCAGCTCTTTTAATATTAAGACTCAGTTTTCTTGAATAATCTGATGAAGACAAAGCATTAAATTTTGTATATCTAGGCCATTGGCCTTTACATTAAATGTAAGGAAAAACTTTGTTTTTAATTTTTTGTAATAAGCAAACCAACAATCTCAGAAAATTTTTTGTCTGTAAAAAGAGAAAAAACCTAAGTTCTAATTTTGCATCAGTATACTTTTGGTATTAAAACTCATTCTTTAATAAAATCTTAAATAAAATCTATTTTGGCATGGCTTGTAAGAATCCAGGCAGGTTTCTCTTTTGTTCTGATGGCAACACCTCATAAGGTCCTTCCCAGGGAGGTGACAGCATATGCTTTTTTCCAAAGACCTTGATGTCTACTTGGTCTTCTGGTTGAAACATGTGGCAAGCCTCATCAGTTGGTGGAGGCCATGCCTCTTTTACCTGTTGGTGATGTGCTTCAGGTAGACGAGGTAGTCCTTGTCTAGAGTTAGTCATAGCATCACATTTTTCACTTACTCCATGAATGGAAGGTTTAGAGATGCCAGTAGGCTTTGACGACCAAACACTATTTCAAAAGGGGTCGATCCATGTCTCCTACTTGGAGTATTCTGGATCTTAATAAGGGTCAGAGGCAATGTCGTTGGCCATTCATGCTTAATTTCTTGGTATTTCCCTACAGTCCTGCTTATGTCTAGATTTTTACATTCCATTTGCCTGGATGATTGAGGATGATACAGGGTATGAAGTTTTAACGTGTACCCAAGAGTTTTTGCAAGCAAGTGGTTTATCTCTGCTATCAAATGAGTTCCTTTTTTCTGACTCAATCCATAAAGGAATGGCAAAACGAGGAATGGTCTCAGGTATTAATTTCTTTACTACTGTTGTGGCATGAGCACATTTAGTCAGAGAGCATCAGCCCATCCACTAAGCATACAGACAATGACCAAACAGTGAGAATAGCCCAAGGCTAGGGGCAAATCTATAAAATCCATCTGAAGTGCCTGAAGGTACTGTGGGCCTAGGAGGACTTCTTGGGGTATGCTAATTACTTCTAGGAATTTGCTGACATTTACAAGTAGTGCCTTGGGAAATAATTTGGTCAGGAATGTTGTAGATGCTACGGCAAAATCAATTGTCTTTTAGTTCCTTAATTATCTTTACAGATGTGTCCAATTTGTAGGGAGATAAGTACAGGCCAAATGGTTAAAAAAAAAAGGTGCTCTAGGAAGTCCATTTGACCCACTATATAATTCATCTGATAGTTGTTTAACACCCTTTTGTATCCAACTGTCCCTGGTAGACTATGGGGCATTTGCCGGGTAATTAATACTGTCAGTCGGGGATAAAGGTAGGGTTAGCAACTGAGTGGAGAAAGGATCAGGAGGTCTATTTGGGGTGCATTCTTAGCAGGTCTGTCAGCCATATCATTTTCTAAAGATATAACATCAGATTTCTTAGTATGGGCTGAGCAGTGAAGAATGACGATTTTAGAAGGGGGGTGAATAGCTGTAATAGGTTAGCAATTATAATTCCATTAGCAATGGAAGTAAGATGATGGAGGGTTAGTTAAAAGAGCTTGTTTGTGGGACACCTGGGTGGCTCAGTCGTTAAGCGTCTGCTTTCAGCTCAGGTCATGATCCTGGGGTCCTGGGTTCGAGCCCCACATCGGTCTCCTTGCTCCGCGGGAAGCCTGCTTCTCCCTCTCCCACTCCCCCTGCTTGTGTTCCCTCTCTCACTGTGTCTCTCTCTGTCAAATAAATAAATAAAATCTTAAAAAAAAAAAAAAGAGCTTGTTTGTAAGGGGTCTGTTGCCATGTAGAGAGGTGCTGTGTTTTATGAACGTGTAAGAGAGCAGGCACCGCGTGGGGACACACAGGGGACTAGGGGAGCTTAATGTCAGACTGCTGGCTTTGTCAATCAAGGCGGCAGCTGTGGCCACCACAAATAAGCATGGGGGCATACCAGATGTCGGAGGGTCTGATGGGCACGAGAAATATGCTACTGCTGTATACGAGAGGCACAGGGTTGTCCCAGAATGCAGGCAGCAGTACCAGTACTTTCATGACAGTATAAACAAAACAGCTTGTCAAAATTAGGTAAGCTAAGAGCTGGGGGTGTGGACAGAGCCAGTTTTAAAGCTTCAAAGGAGGTGAATGCATCTGGAATCCAGGAAATAGGCTCTGAATTTATACCTGATTGAAGAGCATACAAAGGTTGATCAAAAATTGCAAAATTAGGAACTCTTTAGAGGCAGGAGCCAGCTTCCCCTCAAAATTTACATAACTGTGTTTTCATTTTGGGGAGAGGGATGGACAAAATTGACACAAGATTTGGAGTGAGATTTTGAAAGCCCTGAGACATCTCCTAAATGGGTAACATCATCCTAAACAGATAACAGTTGTTTGCACTCTTTGAAGTTTGGATGTATCGGCTTTATGGCCTCATTCAGCTAGTGCCTTTAGAGAATGAAGGAGTGCACAACAGCTCCCTGCTTGGTTTAATTACAGACTAAAAGTTCATTATACATTGTACCAGAGGGAGCCTTGGGTAAAGGTTATAGCATCTAGGTGGGCTTTAAGGACTTGCTCAAATATTGAGGAAGACTCACAATATCCCTTGGGGTATGCAAATCCAGGTTAATTGTCTCCCTTTATTTTATTTTATTTTTTAATTTAAATTTTAGTAAGTTAACATACAGTGCAATATTAGTTTCTGAAGCAGAAGTCAATGATTCATCACTTACATACAACACCTAGTGCTCATGATCACAAGTGTCCTCCTTAATCTCCATCACCCATCTAGCCCATCCCTCACCCACCTCCCTCCATCAACCCTCAATTTGTTCTCTATCGTTAAGAATCTCTTATGGCTTGTTTCCCTCTCTCCTCCCCCCACTTCCCGTATGTTCATCTGTTTTCTTTCTTAAATTCCACATATGCATGAAATCATATGGTACTTGTCTTCCTCTGATTGACCTATTTCATTTAGCATAATACCCTCTAGTTCCATCCACATCATTGCAAATGGCAAGATTTCATTCTTTTTGATGGCTGAGTAATATTCCATTGTGTATATATACCACCTCTTCTTTATCCACTCATCAGTCAATGGACATTTGGGCTCTCTCCATAATTTGGCTATTATTGACAGTGCCGCTATAAACAGCAGGGTGCATGTACTCTTCGAATCTGTACTTTAATATCCTTTGGATAAATACCTAGTAGTGCAATTGCTGAGTCATAGGGTAGTTCTATTTTTAACTTTTTGAGGAACCTCCATACTGTTTTCCAGAGTGGCTGCACCAGTTTGACTTCCCACCAACAGTGCATGAGGGTTCCCCTTTCTCTGCATCCTCACCAACACCTGTTGTTTCCTGTGTTGTTAATTTTAGCCATTCTGACAGGTATGAGGTGGTATCTCATCATCGTTTTGATTTGTATTTCCCTGATGATGACTGATGCTGAGCATCTTTTCGTGTGTCTGTTAGCCATCTGGATGTCTTCTTTGGAAAAATGTCTATTCATGTCTTCTGCCCATTTCTTAACTGGATTATTGTTTTTGGATGTTGAGTTTGATAAATTCTTTATAGATTTCAGTAATTGTTTCTCTTTAAATGTGAATGCACAAGAAACCAGGGGTCGGAGTGCAGTGGGATTGAAAAGAAGGCTGCACAGAGGTCATTTCTGTAAACCAGGTTGCATCAGCAGGAATGATGAAGAATATCAGCTGGATTGGGAACCACAGGGTGCAGAGGAATTATGAAAGAGATTAGGGTCCTTAGGTCCTATACATTGATGGATTTGGTTTCCCTCTGAGTCAAATTTGCCTTCTTTCTTTGTGGGCAAGATTGAGGTGTCACAAGGTGGGGTGGTAAAGACAAGGATGTTGTGTTTCAAGAGAGACTCTATTACAGGGTTAATCCCTCGCTCTGAGTCTCTGGAGAGAGGGTGTTGAGCCACTGAGGGAGAGGGTGGGCTCCTCTCCCAAGAAATGCACACAGGCCCCCACTTCCTAACAACCCAACTTCATTCACGTGTGTAGCCCAAAGACTGACGGGGGCATCTCTCAAAGATCCATCCTCTTCAGAGGAATTTATATCAGGATGAGCTTCCAGTAAAGAAAGCAGGAAACTTGGGGCTTGGCCTGAAGGTAAGGAAACAAAAATGCTTTTTTATTGCAATTTATAGTGGTATTAACAGTAGATAACAAATCTTTACCAACAAGGTTGACTGGACAGTAGCCAGGCCTGGTGAGTGTGAAGAGGGCCTGAAGATACTGGCTGGGCGGGGACTCGGGCAGTAAGATGGGTCCCTGAGACTCCACAGGCTGCAGAGAATCAGGGGGGACAGGGAGAGGTAACTTCTCTGAGCAGACGGGAGAGGAAGTTGCACCAACGTCCATCAAGAAACCCAGTTCCTGAGCCTCTGTTTGAAGTTTCATGGTAGGCACCCGGGTGTGACAGAGTCCTGGCTGACCCTGTCATTGAAGGGGCAACTGTCCCTCAGGAGAAAGATGAATTTTTTCAGAGTTATGGGACTGAGGGGCATTGTTTCTTAGACTTTCCTTTTTCTTAAGTGCAGGATCATTTCTCTTCCCATGACCTGGTTTTTTTTGCAATAACAGGGAGACCTCTGAGGGAGCTTTAAGTCATCCTCAGGCATGCTTTTGCCTTTCCAAAGATTCAGGTTGTAAAGCAAGAGTTGTTGCTTTTCGTTCCTTTTTTTTGTTGGCTTTCTTGCAAGCTATTTTCAAAGAACCGGGTGGCTGCCTCCCTTGTTACTACTCAGAGGTTATCCTGTCCAACCGACCACACTACTGTGGATTTGTTTTTTTAATATCGGGGAGAAAATTTCCCACTGAAGCAGAAATTAGAAGATTTCTATGTTCTGGGGCTCCCAGCTTGAAAACAGTGTCCTTTAAAAGTTTGTATAAAATGCTTCACAAATGCATTCCTCTATATTTCAAACTTAGACCAACTCACTTGGGAAGAACAGGCCTCCTCCATTGTTCCTATTAACCCTTGAACACTTGAGCCATGTCCTGGTGATTCCCCTGAGGGCCAGACAGAGGCTCCAGCCCTCTGTTTCCCCTGTGAGGGGGGCCGTTGGGCCTGCCCAGTAACCACCATATACTCATGGGCTGGAAAGTGTCCCCTCAGTGAAGGTCTCTGTGAGTTGGGTTGTAAAAAGCTACTAAATTTTAAAATTCTTCTCTAAATTGGATAGGATCCTCTGAGAGCAGAAATAAAGGGACTTTATAATTTAAGAGGTCTGTTGCTATCCAGGAGATATGAATTCCTTGCGATGGGGGTCCAGGCAACACTCATCAAGGACAGTGCATAGGAATGCCTGAGACTGGTGGAGCTTGATGACAAAGCCCTGAGAAGATGGGGCATTACCAGGCCCCGCAAAACGAGCTTCATTGCCCTTCTTGGGGGCTCCTGCTAGATTTACTTCTTGACATTCAGCATTTACGTGAGTAAACTGTATCTCCCCAGCCAGGAGATCAGACTGAGGTACTCTCTATCAATCTTGTAAAGAAAGAATAGTTAAAATAAGCAGCTGGCCGTTTCAGGGTTTTTCTGGGAAAGTTGGAATTTTAGGATTGAAGGAGACTGGCTGAGGAGCTGGGGCTGGGTTTTGACGGGAAAGATTTCAGACCAGGGGCCCAGAGATCCAAACAGCCTTCTGGAGGGTCAGGGACAGAGAGTTGGGGATGAAGGGGAATATAAGAAGGGGGATGTATGTCAGATGTGGTTTTTAATTCTCGTTCTAAGTCTGATTATTTTTCTTTTGTTAAGAGAGTCCCTGAGGCTAGTTCTTAGACTTGTTCATGTTTTCCTTTCATTTTGATCCTCCCATAAATACCGATAAGGCAGCTGCTAGGAAGGAGAGATCTCTGAGAAATGTTCTAAATATAGATGTTTCTCAAATTTGAAAGATCTGCCATCTGCTACTAATGAGTGGGATCATCGTTAGTATATTTATTCTAATAGTGACTCAATCCACTAAGCCTCTTTATGAAAGGACTCCGAGGCAACGAGACAACTTCCCAGGCTTAGAATAAATATTTACCACGGATGCAAGAGACATCTTGCATGGTGGTGGAAGGGGGAGGGGTCCTAATTTAAAACTTTATGGGGTCCTAGTCATAGAGGGGTCTCCACAGTTTTGTGAGTTTTGCCATCAGGAACTCTACTGGGTTCTCAAAGTGAGTATCTGGAAAAAGAAAAAAAAGTCTCCTCCTACTTCCGGCAAACCTACTCCGGTCTTCTCTGAATAAGGAAATAAATACCTTCCCTAGTTTTACACAAAGGCATTCTTCACATCATAGTAGAAAAATGTGGAAGGAAATAAATATACTGGCTCCATGTTAAGGCCTTTTGTTTCCTCCTAACCTGGTGACAACACATTCTTTACTCTCAGGATTCACTTTCATGTCATGTAATCTAATCACCTCCTTTTTTCTCCAGAAGGAAAAGAAAAAAACAAGACAACAATATGGAGGAAAGTGGGAGATGGTGGATGGGTCTATTAAGTGAGTCTGTGTATCAGTGTGAGTTCTCCGGAGAACCAGCCACTAAGATCCACACACACAGACACACAAACTGAGACACAGACACACACAACGATGTCACGATTTTGAGGCTGAATGCCTTCTTCCTTAGAAACCCCAGGTTTGCTCCTAAGACATTTAACTGATCGGTGAGGCTGGAGGGGTTCAGGACACGCTCCCCCAGAATATGCCACGTTGGCATACTGGTTATTTTGAGAAGCAGCAGAGGTAGAAAGGGCTCTCTGACATCCCCTTTCCGAAAGCAGGTCATAACATTTCCCCCCGAGAAAGGGGTTCTCCCCTGAGAAAGGAACCAGCAAGAGAACATCCTGATCACCAGAGGCCGGGAGTCCACACCCAACCGCATCTGTGCAAACACACTTCCCAAATAACCCTGATCTTCCACTCCTTCCACCTCCTGCCCCCATAGGTATCTCCTCGTCCTTCCCCACAACTTACTGCCCTTTGTCTTGTCATTTCTCTATAAATTTATCATTTCTCTGTCTAGAAGGTATAGGAGCTTCCAGCTCTGGTCACTTCTTTGGGTCTTCCTTCTCTCATGAAGGCTCCCGGGCGCATATAAAAACTCAATAAAACTTGCGTGCTTTTTTCCTGTGAATCTACCTTATGTCAGTTTAATTCTTGGGCCAGGCCAGAGATCCTAAGAGGGTGGAGGAGAATTTCCCACCCCCCTCCCACATGCCCACCCTTTTATCGAGAGAAATCTTCTTTATCTGAAGTCAACTGGTTATCAGTTTTAATCACTTCTACACAGGGACTTCACAGCAAGCTCCAGAATGATGTTTGACCGAAGAGCTGGGCACCGTAGCCGCCCTAAGCTGACACATGAAGTCAACCATCACAGTCTGAAGTACACACAGGGAAAGCTGACCAAGCTATACTGTTGGGTGAAACAGGCATTTTACAAACGGATGATGTGGTGCAACTTTTGTGAACTGAAGGGAAAAAAAGCACAAAACAAACGACATGTGTTCTTAGGTAAAGGCAAAGGAACAAGACTACCAATTGGCCTGCGTTCATGGCCGTGGTTTCTCCCCTCAGGCAGGGGAATGTTGATTGGAGGAATCGAGAACCAAAAGGGGACTCTACTTTATCTCCGCTGCTTGACTCTTAACACTATGAGAAGGTACTCACATGTAAGTTGTGTACGTCATCTATTATTTCAGGCGGGCAGCAGATTTTGTTGTCTCCTCTGGGCCAGGTCCTGTCTGGGTGCTGAGGAGAGAGGTGAACAAAAAGTCCCTGATCTCGGGGTGGATTCAGTGGTGCGTACGTCAGCTGGAGGCAACGCTATGGGGAAAACAAAGCAGGGAAGGGGAGAGGAGGACCAGGAGGGGTTGTGTTTATTCTAATTCTAGGCAAGGGCAGGCTTCTCCGAGAGGGAGACGTTGCAGCCAACGTCAGACGGAGGGAGGAGCCTTGTACACACGTGGCAGAAAGCCTCACAGGGAAGCAATGGCAAATACATAAAAGGACATTGAAACTAAAAGAATAATTCTAAACATTACAAAATACTATATACAAGATTTCAAGCGTACTTCTTTTAGGACCTCACGGATCGGTCCCACCCGCCCTGGAGAGGTGGGAAGGTGAGCCGGAAGGACAGGCCCCACCAGCTAATGGTTGACTCCACCAGAGACTGTTTTCTGGAGCTTCCCTAACCAAAGAGCTTCTCAGGCACAAGAGGGCTCTTTGGCTGGAAATGAAGCTCCTGTCCCCAGAAGCTTTATTCGTCCCGCAAGTGAGGCTGACACCCAGGACAGTGTGACCATCATGTGACCACGGCTCCCAGACTTCCAGGGACAAGGCAGATGGGGGCCCAGGAAGGGCAGACCAGGATCACCTGCCTGCACTTGAGCCACCAAAGAAGAACAAATATCTGCCCAGGAGTCGGAGGGAGACCAGAAGCCAGGGGGCAGCCCTGGAGCAGGTGACTTGTTCCCACAGGTCAGGACTTCAGTGACGAAAGGCCAACAGCACACTACAAGGAGGGGTCTGGTGCCACAACGAAGACTTGTGTGGTCTCCTGAGTCTCCTCCATATCTTCCTTCTGCTCTTTCCTTCTTCACAGAGAAAAACAGGGAATATTTGATGTCATCAAGAAAGGTGGCACCAAAGAGTCAAGAACGTGTGAATCATCACAATTGAAATAAAAAGAGAAGGAAGAATTGCGTGTTTGGAGTTCACGTTCATGTGTGAGAATGCCTCTCAGTCAGGGGTCACCTGTCTCAGGTGTGGAACCCTGGCCAGGGCCTGGTCAACACGGCACAGGGAGCCCAAGCCGTGGAGAGGCCCAGGTGGGCCCTCTGGTCAGCAGCCCAGGGCTGAACACCCAGACCACACCAGCATCTAAGACCAGTGAACCCAGTAACACCTCAGCCCAGCCAAACCTACAGATGATTCCAGCTCCCAGGAGAGACTCCCAGGGAGAACCATCCCCCTGAGCCCAGGCAGGAAACGGGAGAGATGGTTTTGTCAAGCTGCTAGGACTCCGGGAGTGTGTTGTATAGTAAGAGATAACCAGAACAGTCTGTCCACTGCTTCCCCAGTGACGCCCCTGTGTCCTCAAATCCCACGTGGGCACCCAGCCTCATCTCCCCCACCTCTCCTCCCTCACTCCCACCTGCTCTAGATGCACTTTCTCTTTTCTCTGGGGTGCTGACCCCGAGTCTCTGCTCAGACACCCCTCTATTCTCCTGTCTTACTGACCGGCTCCTCTGGGTTCACGTCAGACCTCTTTCCCCTGCTGTTCTCAGCTGCCTCCTCCCCTCCCAGCACCAGCTCCTTCTGTGTCCTCCAGGAGGTGACAGCTGGGACACAGCAGGTGCTGCATCGGTTCTGATTGTTTCAACCCTGGTCCCAGCTGGCAGAAGGGATCCCGCTCGGGAGCCCCCGCATCTCCCGGGACTCCACCTGACAGGACTGTCAGAAAACTCACACGATTTCACTCCAAACACCACATTGGCCACTTTAGGTCAAACAGTTGGAAATGGAAGCATCTAGGAGGGAAGGTTACATCGAAGGGTCCAGCATGACACGTGGCCCAGGCCAGGGGGACATGACCTGAGGTGCAGGAGGTCCCTATGGGCTTAGACCCGCTGTCCAGGACCTCTACTATTAACAACATACTTCTGCCTTCTCCTGATGCTTCCCGGGTGGAAACATGAGGTGTTTAAACACACAGAGAGCAAATGGAACCATGTGCTTCTTCAGCCTGCAGATGTAGGCAATCTGTCTTCTTTTAATAAATTCTGAGGTTAGGTCCCTAGTTGTGAATTAGGCCTCAGATGACCCCTTTGATGTCCTCACTTGTCTCCCACCTCTGAGGCCCCGGCTCTAGTTTGGAGGCCTGGACTCATGTCTGGGGGTTCGCTCTCATCCCTTGTGGACCCAAGACACACATTCCTGGCAATCCACTGTGTCTGGTCCTTCCTCACCTGCAAAGTAGCCACGTGGTATGTACTATTCGGTGGGGACGATGAACTTGAAACTGGCTGTGACATCCATCCTGCACCTGGGCTGGCTTCTAACCATCAGGGTCAAATGACCATGATCTCGAAGGCACTTTTCTACTCTGGAAATCCTATGTATACATGTTTATGTGTCTAAAATGTGAAGGTTTTTTCCTTATTAAAATAATTTACCTTTGTCCTTATAGATCGTCAGTCACATTTTGCTGCATTCCAGGGTTGGGTCGGGTACGGGCAAAGGGCAGCTGACGTGAGATGTGCATATTCACAACTACAAGAGCCCAGGTCACCCAGTATTCTCCCAGTGGACCACTGGCACATCCAGGGATGTCCTTAGAGCCCAATCACATTTTGACTCTATAAAAACTTAATGTATTAACATTTTACCTCACTTCTTCTTTGAAGTTGTTTTATTTTTAAAAAGTAAAACTTCATATTTTTTTTAAATGAAAATTCAGAAGTTATAAGACAAGTCAGTCATACAAAGGTGTTTACAGTAGTAATGAGCAAAGTGGTAACATCCCCAGTGTAAATGCCACACAATCAAATCGCAACTTGGGTCTCCAATGATTCAAGTGTTTTATCCCACACCATAACCTGTGGTCAGCTTTAAAATAAAACTCATTTTCTGGATATTCTGTCAAAGACATTGGGACGTTGACAGAGTTGACAGCAATGTTGAAGAAACAGATGTCAGGACCGAAACAACTGGAATCCAGGGCAAATCTGGGATCTAAGTAGCAGGAACTATTAGGCAATATTGTCAGGGCTCAGTTGCTGGAATGAAGAATTCACACTTTTTCTTTCATCCTTGCATCATTCTGCTTCCAGATTTAAAACCCTGGAAGACAGTGTCTATCGATATTTCATCCCATGTCTAAGGGAGGGAAAGGCATCTTAATTATAGTCCCACCAAGATTGCATGCAATGGGGAAGAAACAAGTTTCCAAAAACAAAAAAAAAAACCACCACAGTTATTTACCCAAGATACAAAGGTAGGGATCCGAAGGGGTACGTGCGTCCCGATGTTTATAGCAGCAATGTCCACAATAGCCAAACTATGGAAAGAGCCAAAATATCCATCGACAGATGAATGGATAAAGATGTGGTATATACATACAATGGAATATTATGCAGCCATCAAAAGGAATGAAATCTGGCCATTTGCAACGACGTGGATGGAACTGGAGGGTATTATGCTGAGCGAAATAAGTCAATCAGAGAAAGACATGTATCATATGACCTCACTGATATGAGGAATTCTTAATCTCAGGAAACAAACTGAGGGTTGTTGGAGTGGTGGGGGGTGGAAGGGATGGGGTGGCTGGGTGATGGACATTGGGGAGGGTATGTGCTATGGTGAGCACTGTGAATTGTGCAAGACTGTTGAATCACAGATCTGTACCTCTGAAACAAATAATACATTATATGCTAAAAAAAAAAAAGAAGATAGCAGGAAGGGAAAAATGAAGGGGGGGGAAATCGGAGGGAGAGACGAGCCATGAGAGACTATGGACTCTGAAAAACAAACTGAGGGTTCTAGAGGGGAGGGGGCTGGGGGGATGGGTTAGCCCGGTGATGGTATTAAAGAGGGCACGTATTGAATGGAGCACTGGGTGTTATACGCAAACCATGAACCATGGAACACTACATCAAAAACTAATGATGTAATGTATGGTGATTAACATAACATAATAATAATAAAGAAACCATAGTGCTCCCACCAAGACCAGAGGAAGCGGATGCTGGTGGCTGAGAAATAGCCTTGGTTCCACACAGCAGCCCCACTTAGCTTCTCAACATACGGATCAACTTTTTCTTTTCATTAAACTTTTTCTTTTGAGATAATTATAGAGTCACATGCAATTGTAAGAAATTATACAGAGAAATCCCATGTCCCTTTTACTGGCAAAAAACAGAAACATAGATCGATGGAACAGAATAGAAAGCCCAGAACTAAACTCAAGCATATATGGTCACTTCATTTATATCAAAAGGGGTGAAAATATACAAAAGGGGAAGAACAGTCTCTTCAATAAATGGTGCTGGGAAAACTGGACCACCCCATGCAAGAGAATGAAACTGGACCACTATCTCACACCATACACAGAAATTAACTCAAAATGAGTGAAAGATTCAAATGTAAGTTCTGAAAGCATAAAACTCCTAGAACATAGAAGTAGTGAGCTCCTTGACATAGGTCTTGGCAGTGGTTCTTTGAATCTGATGCTAAAAGGAAAAGCAAGAAAAGCAAAAACAAACAAGTAGAGCTCCACCAAACTAAAAACTTCGGCACAGCAAAGAAACCCATTAACAAAATGAAAAGGCAACCTACTGAATGGGAGAAAATATTTGCAACTCATGCATCTGATAAGGGTTTAAAATCCAAAATATTAAAGAACTCATAGAATGCAATAGCAAAAAAAAAAAAAGGATTAAAAAATGGTCAGAAGATCTGAATAGACATTTTTCCAAGAAGACACACAAATGGCCGACAAGTACATGAAAAGATGCTCATCATCATTAATCATTAGAAAAGGCAAATAAAAATCACAATGAGATGTGACCTCACACCTATTAGGATGGCTACTATCAAAAGACAAGAAATAAACCACTTGGTGAGGATGTGAATGGAAGGATGCCCTTGTGCACTGTTGGTGGGAATGCAAACTGGTGCAGCCACTATGGAAAATAGTACAGAGGTTTCCCCCAAATTAAAAATAGAACTACCATAACATCCAGAAATCCCGCTTCTGGGTATTTATCCATAGAAAATGGAAACAAAACTCAAAAAGATATATGTAGCACATATCTATTGCAACATTACTTAAATGAGCCAAGATATAGAAACAACCTAAGTGTCCATCAGTGAATGAATGCATAAAGATGTAGCATATGTATACAATAGAATATTATTCACCTATAAATAAGAATGGAATTTTGCCATTTGCGACAACATGGATGGACCTTGAGGGCATCATCCCAAGTGAAATAAGTCAGACAAAGATAAATACCATATGATCTCTCTTCTATGTGGAATCAAAACAAAAACAAAAATTGAG
This sequence comes from Halichoerus grypus, assembly GCF_964656455.1. Taxonomy (NCBI): domain Eukaryota; kingdom Metazoa; phylum Chordata; class Mammalia; order Carnivora; family Phocidae; genus Halichoerus; species Halichoerus grypus. The sequence goes on from NC_135725.1 coordinate 27,894,490, forward strand.
CATACAAACAAAAAACAAAACTAAGCTCATAGATACAGAAAGCAGATGGGTGATTGCCAGACACAGGGGCTGGGGGTTGGGAGATATGGGTAGGGGGTCAAAAGGTAAAGAATATCACAAAAAGAAAAAAGAAAGCCTGAGAGAAAAAAGCTGTTGATTCCTCCTGCTATCTTAACTTCTCTTCCGTCTTTAGCTTCAATTCCAACATTAGCCTGGGGCAGAGAATTTAGTGCCTCTCACCCTTGCAGGTAAAAGGATGAGCAGAATTTAACATCTTCAATTATTGTGCACAGAAAGGGTCTCTCTTAACAAGGTTTTATTTTCTACCCTCTGTTTCCAGATGGGCTGGCACGAAAAGAAGAGACGTTCTCTGCAAAGGAAGTGCGTTTCTTACAGGAGCTTAGTGCAGGCTGCGCGGAGTAATCACTAAATCCTACATTCTAAAGTTCTTCTGCCATGTTTCCTGATATTCCAGCCTTGTTAGGCATTGTGTGTATCCCTAGGGATAAGAGATGCCAGGTCAACCTCCTCGTAGCAGACATTTCCAGCTTCTTAGCTTACTTAGTAAGGAGAGAGACCCCCTCACAGCATCTACCTTCTCACAGCTCAGCCCATGCCCCATTTTACAGGCTTTTATATAAGTACCCTATTTCCAAGTCCTGGTTTCTCTATTAGACATAATTCTTCCAGTTTCAAGTGACAGAAACCTAACTCAATATGCTTTAAAACAGTTTATTAATAGTTTTTGCATGTGAAACAGGGTAGTTTATCTTGAAGCACAGCTGGATTCCATCAAAAGCTTAGTAGGTGTGGGACAAACCTCCGTGAGCTATGTCACCACACCCCGTGCGCGTTCCTTCCCCCACCCGCTCTAGTTCCTGGCTGTTGGCTTCACTCTCGGACTTCTTAGACTCATTCTTGGCAATTACAAACTTACCTTTTCTCAGGGTGGTATCCTCAGAAAAGGGAAGGGATCCTGTCGAATAACATAGACAGTCTTGGAATGGTTCCATTGGCTCTAATGGGCGGTGGCAGGTGCTCATTTTAAATAATCTCTGTGGATCGTAGATGAAGGAGCAGGTCTCGGCTCGGGCCTGGAGACAGGTTTGGTGGGCGATACCTGAAACACTCTCAAGGTGGAGGGGGTGATTGAAAAGGGAAAAAAGAGTGCAATTGCTGGGTCATAGGGTAATTGAATGTTTCCTTTTATGAGAAACTGCTTATAAAATCGGGGAATGTAGGGGCAGAGGGACAGGTGACAAATTTCCAGTTATTGGTAAATAAACTCTGGGGATGTAAGGTCCAGCATGGTGACCAGGGTGAACAATGCCATATGTACATGTGAAAGTTGCTGAGAGAGTTAACACTTAAAAGTCCCCATCACAAGGAAAAATAATTGTAACTACATGAGGGGATGGATGTTAAAGTTATTGTGGTGATCATTTTACAGTTTACACATATATCAAATCATTATGTTGTGCAATCTAATACAGTGTTATATCTCAATGATATCTCAGCGAAACTGAGAAGAGAAAGAAACTGCTAAACGATATCCCAGAATAGCTGCTCCACTATCCATTCGACCAGCAAAGGCTGAGTGGTCCAGCGTCTCTGCATCCGTATTAGGTGATGTCACTATTTTATTTTACCCAATCTGATACATGTGTGAAGATGTGTCATCCTGGCTGAGGTTGGCATTTCTCTAATGGCTAGTAGTGATGAACATTTTTTCCTGGGCTCATTTGCCGTCTGCATTTCTTCCTTGGTGAAGATAAGAAGTTTCCAGCACTCCCCTTCATGCACCTGATGCGCGATGTCAGGAGCTATTTCAACGTCAAACAAAGGGGCGGCTGGCCTTGCCTGCATTCTGTGCAGGGCTCACGCCCAGACCCCGGGCTGAAAATGGCTCATTTATGCGTCTGCTGATGAATACAGGATGGTCAGCAGTGCCATCCCATTGAGAAGTGTAGCAGTGTCTCCTTTCTCTCTTAACAAAATCTTTGTCATGACCCTCGCGGCTACTTTGAGGAGCTCCTCAGAACCAGTGTGCGTTGTGGTTGTCTCTGCTGCAGAGAGACTATCTCTGTATCTCTGCAGTTCTAGGCTCTTTGCATTAGTGACGGGGGCACTGAGTGGCTTGGGAATGCATTAGCAGTTGTTATAAAACATAGACCCTCTGCTTTACTAGCAGCCACTTTGCTTTATTTGAAGCAACGAGAAAGCTTTAAGGGCTTCATGACAAGGTTTTACAAAGTTTTCTGATGAAAAATGCACCGCGGCCATGGTGCTGTTGCAATAAAATCCAGTTTTCAGATTCCACTGTCGGGTGCTTCATTTACATGTTATTTATCTCTTTATGGCTGCTCATATAGAACCATCAACCTCGCAGCTTCACCGGGTGATGTCGGCACAGGTAAGGTCACATTCTATATGAACACGAGTCTCTTTCACGACTTCAATGTATTCACAACTTGAGGTGGTGAGATGCTGAGTGAGGTCTTTCTGTTTCCCCCCAGGTCTAAGTGAAGCCCCGAGAGGGAGCTCAGATCGCCTCCGTCTATGCGGCCAGAGCCTCTTTCCAGGGCTGGTCCTGTCAGCAGGACTAGAACATCCCAAAGCCCTGCAGGGGTTAACTATGGCTGGAAAACACAACACACCAAAACGGCCTGAAAGCAACCGGCACTCACTGTTTCTCACAGGTCTGTGCATCGGCAGGAGCTTTTCTGCTCTGGGCTGGGTCAGTCGGCTCTGCGCCGTGCATCTCTCATCCTCGCTGGGCTAGCCACGTCATGCTCCTCACGTGGCAATGACAGAAATACAAGAGAGTGAGCGGAAACACACATGGCCTCTTAAGGCCTCGGCTCGGAACGGGCACCCTGTCCCTTCCATATTATTCCAGTGGACAAAGCAAGTCACACAGACAAACCCCACCCCAACTGAGCAGGGAGGTATACTCTGCTCTTGCAGGGGATGTCGAGGGAATGAATATTTCTGAATAAGATCCACCTGGCAGCTGGGTTCCGGGAGCAGGTGTCCCCACGGCAAGGTGCAAGAGTGTGGCATATTTATGCTCCAGTCTTGTAAGTCACATCACATGACTTCCCCTGTACTGTATCTGGGGCAGGCACCAGATCCCACCAGGTGGAAGAAGAGAGGACATAGACCCCGTTATTCAACACAAGGTGTGACAGTGTCATTTGCTAAAGACTAAGAACAAAAAAAGATGTAACTGGAGATATTGATATGGATATCTCTGGAGAATGCAATCTTAAAATAAAACAACTCACAATAGTATTTCCAAGAGACGCAAGCCCCCCTTGGCACAGGGTCCTTTGGGAGCTGCAGTGCACCCTCAGGGCCCTGAGTGCCGGTGGGTACCATGTTGTAGGCAGAAGAAATGACTTCCTCCAAAGAGAATGAGCACCAGGTTTCTAGAGTAGAAGTTTCTCCCTGGACACTGGGATCCGTCCTGGCTGTAAGTGATGACTTTCTCTCGGCGAACTTGACTCGCTGGTTAGCCCGTGCAGCGGGCAGCCTGGTAGAACCCAGGACCTCTCGGAGATCACCGCAAGATCACCTGAAGCCCATGGCTGTTTTCCCAGGCAGGTGAGAGAGGCCAAGCGAGAGGAGTGTGCAGATTCTAGCGCAGACTGCCAGCTTCCTGCATAAGGACCTTGGGCTCCCTTGCTTTTCTCGGTTCCAGTTTTCTTATTCTGTGAAACAGGAAGGAGAAACTTGTTCGGAGCGGTAAGCTGTGCTAATGCACACAAAGCATTGCATTGGCTCTGGGAAAGTTCTCCACAAAGACACACTGAGAGAAAGATGCTGGTGGCTGATAGACATTGGGATGGACACAGAGCAGAGAACCATGGGGTGTTTGCTGTAGACTGAAGGTTCGTGTCCCCCACCAATTCATGTATTGAAATCCTAACCCCCAAGGTGGTGGGATCAGGAGGTGGGGTGTTTGGGAGGTGCTTGGTGTCCACGGGGATGGGATTAGTGCCCTTACAAAAGAGACCCCAGGGAGCTCCTTATCCTTTTCTGCTGTATGAGGACACCCCCAAAAGATGACCATCTATGAGGCAGGAAATGGGCCCTCGTCAGACGCTGAAATTTGCTGGTGCCTTGATCTTGGAAATCCAGCTTCCAGAACCATGAGAATAAATTTCTGTGGTGCACAAGAGCCCATCTATGTTATTCTGTCATAGCAGCTGGAACAGCCTAAGACGGCATTTATGCATGGCTGATAGCGGAACCCGATTTCCTCACATGGATGCAAGTCTCTGTAGGGCTGGGTGGACAGACAACATTTCTCTTCCGGGGTTTCTTTTAAAGTCCAAGGAGAAGGATTGTTTAGCCTGAGAACTGAGGATGACTGCTCTTCTCCACTTGACAGGGTAGAAGTAGAAGGTAGTTGAAGTGATTCTGGATACCAAGACTTTATCTGGAGTAGCAGAGAAATTACTGAGGAAAACAAAAATACTCTCCACAATGTCTCAAGCTTGTTCCTATGTAATTCATTGCCTAGTAAAGAAGAAATTAAACTCTGTGATTTCCTTTTTTAATGTATATCAGATAAAATTTTATGTGCCACTTGTTTTCACTCAATAATATAGCTCGTTCATCCTTTTATGTCAGTACATGTAGATCTGTGTGGTTCTTTGTAATGTTGTATGGAATGCTACCACAGGGACATATCTGCTGGAGGGCAGTTGGTTGTCTTCAGAATGTTGGGTTTTATCCCTATTAAAAGCATTGTACAAACATTCTTTTTTTTTTTTTTTAAAGATTTTATTTTATTTATTTGACAGAGAGAGAGAGAGACAGCTAGAGAGGGAACACAAGCAGGGGGAGTGGGAGAGGGAGAAGCAGGATCCCGGCCGAGCAGAGAGCCCGATGCGGGGCTCGATCCCAGGACCCTGGGATCATGACCTGAGCCGAAGGCAGACGCTTAACGACTGAGCCACCCAGGCGCCCCAAAAGCATTGTACAAACATTCTTGTACATTTGTGTGGATATTTCTTTAGATTCTTGGGAAACTTATTACACCCATTAGTATGGCCATTAAAACTTTTGTAGATATTTTCTTTTAAAAAATTACTTGTGTTGAGAGAGAGCAAGAGAGAGAGAGAGAGAGTTAGCATGAGTGGGGGGGAGCAGGGAAGAGGGGTGGGAGAGAGAGAACCTCAGGCAGACTCCCAACCGAGCCCAGAGCCCTACACAGGGCTCGATCCCACAACCCATGATATCACGACCAGAACCAAAATCAAGAGTCGAAAGTTTAACTGGACTGAGCCACCCAGGTACCCCTGTAGATATTTTCAAATACCCTACAAAAAAGCTAAGTCAATTTATACCCACTCAGTGTATGAGAGTTCCCCCCTCCCACACACCCATCTTAGCCCCACTGGATGTATTAGTTGAGAATTTATAGATTCAAACTGTTATTGGGAGTTCTCTATGGTAGAAGTCAATTTATCATGACAGTATTTGTTTTGTCTTTAATATTAAGAAATAGTTTAGTATTGAGTGTAATAATCTGCAGTGAGTAATCATAAAAATGGAATCATGTGACATTTCGATTTTTCCCATGGGTAACCATGTGCAAACCAGTTTAAGTAAATAGAAGGCAAGCCCTCCCCTTTTTCTCTCCTATCTCTATTTTATTATATATAGAGGTTTAAAGAGGACCAATTCTTAAACACTGCCAAGAAAATATTAAGTGGCATTGTTCCTCCTGATATCCCAACCACATGATTTCTTTTTCTGAACACAAACATCTAATTAGTTATTTATTATTAAACCCCTAGTGATGTATCCAGGAATCAGATTGTCAGCAAAAACTCCACATTTGCAGGCAGCAATGAGAGTCATGTGAAGACTGTGTCATCACCAGGTGTCTGTCACACAGGCTCCATCCCCTTCCCTGATACTGGAAATGGAGACTGAAGTGAAGGAGGGTACCTGGGGGGCAGTCAGCTGGGTCATCAAGACATCAGGGAGCTGGAATGGTGGCAGCACAGGTTTGTCCTGCAGGTTTGTAACATCATAAGTATCTGTCTGTCCCTGTTGAGCAAAACATTTGTGAGGTCATGTGGCCCTGACCCTAAATGTGTGCCCTGGGGCAGGAAAGCTTCCTGGAATATGTGGCAAGGGAGTAAAAATGGAAAATGGTGAAGGCTGGGCAGGTGAACAAGGTCAGAGCCAAATAACACTGGGTCCTGAAGATTCGAGACCAGATTTGTCCTGTGTATCCTATGCCTTATAAACGAATCTTGAACCTGAAAGCCTCTAGGGCAGGGCTTCTTAATCTGATGTGCATTGACAGCTTGGGTTCATGGATAGACTTCAGGCAGCCTTTATTAGTCAGGGTTCTCCCGAGAAGCAGAACCAACAGGATGTATGTAGAGAGAATGAGATTTATGATAAGGAATTGGTTCACATGATCTGAAGGCTGAGAAGTCCCAAGATCTGCAGTCAACAAGTCAACAAGCTGGAGACACAAAAGAACCCAAGGTGTAGTTCAGTTCAGCTGGGAAGACCTAAGTACCAGGTGTTGGACCTGGAGAGCCAATGGTCCAAGTTCCAGGCAGGCTCCAGGCCCAAGATGAGCCCAAGTTTCAGTTCCAGTCCAAGGTCAGGAAAAGACCAATATCGCAACTAGAAGTCAGGCAGGCAGCAGGAGTTCCCATTACTCAGGAGAGAGTCAGTGGTTTTGTATTGTTTTGTATTGTTTTGTTTTGTTTTTATCTATTCAGGCCTTCAACTGGCTGGATGAGGGTTGCCCATATTAGGGAGGATAAGCTGCCTTATTTAGTATACCTGTTCAAATGTTAATCTCACTCCAACTCACTCTTACAGACCCACTGAGAATGTTTGAATATATGTCGAGTATTTTCTGACCTAGTCAAGTTGACAAATAAATTTAAACATCACAATTCAACTCCTTGTCCACTTGGGATATATACACATCCTCTCAAACCATAATTTCTAATTAAAGACAATAACAAGGTCAGAATTCTGCCTAACATGATCCAACTAAGCTGACACAACCAAAAATGCCCTAAGGCCTTTCCCCGAAGAGGAAATAAGGTTCTTGAGTGATATTTATTCTTCTCCTTGATACTCCATAACTAAAATATTATGACATAAAATCAACAATACCTAAATACTATGACACAAAGTCAATATATCTTATGTTATGCAGTAAAAGAATAAGAGAGGGGAAAAGACAAAGATATTTTATGCACACATACACATACATATTCATGACAAAATAGGAAGGAAATGCTCATGATAATGACAATCCTCATTTCTGGAACTGGTTATGTGGTCCTACATATCTGGTATTTATAACTACTTTCTTCCACAAGCTCCATCCCCTTCCCCGATACTAGAGATGGATCTTTCTATATTCCCTTGGCCCTCAGCAAACACCTCAGCTGGTCGTGATTCTTTACCTGGTGCGGTGACCCAAACCTTCATCCCTGAAGGGTCTTGGGCCATAACCAGCCTGCTGCTGGAGTGGGTTGCTATAATTCTCTGTTGACTTTAATCATAGGGTATCTCTTGTATTCCAGACATACTTTCCTTCACTTTCATTGTGGAGTAGCCGTCCATTCCTCCTAGGTAGTGAGGACCATTCACCACAGCCAGCACCAGCACTGTAACTCCCTTCTTTGCCTGTGGCTAGGCAGCAGTCTTAACTTCCAGTTCAATGGAATCGTGTATATTCTGGAGGAAGCATTTCTCCTTCTGGAACTAGGACATCAAGGGCAGAAGAGAATAAGGTGGTAAGAACAGGAAGCATAAATTTTATTAGTGGATTACTAGGGGTAGTAGTAGTGCCACTCCCATCCCTTAATTCTTGGACCTTTGAATTCTGGTTATTGGAGAAATAGCACCATACTGGATGCTGATTCAGTTCACATACAGCCTCCTAGAGAAACTTGCCTCAGTCCTGCGAGATATTGCCACCAAGCTGGTGTTGTACCTGAGTCCTCAAAAGTCCATTCCACCATTCTATCAAGCCAGCTGTTTTGCATGTTAGGGAACGTGATAAGACCAGTGAATTCCATGAGCATGGGACAATTGTTGCACTTCATTGGCTGTGAAGTGAAAGTCCTTGAACATAGCAATGCTGTATAGGATACCATAATGGCAGACAAAATATTCTGTAGTAAACGGATGGTAATTTTGGCGAAAGCATTGTATGCAGGGAAGGCAAGTCTATATCCAGACTGTCTATTTCAGGAAGAACAAAAAGGTTCCCCTTCCAAGATGGAAGTGGTCCAATATAATCAACCTGCCACCACGTAGCTTGCTGGTCACTCTGGAGAATGGTGTCAGGGACTCAGTGTCGGTCTTTGCTGCTCTCAGATGCGGCACTCGACAGTGGCCATTGCCAGTTACCCTTGTGAATAAAAGTCCATGTTGCTGAGTCCATGCATAACCTCCATCCCTACCACCATGACCACTTTGTCCATGAACCCATCAGGCAATGGGAGGGGTGGCTGTGGAAAGAGGCTGACTGCTATGCACAAAATGGGTCATCCTACCCACTTGATTACTAAAATCTTCCTCCGCTGAGCTCACCCTTTGTTGAGCATTCACACAGTACACAAATATCTTCACACTTTCTACCCATTTCAAAAGGTTTTTTCACATACTTTCCCACCAAATTTCCTTGGAACCACTTATCCAGTGATGGTCCTTCCAAGTCTCTAGTCATACTGTCAAACCATGGGACACAGGTCTTGAATCAGAATATAATAACACGTTTAGCCATATCTCCTTCCAAGCAAAGTGAACGACCAGGTGTATAACTAGAAGTTCTGCCCCTGAGGAGAATCTCCCTTTTCCACTGTCTTTTAGAGATGCCCCAGATAGGACTGGAGGGCTGCAGCTGTCCACTTTCAGGTGAACCCTGTCCACTGTGCAGAACCACCTGTAAACCAGGCCTGAATCTTTTCTTTCTCTGTCAGTAGACTGTAGAGAACTCCCAGTGAGGCCATAGGAGCAGGCTGGGTGAGAGAAGGCAAGGGTGGGGCCTGTGGGCATTTGGGCTCCTCCCTAAGGTAAATTACTCATGCCTTCAGGGCCTGCATGGAACTAATTGTGCACATACCACTTCCATCTGATAAGGAGTGTTGCTGTACATGTCCAACTTTATGGCTTGCTGCATTAGATAAAATCCACGCATGATGGGCAGCCCAGGTCATGCTGTAACCTGATAACCTGGGGTTAAATGTTCAGTCTCTACTAAGACTCAGAGCAGGCCAAGACCTCTTTCTCACAAGTGTATAGAGCTTTACTCCGAAATCCTCAGTGTCTGTGCTGTGACTCATCTATGGGGGTCTGCCAAGGTCTCCAATCTGCCACAGCCACGTCAAGCACCACTGAATGGGACCCAAGTGTCAGAGCAACCACACAGCTATTGCACCTGTTGCAGAGCTCCTCTTGTTTCTGAACCTCACTCAAAACCAGCCTTATTTTGGGTTACTAGGTAAACAGGCAGGACATGACATCCACAGGAGGAATATGTTGTTTCCAAAATCCAAAGATGCCAAAACCCAAAGGAAATCTTGCACCTTTGTTTTGGTTTGTGGGGAGACCAGATGCAATACCACATCCCTCTCCTTAGGAGAGATCTCTCCACCAGCCCCACACCATTGGGTCCCTAGAAATTTCGCAGAAATAGAAGGTCGTTGAATTTTTGTCTGACTTACTTCTCACCTTCTAGCACAAAAATGTCTTACCAACAAGTGTAGAGTTGTTGCTATTTCTTGAGTATAATGTCCTCAGTGTAATAAACTATAGTGATATCTTCTGGAAGGGAGAACAATCATGATCCTTTGAACTAAACTACAACATAGGGCTGGAGAGTTGATATATCCCTGACACAGACCAGGGAAGGTGTGCTGCTGGCCTTGCCCGCTGAAAGCAAGCTGCTTCTGGTTGGTCTTATGGAAGAGATAGAGAAAGGGACATTTGGAGACGCCAAAGCCATGCACCTGTACCACGGGGTGTGTTATTTTGCTTGAGCAATGCAACCACATCTGCTTCAACACTGTGATTGAAGGGACCACCTGCTTAAGCTTATGATGATCCACTGTCATTCTCCAGGATCGATCTGTCTTCTGCACAGGCCAAATGGGAGAGGTGAATGGGGATGTGGTGACAATCACCACTCCTGTGTCTTTCAGGGCCGTGATGGTGGCACTGACCTCTGCAACCTCTCCAGGAATGTGGCATTGCTTCTGGATTACTACTTTCCTGGGTAGAGGCAGTGCTAGTGGCTTCTGCTTGGCTTTCCCACCATAATATCCCTCACTTCATAGGTCAGGGAACCAATATGAGGATTCTGCCAAACACAGGGCTCAGTTTATCTATTCCAATTATGCATTCCAGAACTGGGGAAATAACCACAGGATGGGTTTGGGGACCCACTAGGGAGATGGATTTGTGCTAAAACTCCATTGATCACTTGATTTCCATAAGCCTACACTCTGGTGGACTACAGTGACAGATTGGGTCCCTTGGAATTACTGTTGATTAGGAGTGAGTGTGCAGTAGTCCCTGAAATGTCTGATTATTTCCAATGTAGTTACCCTGGTCAAAGCCAAAGGTACCTTTAGGAAAGGCTGGAGAAAGATTAACAGGAAAAATCTTTGCTAGTGTATCAGGATCCTTCCTCAAAGGGAATTGGACTTCATTCAAGGGTCCTGGGTCTATAAACTGGCTCAAGTCTGGGAATTGACTAAGGGATGCGGTTCTCTTTTATGATTCAGGTTAGACCTTTGTTCACTCTACATGGAACTTTTATGCTTAGTTAAAATTTATTTCACACCTAGGAACACTGTGATCAGCTAGCCCACGCCACAGGTCTGCATGAGTCAGACTATTCTGACTGCTGCTTTGACTGCTGTCCATTACAGTGACCACGCCCACCCTGCTCTGGGGGGTTGAGTGCTGCCACTTGGCCCCTCACAAATTCATTTCTCACAGAGTGGTACAAAGTATGTCTTCTGCATCCTGCCAGTGTGGGTGAGATGTTCTCAGTGACAAGTCCAATCTAACATTCCCATCAGCCTCGCCTGTAAATCCCTTCCTCTACATTAAACCAGGGCAGGGCTGGCATTTCCAGCTCACTCTCTATGGGCCACGTTTTGGTCCATGTTTCACAACTAACCAAACACACTGTGAGATGCTTTCTGAGTCCCCAGGCTGCAGCATTAAATGCAGAACCTCTTCTTAAGGAATCCATATCAACCAATTCATCCTAATCCAAGTTCATGTTCTTCTCTGCACTGTCTCACACCCTTAATGTCCATTCTCATACATGTTTCCCAGAGCTGTTTGTATAAGATAGAAAACTCAAGTAGTTCCTTTGGAGTGTAGTGCACCTCTGCATGGGTCCCACTTTGAACCTCACCCGTAGGGGCCTGCTGAGAGCTGAGTTTAGCTATAGCAAAGAGGGGAGGTAGAGTTATATCCTGTCTTTGTCTGCCTGGGCTGCCATAACAAAATACCATAGACTGGGTGGCTTAAAGAACAGAAATTTATTTCTCCCAGTTCTGGAGGCTGGAAGTTCAAGATCAATGTGATGGTTGATTAGGTTTCTGGTGAGAGATCCCTTCCTGTCTCGCACATGGCCACCTTCCTGTCATGTCTTCAAAATGGACTTTCCTTGTGTGCATACAGAGAGACAGAGATCAGGTTCTCTATATCTGCTTATAATGCCACCAATCTTATTAGATTAGGACCCCACCCTGATGATCTCATTTAACATTAATTACCTCTTAAATGCTCTATATCCAAACACATTCACACTGAGGGTTAGACCTTGAACACTGATTGTGGGTGGTACACCATTCATGGCAGAGGCTATGAATCTATAAAAGGGAAAAGAATATCTTTATTTTTTTCTAAACTTTAACCAAAACTTTGCATTCCCTTCAAACATTTTTGTCATTAACAGACAAAGACACTAACAGTACTCATGACTTTGTCATCATGAGAAATCAGATGTTTCATATCACATTACAGTTGGTCCATAGATCTTAGGAAATTGCTTATGCTTGTCACTCTTTCCAAATCACAGCACTTAGAGGATCTTCCACTGCAGGCACACATATTATCGTATATCTGTATTTTGGTAAATGTTTTCAATATCTGATCACCTTGTAATTTCACGTACTTTATTGCAAAGATTTAAAAGCCTTATCATGAGACAGCATCTGTGGGCATCTTCAGATTGCCAGAGGTGCCAGGGCTGAACGTCTCCTGTACAGGGAAACCTGTATATTTAGGTTTTTGGACGTTGGGTTGTGATCCACTGGTTACTAGTTATTCAGGATCACCCAGGTTTGTGTCAGAAGTGAGGGGTGGAACGTTGAGCTGACATTTAAACCATTTAAACCATTAAACTTGTTCTTTTGACAAGAAAGGAGTTTAGTGACCAGGCTTCTAAATACAGACTTGTAGGGCACTATGCGTGGTGGCCAGTACAGCACAGTCATGGCCAAGAGTTCTGCACCACGTTGAGGATTATTGAAGCCTTGAAAATAAGGGTAAGATTGACCAATCTTTAGCTAGAATTATTAGCAACCACCTTTTCTAATAGAACTCTGCTTTGTGGCATTGTTTTACACTGATCTCACGTTAATGGAAACTTGTCGTAAAATAAACAAGTGGTTATTTTCTGGATTGTGAATCAAAGGTTACAAAGTTTCCTCTTTTGAACAGATACTTCTCAAAAGTGGCCACTAAACACATGAAAAGGTGCCCAACATCATTAGTCATTAAAGAAATACAGACTAAAACCACACTGAGATCCCTCATTCTACCTACTAAGATAGCTAACATTAAAATGACTGACGAGACCAGATGGTGAGGATACACCTCACCAGATGGTGAGGAGAAACTGGAAATCTTACATTGCTAGTGGGAGTTAAAAATGATACGTCCACTTTGGAAAACTGGCTGTTTCTTAGAAAATTAAATTACAGGTCTCCCTCATAGTTGAGCAAATCACTCCTAGGTATTTCCCCAAGAGAAATGAAAGCAGGTGTGCACGGAACAGCTTGCACTAGATTGTTAATAGCAGCTTTATTTGTGATAGCCAAAAGGAGGAAAGAATCCCAACGGCCATCAACAGGAGAATGCCCAGATGAGGGCGGATATCTGCGCCCTGGAGTACTATCCAGCCATGGGAAGAGAGACCTGCCGACAGGAGCAACACCGTGGATGAATTTCACTGACAGTATGTTGAGTGAAAAGAGCAAGACCCACACAAGAGTGCCTACAGTGTGACCCCACATATATGAATGAACAAACATGCACCAGTGACCTGTGGTGAGAGAAATCAGAATAGTGCTCGCCTCAGAAGGTGCAGTGGGTGGGCATTGCCCGCAGGACTAGCACAATGGATGGTGCTGGTTGGATTGGATGTTCTACCTTCTGAGCTTGATTTTGTTCACACAAGTGAATATGTTTATCAAGAGTCATCCACATGTAACATAAGAGCACTTTACCTGAATTAAACATATACCACAATTAAAACAAAACAGGACCTGGATTCTCCCATATGGTAAACATAGGGGAACATTTCTCATGCCAAATTTTTTTCTCTCTGTAAAAGTAGAATTAATACACATGCATAATAAAAGAAGTGTGTATCTGGTCAGTGTGGCCGGAGTGTCAGCCTGGAAAATGTGCCTGATGGACACAAGCAGAAAGACAAGAGTTGGGTGGAGGGAGGGAGGAATGCAGGTAGAAGGGGCATTCTTCAGGACACCTGTCCCAACTTAGGAGAAAGAATCAAAGAGGACATATGCTGATGTATGAGAGGTTGTTGAGATGTGTCAGAAAAGTCGCTTTATGTCGCTGAAAATGAGAACTGACATTAATTTTCTGTAGGGGGAATAGCGCTAGCCATATTTTTCAGACTTATATTTTGCCCAAGAAATTTCCCCTTTGAGGCGAGAGTTATTTTCCCCTACAGAACTATGGTTTGTTCATGTTTTCTTCTTAATTTAGTCTTCCCAGCTTTAGAACAACTAAAGCTGATTGATTTCACATGTAAAATATTTTTGAAAGAATAATGGAATCCTATAAAAGGCTCCACATGAAGTGTTTCTGGAATGAGACATTCACACTTCTGCACCAGGGAGCCACAGAGTTGGCTGGGGCCACAGGCAACTCTGATAGTTCAATAAACTACAAAACAAAACAATGACCAGCCATTCCATCATTAGGCCCCCGTTCCTTGGGTGTGAATGGTAGATAGCATTCATTCATTCAACAAATACTTATTTAGGACCCATCATAAGCCAAGTGAGTGGTGGGCACGATCGTTGCCAGGCAAAGGCAGACAATAGTCAAATGAACAAATATGTAGTAATTCAGGCCACTGATTGTGGAATTAAATAATTCTGGGTTCAAATCTTCCCCTGCTTCTTAACAGCCATATCACCTTAGGCAAGACCCTTTACCTCCCAGAGACTCCATTTTTTCCTCTGTCAAAGGAGATTAAAAATGTCTACTTCTGGGAATGCAAGCTGGTGCAGGCACTCTGGAAAACAGTATGGAGGTTCCTTAAAAAGTTGAAAACAGAGCTACCCCATGACCCAGTAATTCCACTACTGGGTATTTACCTCAAAGATACAAATGTAGTGATCTGAAGGGGCACCTGCCCCCAATGTTTATAGCAGCAATGTCCACAATAACCAAACTATGGAAAGAACCCAGATGTCCACTGACAGATGAATGGATAAAGAAGATATAGCGTGTGTGTGTGTGTGTGTGTGTGTGTGTGTGTGTGTGTAGGAATATTGTGCAGTCATCAAAAAGATGAAATCTTGCATTTGCAACAACATGGATGGAACTAGAGGGTATTATGCTAAGCGAAATAACTCAATCAGAGAAAGACAATTATCGTATGATCTCACTGATATCTGGAATTTAAGAAACAAGGCAGAGGACCATAGGGGAAGAGAGGAAAAAAGGAAACAAGACAAAACCAGAGAAGGAGACAAACCATAAGAAACTCTTAATCAAAGGAAACAAACTGAGTGTTGCTGGAGGGGAGGGGGGTGGGCAGATGGGATAACTGAGTGATGGACATTGGGGAGGGTATGTATTGTAATGAGCACCGGGTAATATTTAAGACTGATGAAAAAGATGCCTACTTCTGAGGGTATCGTGAGGATTACAGAGGATACGTTATGTAGTGGTTAGTGTACCGTCCCTAGCATGTAGCTACTACTATTATTCTTTTTTTTTTTTTTAAAGATTTTATTTATTTATTTGACACAGAGAGAGAGCACAAGTAGGCAGAGCGGCAGGCAGAGGGAGAGGGAGAAGCAGACTCCCCACTGAGCAGAGAGCCCGATGCGGGGCTCGATCCCAGGACCCTGGGATCATGACCTGAGCCGAAGACAGACACTTAACGACTGAGCCACCCAGGCGCCCCAACTACTACTATTATTCTTAATGATGCTCTGGAATTTGGATCTGGAGGGCCCTTAAACCATCAAAACACCCTTGTTGGGATCATACTTTTAGATATATCACTGAAGATTATAGAATTATCAGACAACACAGAAAAATAATAGAACATGTGACAAGGCCTTGAGGTCTAGGGAGGGCCGAGCACCTGAGGTCATAGCAGAGATGGACAGAGGATTAGGAAAATGAGACCACAACTCTCAGCTGGAGCCATTCCAACACGTTGCCTCAGGGCGCTCTGTGCTCCAGGTTGGATGGAGAGTCAAGGACTAAGGGGACCTTGGAGTCTCTCAACCAAACCAGCTTCCATCATCATGGCATTCGCCCCTGGCTTCCCCCTGCTTGTTGAGCTCCCAAATGCACACGATACACTGAAATAGGGCATCTGTGGGCGGAATGTTGGCAAAATGCACTGCTGTGTTCAGGCCTGGCCTTGGTGAACTTTGCTAATCCATGATCCATCTGGGAAGCTGGAGTTCTTCCCCCTCTTCTCTTGCATGTTTTCAGAAAACCAAGCCAAAAGCAACTTTGGAGACTTCCGGTGGGTTCACTCTCCAGATGCTCCTGGTAAATTGGAATTGTCAGAAGACATGACTAAATGATTACCTTAAAACTTCAGTCTCTATGTCTGGGACCTATCCATAATCTAATGGGAATGCGAGGATTTGTTGTAAAAGTAAAGAGTGTGAATGTTTCACTACCAAGGGGAACAATTAACCAAACCAGTTACCTGGCTCATGAACAACAGTGTCACACAGTCCCATGCCGTGCTCCCAGGGATGGGACAATAACGCATCACTGCCCTGGCTTGTCTCCTCCCATTAGAGTGTTAATGAACCACATAGTAGTGGCTGTGTTCAAGGATTCTCAGAGGGACATTGGGCATTGTCCTTCCAGCAGCTTCTTCTGTTACTTTTTCTTATTTTTTTAGTTAAAAAACAAAACAAGTAATCATTGTGAAAACTCTAGGGAGTGTACTTTCTAAAAAATGAAATGAAATGAAATAAAAGCAAAATGGAAAAAACATGCAACCAAAATCCCAGTCAACCTCCTGTGGGCTCTTGAAGCCAGTGGACAACTGGGATACATTCACACTCTGCTTTGGATGATGGCCTCTGTGCACCATAACACCCCTTATCCCATGTTCCAGACGAAGGAACTGAAGCTTGGAGAAGTCTGGCAGCTTCCCCGGCTGGTAAGCAGGGAGCCAGGGTTTGATCTCGGGAGCTGTTACTCCAGACAAGGCAGCACGCAGGGCTGGGCCAGACCCGAGATTGAAGGCTGGCCCTCAGGAAAGATCATTGAAGGGAATTGCAGAGGACAACAGTTAATGCTTCATGCTACCGTCCTGGGTAATAGCAACCAAGGGACCACACTCCTCCCTGGGCCCCACGTCATTACCCCAGGCACAGTCCCCAACCCGCTGCCACTGTGTCCACGGAAACATTTCTGGAAAGTGTCTCCTGTGCTCTGTGGTTGTGCACTGACTTCTGGGGAGATCCTCTCCTCTCCCTGCAGGAACCACCACCCTCTACCCCAGCAGAAGACCCCCCACTCCTCAGTTATTTCCTCTAGAGCAGGGCTGTGGGCAGACTGTATTTAGATTCTGAGGGGGCCCTGTAGCCACCTGCAGACCTGTGTGAGGCGAAGGGAGTGATACTTTCTGAATATGTAAGTGCTCTTTTCCTGTTTGTGCTCCATTTCCAGGGACATGTCCCCTCCTCGGCCAGGGACATCCTTGTTTCATGGACAATCAGGATTTCAACAGCAGGAATGCAAAGAGGAAAAAGAGAAACTGTTCAGGACTTGACATCCCAATTAGAATTCCTGAGTCCACAGGACCCTGAAAGCCAAACTTTGAGGAAAAAAGAGAAAAAAAAGATTTCCTAATCCCAGGGAGAGAGAATTCCTCCTACGAAGTTGCTGTCATCAAGGATGAAGTGTCCATTGCCTCGTGGAGTGGGAGGAAGAGCGGAGAAGCATCTCCCCGACCCTGGGAGAGGGGCAGGGGTTTCTCAAAGGCTCAGGGCATAGCCTGCTCTCACTCATGCTGTGCGAGCCTGGTCTAGAGAGGGTGGGCTCCGGAGGCTGCCCAGGCACAGCCATGGGCAAGGAGGGGCCAGATCACACGTCCTGGGATGACTAAGGGCTGCAAAAACACAAATTGTTATAAAACCCCAGGACCCTCGCTCAGCCATGGGGAGAAGGAGAGGCTCCATGAATGAAAGGACTAGATTTTGCATTGAGGGGCTCTAAATCACATTTTTTAAAGAAGAATAAAGGAATATGATAGTTCTTGATAGTGTGGAGAGTAATTATGCCCAAAGTCTGGGTTATGGTCATGGGTGAGTATGAAAAAGGCTGATTAATCCATAGAAAATGGAAGGAAGTGGCAGAGGGTTGATGCATCTGGGGAACTGAGGTTTATACGTTCTCCTTAGGCTTGTCCTGTGATTCCAGTGGAATCACCTTAACTTCCACTTCTACTCGGATACTAACAAGGATTAAGGTTAACAAACATTAAAAGAAAATGCCAGAGTCTCTCTAATAGGTTAGGACATTTTGGTCGCATCAGCCAAGTGCGCTCAGATTGTAGTTTCTCAGTCCTGGGTGGGGAACTCCTTCCCCACGCCCCACTCTCCTCCACCTGAGGTGTGTGCATTCCCGCTGCAAAGGGCAACTGTTCTAGGCTGAGGCCCCACGATTTGCTCAGTACAGAGCTCACTGAACTCAAAGCCCAAGCCCTCTGGGCACGAATCCTACCCAGGCCGTGCCAAATGGTGTTACTAGAATGGTCAGGCGTGGTGCCAGCAATCTCTTGTGCAGGAGGAGAGCCCGGCCCCAGGAGCACGGGGCTTGGGTTGAACGCAGGTGAGATGTGACCCCACGGCTCCCTCCTCCAGGCGCCTGAGGGCAGTCTACACAGCGCCCGAGCTGCCGCAGGTAAGGTACACAGCCCACTCCTCCCCCGCTTGCTCGGAGCGCAGGAGGGAAGACAGGGGGGCAGGCAGAGTTCCTGGCTGGCTGGTCACACTCACGGACTGAGGACACGGACAACGGGAATATCCAAGGGGAAGGAGGAAAGCGGGAACACTTATTCTTGAATATACTTGTTTCTCTGATTATAAAAGCAGGACACTTGGCAAACAAATGTAAGGGAGAAAACAAAGTGACTCAACTCTCAGTCCCAACATAGTCCACTTTTCAGTTTCTATGCAGACTGTTAGTCCAAGCCTGACAGAGGCTACGGGGTTTCCGAAGAATGAGTTTGTCCAGTGCCTGAGCCTGAACCCTGTGTCACAAGGGCCATGGTCAGGAGACTTGCCTAGTGCCCGGCGGGCTCGTGCTTGCCCAGAGCAGACCAGATTGCTGCGCGACAGGTTCTGCTGCGCCGCACCGGGTTCTCATTGCGCGACTAAGGGTCAGAATAGACTTTGTGTACAGCATCATGAAAATAGTAGTTTCAAGGGGACACCGTGCAATCATAGCGGGAAATCGTGGATTTTGCTGACTGCCGACCCCTAGTGGTGACAAGCGGCAGGCCCGGTGGAGGGGCCACCCCTGCCCCTGAACTCCTCCCCCGGGGGACAGCAGGCCGCCTCCCCTGCAGCGCTCCCCCTGGACACCCGCTCCCCTCTGCTCCGGGCATGTCCTTCCTGCCGCAGCCCCCCAGTGCGCCAGTCACGGCCCTCCACTGGCCACAGAGCGCGGACGTGTGTGGCTGCCGGACAAGCAGTGTGGGGGGGACCCCCCCCCGGCCCCGGAGCGGCTGCACATGGAGGCAGCCAGCGTCCACACGGGCCCCCCACTCCTGCGTCCTGCCCGGTGGCTCGGCCCTTCCTGTCCTGCATTTTCAGGAGACGACAGCGCCACGGGCCGGTGTCTAAGGCACACCCAGGGCCTGCTGTCGGAGTGATAGAAACGTGCCCCCGGGGACATCTGTCCCGGGGAAAGGAGCCGGGCCGGCCATCCTCGCGGGGCTCAGGGGGACCAGAGCTGTGGATTAACAGATAGCACATGGCCCCCAGGCACAGCGGGGCCTCTGGGCGCTGACAGTGCGGCTGTGTCCATAACCACACCTCCTTGCCCGGAGCCTACAGTCAATCCAAGGAGCCTGTCCCCTCCTCCACCCCGGTCGCCCCCGGGTGGCCCTCCTAGCCTGCCCATCTCGCTCTCCCTTGGGGTCCCCAGACGTCTCCAGGGGGCAGGGGAGGGCTTCTAGTTTGCTCTGGGGAGAATCAGGGATCTAGTCAGACACCACACCCCAACCAGGGATTCGTGCCAAACTGCCTGGATCCTCACTGACATGGTAAGAAAGGCCTCAGGTTAGCGGTTCCCAAACCTCCCCGCACACTGGAACCCCGGGGTCTCTAAGATCTCCTGCGGGCTGCACGCGCCCACTCCCTTCCGGATGCTCTGCTTCCCTGAGTCTGGGCGTGGCCCGGACACTGCGGTTGTAAGCGCTCCCGGTGATTCCGGCGTGCAGCCAAGTTTGGGGACCACTGTCCTGGTTGGAAGAAATCTGAGCCTTGAGTAGTGTCTGTCTTTTGGGGTCTTCTGGCCACAGCGTTTCTCTCGGAGACCCGGGATCGGCATGTTACACAGGGAGAGGACCCTCAGTGACAAAGGTACTGTCCATCATAGAGCCTTTCAAATGACAGGAAAACCACCATCAACCAAATGTCCTACAGTTATGCAGCGCTTTACAGTTTGCAAAACACTTGGCCCTAAGAGACACTGTTCAGGCTCCCAAAAGAAAGGCCTGCCAGTGTCATGGAAAGTTTGACCTTTGGAATCAGAAGGACGAGGTTTACGTCCTGAATCTGCCCCTCACCAGCTGAGTGGTCGGTCACTGGGCCTCCTGGAACCTGGGCTTCATCTGTAAGGTGGAAACCGGGACCCTCACCACACAGGGACTTGAGCAGATCAGAGAAAACCAAATGGAAAGAACCAGCAGAGTGCCCGGCACAGAAAAAGCAAGCAGCGGTAATTATGAATAGAGTGCTGGGAATTTCCCAGAACTCCCTGGCTTTCTGTCCAAGAGGGAACGAGGTAGGAGCTGGATGTTTGCATTCTGGCCTTGCCCTACCCTGTGCCCCTGAGCCAGGTGCTAACGCCCTGCTAGCTTGTCACAGGGAGCAGGCAGGACCTGCAGAGAAGGCCAAGACAATGGACTTATGGGTAATTATAACTCATGTCATCTGGAGGAAACCACCAGAGTAAAATTCATATTTTGGGGTGGGTAGGACTTCCTGTCCTTGGAGACATGCGGACCCCAAGCAGCTCATGTCATTGCCTCCCCTCCCCCATTCATTGTGAAATTAAAAAAATCACCTCTACCCATTTCCTGACATGCCCTGCGGGGAGCACCCTCTGTAAGACCCTCTCATGTGGATCCTAAATACATCCCTGGGGAGAAGTCTGTGTCTGCAGAGCTGGGGGGTGGCCTCACGCTAACTCTCTCTCTCTCTCAAATAAATAAATTTAAAAAAAAAATAATAAATAAATACAAGTAACACAATTAACATATAGTGTATTAGTAGTTTCAGCGGTAGAGTTCATTAGTTCATCCATTGGATATAACACCCAGTGCTCATCACATCACGTGCCCTCCTTAATGCCCATCACCCAGTTACCCCATCCCTCTACCTCTCTCCCCTCCAGCACCCATAGTTTGTTTCCTATGATTAAGAGTCTCTTATGGTTTGTCTCCTTCCCTGATTTCGTCATGTTTCATTTTTTTCCTTACTTCCCCTATGCTCCTCTGTTTTGTTTCTTAAATTCCTCATATCAGTGAGAGCATATGATAATTGTCTTTCTCTGATTGATTTATTTCGCTTAGCATAATACCCTCTAGTTCCATCCACATCCTAGCAAATAGCAAGATTTCATTTTTTTGATAGCTGAGTAAAATTCCATTGTATATATATATACACACCACATCTTTTTTTTAATGAAGATTTTATTTATTTATTTATTTATTTGACCGAGAGAGAAGGCACAAGCTGGGGTGGGGGGTGGCAAAGGGAGAGGGAGAAGCAGGCTCCCCACCCAGCAGGGAACCCGACACGGAACTCGATCCCAGGACACTGGGATCATGACCTGAGCCGAAGGCAGATGCTTAACCAACTGAGACACCCAGGCATCCCTATACCACACCTTCTTTATCCATTCATCTGTGGATGGACATCTGGGGTCTTTCCATAGTTTGGTTATTGTGGACATTGCTGCTATAAACATTGGGGTACAGGTGCCCCTTCAGTTCACTACATTTGTACCTTTTGGGTAAATACCCAGTAGTGCAATTGCTGGATCCTATGGTAGCTCTATTTTCAACTTTTTGAGGAAACTCCATACTGTTTTCCAGAGTGGCTGCACCAGCTTGCATTCCCACCAACAGTGTAGGAGGGTTCCCCTTTCTCCACATCCTCGCCAATACCTGGTGTTTCCTGACTTGTTAATTTTAGCCATTCTGACTGGTATGAGGTGGTATATCGTATGGGGGTTTTGATTTGTATTTCCCTGATGCCAAGTGGTGTTAAGCACTTTTTCATGTGTCTGTTGGCCATTTGGATGTCTTCTTTGGAAAAATGTCTGTTCATGTCTTCTGCCCATTTCTTGATTGGATTATTTGTTCTTGGGCTGTTGAGTTTGATAAGTTCTTTATAGATTTTGGATACTTGCCCTTTATCTGATAGGTCATTTGCAAATATCTTCTCCCATTCTGTTGGTTTCTTTTTGGTTTTGTCGACTGTTTCCTTTGCTGTGCAAAAGCTTTTTATCTTGATGAAGTCCCAATAGTTCATTTTTGCCTTTGTTTCCTTGCCTTTGGAGATATGTCTAGCAAGAAGTTGCTGCCAAGGTCAAAGAGGTTGCTGCCTATGTTCTCCTCTAGGATTTTAATGGATTCGTCTCACATTTAGGTCTTTCATCCATTTTGAGTCTATTTTTGTGTATGGTGTGAGGAAATGGTCCAGTTTCATACTGCTGCATTTGGCTGTCCAATTTTCCTAACACCATTTGTTGAAGAGACTGTTTTTTTTTCTATTGGATATTCATTCTTGCTTTTGTTGAAGATTAGTTGACCATTCCATTTCTGGGCTCTCTATTCTGTTCCCTGATCCATGTGTCTGTTTTTGTGCCAGTACCATACTGTCTTGATGATGACAGCTTTGTAATAGAGCTGGAAGTCCGGAATTGTGATGCCGCCAGGTTTGCTTTTCTTTTTCAACATTCCTCTGGCTATTCGGGGTCTTTTCTGGTCCCATACAAATTTTAGGATTATTTGTTCCAGCTCTGTAAAAAAAAGTTGATGGTGTTTTGATAGGGACTGCATTGAATGTGTAGATTGCTCTAGATAGCATAGACGTTTTCACAATATTTGTTCTTCCAATCCATGAGCATGGAGCGTTTTTCCATTTCCTTTTGTCTTCCTCAATTTCTTTCATGAGTGTTCTATAGTTTTCTGAGTACAGATCGTCTGCCTCTTTGGTTAGGTTTATCCTAGGTATCTTATGGTTTTGGGTGCAATTGTAAATGGGATCAACTCCTTAATTTCTCTTTCTTCTGTCTCATTGTTAGTGTATAGGAATGCAACTGATTTCTGTGCATTGATTTTATATCCTCCCACTTTGCTGAATTCCTGTATGAGTTTTAGAAATTTGGGGGTAGAGTTTTTTGGGTTTTCCACATAGAGTATCATGTCATCTGCAAAGAGTGAGAGTTTGACTTATCTTTGCTGATTCGGATGTTGATTTGGATTTTATTTCTTTTTGTTGTCTGATTGCTGAAGCCAGGACTTCTAGTACTATGTTGAACAACAGTGGTGATAGTGGACATCCCTGCCGTGTTCCTGACCTAGGGGAAAAGCTCTCAGTTTTTCCCCATTGAGAATGATATTTGCTGTGGGCTTTTCATAGATGGCTTTTATGATATTGAGGTATGTTCCTTCTATCCCTACACTGTGAAGAGATTTAATCAAGAAAGAATGCTGGTATTTTGTCAAATGCTCTTTCTGCATCTATTGAGAGTATCATATGGTTCCTGTCCTTTCCCTTATTAATGTATTGTATCACATTGATTGATTTGCAGATGTTGAACCAACCGTGCGTCCCAGGAATAAATCCCACTTGGTCATGGTGAATAATCCTTTTAATGTACTGTTGGATCCTATTGGCTAATAACTAGCAGCTTTAGTGGATGAGAATGAAAATGGCAGCCTCCCAATCTCCAGCCCCTGAGCCAAAAGCTAGGGGTCCCACTCCTCAGTGAGCCCTCAGAGAAAAGCAGTCAATCACTCCTGTCTCCCTGGTCTCCAGCCACACTCCTTGTTCACCCAGCCTGTGACCAAGCACTTCTATCTCAAGCACACAACCCTGTTTTGAGTCTCCAAACACTGCAGATCCCTGCGGCGCACTCCCGTGCCGCTCCTCCCAGGGGAGGAGGGGGGTCTCGCCAGTTCTGCCACTTGTTGGGCCCCAGCTCATAGAGCAGTGGCCCAGCTATGCCTCGGTTCACAGTTTATGGCAGCCCCGAGCTGACAACCCACTCCTGGACGCTCTTTAAAGCCAGCTTCCCCACTCTGATGCCTGGGAACTCTGTTGCACTCAAGCACCCCTGGTCTTCCTGTGACCCTGAGGGTCCTGAGACCACACTGTCCCAGCTAGGGTTCCACCCCTGCTTAGCAGCCTGAGCCATGTCCCTCACCAGAGCAGATTTCTAAGTTCTGATTTTGTGCTCTGCTGCTCTATCACTTGCCAGTAGCGGCTGATGGAGGCTCCCTCCACCCGCGGTCTATCTTCCCATATATCACTTCTGATTCATTTCTCCACACCTCCTACCTTGCAGAAAGTGGTCACTTTTCTATCTGTAGAGCTGCAGCTATTCTTTTCTTAGATCTCTGGTTGAGTTCGCAGGTGGTCAGAATGATTTGATAGCTATCTAGCTGAATTCCTGGGACTAGATGAAATTAAGGTCTCCTACTCCTCCGCCATCTTGGACTCTCCTCCTCAAATGCTTTTTCTACATCAACTGAGAGGATCATATGGTTCTTGTTCTTTCTTTTATTAATGTAGTGTATCACATTCATTGATTTGTGGATGTTGAACCAACTTTGCAGCCCAGGAATAAATCCCACTTGGTTGTGGTGAATAATCCTTTTAATGTACTGTTGGATCCTATTGGCTAGTATCTTGGTGAGAATTTTGGCATCCATGTTCACCAGGGATATTGGTCTGTAATTCTCCTTTTTGGTGGGGTCTTTGTCTGGTTTTTGGATCAAGGTAATGCTGGCCTCATAGAACAAGTTTGGAAGTTTTCCTTCCATTTCTATTTTTTGAAACAGCTTCAGAAGAATAGGTATTAATTCTTCTTTAAATGTTTGGTAGAGTTCCCCTGGGAAGCCATCTGGCCCTGGGCTCTTGTTTGTTGGGAGATTTTTTGGTTACTGCTTCAATTTCCTTAGTGGTAATGGGTTTGTTCAGGTTTTCTACTTCTTCCTGTTTCAGTTTTTGTAGTTTGTATGTTTCTAGGAATGCATCCATTTCTTCCAGATTGCCTAAATTTGTTGGCATATAGTTACTCATAATATGTTCTTATAATTGTTTGTATTTCTTTGGTGTTGGTTGTGATTTCTCCTCTTTCATTCATGTTATTATTTATTTAGGTCCTTTCTCTTTTCTTTTTGATAAGTCTGGCCAGGAGTTTACTGATCTTATGCATTCTTTCAAAGACCCACCTCCTAGTTTCATTGATCTGTTCTACTGCTCTTTTGGTTTCTATTTCATTGATTTCTGTTCTGATCTTTATTATTTCTCTTCTCTTGCTTGGCTTAGGCTTTATTTGCTTCTCCAGCTCCTTCAGGTGTAAGGTTAGGTTGTGTATTTGAGACTTTTCTTGTTTCTTGAGAAAGACTTGTATTGCTATGTACTTCCTTCTTAGGACTGCCTCTGCTGCATCCCAAAGATTTTGAACAGTTGTGTTTTCATTTTCATTTGTTTCCATGAATTTTTAAAATTCTTCTTTAGTTTCCTGGTTGACCCATTCTCTCTTTAGTAGGATGTTCTTTAGCCTCCATGTATTTGAGTTCTTTCCAAATTTCCTCTTGTGATTGAGTTCCAGTTTCACAGCATGTGGTCTGAAAATATGCAGGGAATGATCCCAGTCTTTTGGTACCTGTTGAGACCTGATTTGTGACCCAGGATGTGATCTATCCTGGAGAATGTTCCATGTGCACTCGAGAAGAATGTGTATTCTGTTCCTTTAGGATGGAATACTCTGAATGTTTCTGTGAAGTCCATCTGGTCCAGTGTGTCATTCAAAGCCCTTGTTTCCTTGTTGATCTTTGGCTTAGATGGTCTGTCCATTTCAGTGAGGGGGGTGTTAAAGTCCCCTACTATCATTGTATTATTATCAATGTGCTTCTTTAATTTTGTTATTGATTGGTTTATATAATTGGCTGCTCCCATGTTAGGGGCATAAATATTTATAATTGTTAGATCTTCTTGATAGACCCTTTAAGTATGATATAGTGTCCTTCCTCGTGTCTTATTACAGTCTTTGGTTTAAAATCTAATTTGTCTGCTATAAGGATTGCCACCCCAGCTTTCTTTTGGTGTCCATTAGCATGATAGTTTTCCACCCCCTCACTTTCAATCTGGAGGTGTCTTTGGATCTAAAATCAGTCTCTTGCAGACAGCATATTGATGGTCCTGCTTTCTTATCCAATCTGATACCCTATGTCTTTTGACTGGGGCATTTAGCTCATTTACATTCAGGGTAACTATTGAAAGATATGAATTGAGTGCCACTGTATTACCTGTAAAGTCACTGTTTCTGTATATTGTCTCTATGCCTTTCTGGTCTATGTTATTTTGGGGCTCTCTCCTTGCTTACAGGATTCCCTTAAACATTCCTTGCAGGGCTGGTTTAGTGATCACAAATTGCTTTAGTTTCTGTTTGTCCTGGAAGCTCTTTATCTCTCCTTCCATTCTGAATGACAGCCTTGCTGGACAAAGTATTCTTGGCTGCATGTTTTTCTCATTTAGCACCCTGAATATATCATGTCAGTACTTTCTGACCAGCCATGTCTCTGTGGATAGGTCTTCTGCCAATCTAATGTTTCTACCCTTGTAGGTTAAGGACCTCTCGTCTCAAGGTTCTTTCAGGATTTTATCTTTATCTCTGAAATTTGCAAGCTTCACTATTATATGTCAGGGTATTGATCTATTTTTATTGATTTTGAGGACAGTTCTCTGGGCCTCCTGGACTTGAATGCTTGTTTCCTTCCCCAGATCAGGGAAATTCTCAGGTGTAATTTGTTCAAATAAAACTTCTGTCCCTCTCTCTCTCCCTCTCTCTCTTTCTTCATCTTCTGGGACCCCTATTATTCGAATATTATTGAACTTTATGGTATCACTGATTTCTCGAAGCCTCCCCTCATGATCCTGTAGTTTTTTTCTCTTTTTCTCAGCTTCCTTACTTTCCATCATTTTGTCTTCTATATCACTGACCTTCTGCCTCATTTACCCTAGCAGTTAGAGCCTCCATTTTTTACTGATCTCAGTAATAACACTTTTTATTTCGACCTGATTAGATTTTAGTTCTGTTATTTCTACCCTAAGGGATTCTTTAGTGTCTTTTATGCTTTTTTCAACCCCAGCTAGTATCTTTATAATCATTATTCTGAGTTCTAGCTCCAACATCTTACTTATATCCATATCGATTAAATCTATGGCAGAGAGTATTACCTCTGCTTCTTTCTTTTGTTGTGAACTTCTCCTTCTAGTAATTTTGTTCAGAAAGGAAAGGAGGAAAGAAAGAGAAAGAAAAAGAAAGAAAGAAAGGAAAAAAAACAGCAATAATAATCAACAACAACAACATCTTCAGGAAGTGATTCTGGTGTATGCTCTGTACACTCTGATGTTGTGTTTTGGCTGCTCTTTCCCACTGGTCCTTCCTCTACAGAGTTCCTCCTTGTTTGTAGTGGGGGGTGTTTGTTCCTTTAAGTAGGTATGCTTTGATTTGTTTGTGAAGTTAAGCTGGAAGCTGATGTTTTGGAGTTTTCTTTAATCAGTAGACTCAGTACATGCTGGGGTTTGTGTTTATCTTCTGAGGGAAAGGCCTGCTGTGCTGGCTCACAAGCTGACTTGCCCTCAGAAAGATGCTCCTACCAGGTCAGGGAGTAGGCTTTACTGTAGGGGATTCAAGCCTCAACCCGAGGCTCTGTGTTTCTCTCTGGAGTCTGTGCTGGTGGGCAGGAAGAGGCCGTCATGGTGGAGAAGGTAGAATATGGTGTCACCTCATCCCTTTGTCCCTGGGGGGCAGAACTCCCAGCAGCCGCTGCTCAGGAAGCCCTCCCAGAAAATCAAGCAGTCTCCTGTGGCCCAGGCCCTCACCAATCTCCTGCCCTGACCTGTCTGCATCCAGGTCACTGGCATGCCCAGAGCCACAGATCTCCTGTATTTTATCTCTGGCCAGTGGCTGGGATTCAAAACTCCAAGTTTTAAAGGCCCTGGTAAGGTGTGCATACCCACTGCTGTCCCCAGGCAGGGAGGATCAGGGTGTGCCCAGCACCGATCAGTCCATGAAAAGCCTTTGCACAGTGCATGTGCAGAAGCTAGAGTTTATTGTAACACTGAGCAAAAAGCTGGAGCCAGGCTATCAGCCTTCTGCACTTAACTCAATCCCGTACTCCCCTTGCCCTAGAAGAGCCATCACAGAGGCTTACTTCTATTGTGGCTGACAGCAAAATGCAGCAGTGATGTTATCCGAGATCCGCTCCAGCCTCTGCACTGCCCACAGCCAGTCCCAGAAAAGCGACTATTGGCCATGCGTAGAGGTTCAAGCCTATTGTGGCTCAGAGCAAAAAGTTAAGAGGTTTTCTACTCTCTACGCACCCCTCTGACCCTGCTGACTTTGCCCCGCAAACCGGGCTTACTCCTCTTCCCCGCCCCATGGCTTCCCAATCCCCCAATTCAGGGCTGCGAACCATGCTTCTGCCAAATTCACTCGTTCAAAATGTGCAGATTGTTTCCATACTCCTCTGATCCTGTTCCTAGTTTTTCAAAATAGTTCAAGGTTAGTCTAGTTATACTCGAAACAAAGCAAGTTCAGGGTCCCCCTAGTACTCTGCTCTCTTGGAAACAGTCTCCACTAAGTTCAAATTTTAAGCCAACCAAGACAAATTCTTAACTGATCTCTAAACTTTATGCCCCAAAGTCCATAGCTGCGGATTCCCTGGCTGAGACTTGGAACTCTAACCCTATTAGCCGCTGTTCATAAGAGAAGACAGATCAAAGTTGTTCTTTTCCCATGTGGGTTTTTATTTTGAGCCCTTCCCACTGAGCACAGAATCGCCTCTGGCTTCTAGAGCTGTGCGGAGCACGTCACTTCGGCTCTTCTTTGGGGGATTCAGGGGGGCTTTGCCTTTTGTTACTCATCACCACTGTTTACAATGATCGTTCCTTTAGGGCCCTTAATAGAAGGACAAGACAAAGAAAAGGCAGCGTTCAGGGTGAAACCCACTACCTGCCTGCCTGGCTTTTCTGTACACAGGTGAGGTATTCCTTCACATCATCCGGGGACCCCAGAACGAGGGGGACTCGTTGGTGAATGGACTCCGGCTTCACGTCCAGCACGGGCTGGGTGCCCGTGGTCGCCAGGCCGCCAGCCTGCTCTATGATATAGGCCACAGGATTGCACTCGTACAGGAGCCGAAGCTGTGGGAGAAAAAGAGTCAGGTGGACAAGCTCTGCAGGGGGCCAAAAATCCCGAAGCCACACCCCTAAACCTTGCTGGGGAATTCCGGGAGCTGAACTTCAGTGTCTTCTTAGCATGAATACACTGGGTTCATCGCCTTGTCTTTGGGGCACCGCTGGTCAGTCTCTAGCTGTCTTGTGACCTTTGTGTTTATGAGAGGCCTGCCTCCTCCCTTGGGAGGATGAGATCGAGACACTTGTTTGCTGTTGGTTCAGCAGTGAGGCAAACGGATGCTGAGGCCTGGTCAGGAGCCTCTGTATGTGAGGCCTTATGGCTAGCGAGGAGTCCAGCTTAGATGAGATGGAAGGTCACCTGGAGAATACTAGGTGGCCTCTCAGGATAACCTCAGTGTTCGACATCATGTGGCAGAACCCCACATCTCAAGTGTCAGCTTGACCAGGTAGTTTGCTGGGGTTTAAACGGCCTTTTCTCTTGGCCCCCAAGACTGAGTTAATGTCCACTGTTCGCACTGCTGTAGCCTCCTGCACGGTCCTCTTCAGTTTGTCACACTGAGGGTTGCCCTTGAGGGCAGGGACAGAGGCTGTCTGGGCTGGCCACTGTGGCATCTCCCTTCCCAGTAATGTCTGACACAAGGGAAGTGTCCCAACAAGGCTACTCTGTCCCTTGCCCAAGGGCTCCCAGTGGAAGGCAGAAATGGGCAGGCTGGGAGGGTAAGGTCAGCCTGTGCTCTGCTTTCCAGGTTGTGCCCGTGGACCCAGGAATGAGCCTCTCCTGAGGAAGGCCTGCTTTTTCTACCAGGCACTATGGGAACTAGCAGGCGTCTGCCCTGCCTCCAGGGAGTGGCTGGGGAATTACATTGAAATGGGCTGGACCCAGTGCCTTTTTAAGGCCTATTTCGGTGATTATGCTGTGATTCCCTCCTGACCACCCCAACCCCCACCAGACACACACGCACATCACATTAGATTCAGGGTGACAGTCCGGCTGCATGTTCTAACTCAGTATCATACTATCTTCCCCTTCCTTCCCAATAGGTATAAAATCTGTATTTAAGAGAAAACAAGTTCCTTTCTGTAATCAGCTTACAATGTGGTTGAGCCAGCTTTCTGCAAACTTTTCTTTCCCATTCTTTTCTTCAAATCCATTCTGAAGATCATTTGAAACTCTTTGAGAAGCAGTCATATCTTGTGCTAATTTCTGAATCATTGTTATTTCATGGTGAAAAACGAAATATCTCTGGTCTAGGTTAGAGAGCCAGGCATTCGGGAGAGAGTAAGTTAAGACTCCAGGGGGCATACTGCCATTTTGGTAAAACAATATACACTACCCTCACCCTAGACCTCCAGCTCTTGGAGCAGTGGGTGTCCTGGCAGGGTACAAAGAAGCCCCAGTGGGTGTGGACACACTTGGATCTGCTAGTTTTGTCCCTGATCATCCACAGGAGGGACACTGGAGGCCAATCGGTCCTGGACAGCTACCTGTCAGCTTCTAGAACTCGGCTCTTTCTTCCCCTTTTCCTTGCTCTGGGTGCTTGACGATGAGGGGTTTGGGATGTCAGACAAAGACTCAGACTGTAATTAAGTAGCCTTTGTTTGTACTATGTTGATTCAGATACTTAAAAGAAAAAGAAAAAAGCACAACATCCTCACATAAAGTTTGTCTTTGAGCCAAGGCTGCCTTTCACCTAAAGTTGCCCTTGTAGTAAATTCATCTCAAAACACAATGTACAGGTCTTCATGTTGCTTTGACCTGCAGTCCATGTGATCTACTTTTTTTCTGCAATTAAAATCTAAACAGATATACAGAGACAAGCACACATAGGAGAAAAGGCATACACATCTACCCCAGCCCCAAAACACACACCGATGCGCTCACAGAGACCACAAAAGCTAAAACACAGAGTTCAGGAGCCAATGATACTTTCAATAGGGATGGTGGTGATGGTGCTATGAATATATAGATCTATACATGGAATTATATGTACTTATGGAAATGTCTCTATAATTACATGGGCATATTTTCTGACTCATTGTAAATCATTTTAACAATTATTAAGAAATAGCCTAACATTTTCTGTGTTGGAACTGAGTAGGCAGCAAGAGTGGTTCTATGTAGGCATTCCCTCATTTTCGAGATCTCATTTACTACCCCGTGCCAGCACCCATCATGAAGACTTGGCTGTGATTCTTACTTCCGAAAGTTATAATATACCTAAGCTCAACACTCACATGAAGAGAAATTCCTGACACAAAAATCTTCCCTCTGGTCTCATGTGCTCTTAGATTTCTTGTCATGGCTTTGAGTCTGGCATTCCAATAATTCAAACTGCACACACTGGGAGACAAATATACATGTGGCCAGTTGTTGGTGTGTCTGAGAGTACAGTAGATGTTTGTTTTGATTTGTCTACTTACCTACGATTTCTATGATTGGCTAAAAATCAGAGAGGTTTCCATGGGAGGGTCTATTCAAGATAGATGCATTTGGATCATAAGATTCCCATCTGATCATATAAGTATTTTAGGGTTTGTGTCATAAAGTTGCAGTAAGATCACCCAGGAGCTACCTTTCCAGAAGTACTAAATAAGTTCTGACCAGAAGCTCTTATTCTGGAGTTTGGGAACTCTCTAGAGGATTCATGGGTAGACTTCAGGTCATCCGTGAACTCCCTAAAAACGTATGTAATATGTATGTTTATGTGCATTTTTTTTCCTGGGAAGTGGATCCATACCTTTCATTAGATTCTCAAAGGGTCTATCATCCAGAATCAGGTGATGCTGAAGCTACGAGTCAGGTGCAGGACATAGAAAACAGTAGATGAACACAGCTGACTTATAGTGAATGATGGGCATGAGGCCAGGGAATTCCAAGGCCAGTGAAAATTGCCAATAACAACTTCAGCTTCTACCACAGCCTCAAAATTCATTAACGGGAAATACACCTCT
The DNA here is from genome assembly GCF_964656455.1 of Halichoerus grypus. Lineage (NCBI taxonomy): Eukaryota > Metazoa > Chordata > Mammalia > Carnivora > Phocidae > Halichoerus > Halichoerus grypus. Next base: position 27,926,664 of record NC_135725.1, read on the forward strand.
TTTCTCTTCCACCTGCCCACTCACAAACAGATGTGAAAAGGACAGAGCAGTAGCCAAAAAGCAGGCATGAAGAGAAAGGGAACTCCAACTGGCTTACTGAGTGATACAGCCAGGGGACAAATGAGAATTACCTTGCCCTTAGGACTTTTCTGGTTCGCCGGGTACAGGAAGATCCCTCCATAGACCAGGGTGCGGTGCACATCGGCTACCATAGAGCCCACGTACCTGGCCCCATAGGGAGCACTGCCATCCTAGAAGGCAGAGAGAGAAGAGACAAGATGTTCACCTGGATTACATACTCCCTTACCCACATATCCTGCCTTAGGAGGTTTGGAAAGCGAAGTAACTATTAAAGGCTTCTAAGGGAAGAAGGAGACATCAGCAGCATTTAGGTTTGGATTAGACAAGCAAGAGATATTCACACACACACACCCCCCCAAAAAAAGGATTGAATTGCAATAAAAGCAGGCGGTGTAGGTGATTCCAAACCCTGAATATTAGGTGGAATGCAAAAGTAGTACTGTTCACAAATTGTGTGTAAACTCAGCTCAATAAATAATTTTTTTAGCATCTTATTTATGCCTGGCACCAGGCCGGGCCCTGAGGATGCCAGAAATGGGAAGACAGTCTCTGCCCCCAAGGAACTCACCAACTGAAGGGGGAGACTAGCATACATAAATGAATAAAAATAAATGAATTTACCCCCCACCACTCAGGGGGTGGGAGGGATGGGGTGGCTGGGTGATAGACATTGGGGAGGGTGTGTGCTACGGTGAGTGCTGTGAATTGTGTAAGACTGTTGAATCACAGACCTGTACCTCTGAAACAAATAATACATTATATGTTAAAAAAAAAAGAAGAAGAAGAAGAAGATAGCAGGAAGGGAAAAATGAAGGGGGGGAAATCGGAGGGGGAGACGAACCATGACAGACTATGGACTCTGAGAAACAAACTGAGGGTCCTAGAGGGGCGGGGGGTGGGGGATGGGTTAGCCTGGTGATGGGTATTAAAGAGGGCACGTATTGCATGGAGCACTGGGTGTTATACGCAAACCATGAATCATGGAACACTACATCAAAAACTAATGATGTAATGTATGGTGATTAACATAACATAATAAAAAAATGAATTTACAATTTTATGATAAAAAGATGAATAACCCAATTTTAAAAATAGACTAAAAACTTACCTTATACCACATGACAAATTAACTCAAAGTGGATGGAAGACCTACACATTAAGAGGTAAGACTATAAAACTCTTAGAAAATATCAACAGACTTTGTGGGGAAGAAACTTGAAAGAACTGGTATCAAAATTTTCTAGCAAAGAAAACAGGAACATTTGTGAAAATGAAGAACAAGGAAAAGAGTATCTCTACCAAATCTAAGAGCACACATTGAACTAACAATATTTACATATACAAAGAAGAAATGCAAACGCTGACAAGTAGATCAGAATAGAGCCCAGTCCTGGGCCTAAAGATAGACGAGAATTTCGTTTATTCTGAACAGGACCTTTCAATCAGCGTGGGAGAGGACTATTAATGAGCAGCGCTGGGCTAGCTGCTTAGAGAAGAGGTGTATAGGATCCCTACCTCATTCTTTACAGCCAAATTATTTCAAGATGGAGAGAGTTAAAAGGAGAAAATCACAAATAATTTAGAATAAGCCTGTCCAATGAAGTTCTCTGTGGTGATGAAAACACTTTTTATCACCAACGTCCCATATAACAGCCACTGACCACGTGTGGCTGTTGAGCTCTGGTAACGAGACAGGTGTAGATGAAAACACAATTTTACATGTTATTTACTGGCAAGTATTTTAAATTTAAATAGCCACATATGGCTAATAGCTATTGTATTGGACAGCACAGAAGAAGAAAACATGAGTACATTAATTTATAATTTGGTACACAACACCCATTAGATATAAAGAAAGATAAATTTGATAACATAAAATTGTAAACACCTCTACGGAATCAAAAGCTGAAAGTCTACACATATTTCTAACATGAATAACAGATAAAAGGCTAGTTTCCTTCATTTACTAAGCACTTATACAAGGCAAGAAGAAAAAGACAAATAATACTAATTAAATATTTGCTAAGAACAGAAATAAGCAATTTACTAAGACAAAAGTAGGTGCTCAATAAATACAAGGAAAGCTGTATGACATAAACCATAATTAAACATGTGCAAATCAAGCCACAAGGTTCACTTTTTTACCATCAGATGGACAAAAATTTAAAAAGATTCACCATATCTGCACTGGCAGGGACACAAGGAAATGGGTACTCTTCTGGACTATTTAGCCAGAGAGTATAAACTGATGCAACTTTTCTGGAAGAGTATTTGGTAACATCAGCATGTGAAATGCTCATACTCTTTGACCCAGCAACTTCAGCAAGATATGTGCCCTACAGATATACTTGTAAAGGTAATGAGCATACAATTTTGGGATCTCCATTGCAGCTCTGTGTCTCCTGATGGAAAATCATAGACAAGCAAAGCTGCTCTCCATAAGCAATTAGCTCGATCTGTCCTCTCAACACAAGGCTGGGCAGCCCTTTCAGTCAATGTCATAAATCTGTATGTGCTTGTGTAGAACAATCTCTAAGTCATGAAAAAGAAAATCAGATGGGCTAAGATGCTCTACCTGATGTTCTTAAAGGGTGGTGGGGTAGATATGGAGATGAATGTGCATTATCCCTCCCACCATCCCAACTCAAAGAATAAAATCAGCACTTGGCAGTGGTCATCCCTGGAAAGAGCAACCTGGCTGGGGGTAAAGGAGAGAGGAGGCTTTCACCTTTAATTTTGTATATTTCTGTATGTTTTACATTTCCTAATCTTAGATTACTTTTTAAAATTGAAGTAAAATTCACATCAGATAAAATTAACCATTTTAAAGTATATAATTCAGTGGCATTTAATACATTTATAATGTTGTACAACCATGACCTCTATCTAGTTACAGAACATTTCCATTACCTAAAAGAAAACACGATACCCATTAAATAGGCTCTGTCCTCCCTTCCCCCAGTGCTTGGCAACCATTAATCTGCCTTCTGTCTCTGTGCATTGACCTTGTCCTTGCATCTGGCTCCTTCCACTCAGCATAAATGTTTTTGAGATTCATCATGCTGTGGTATGCATCAGTACTTCATTCCTTTTCACAGCTGAATAATGTTCCATTGTATGGATGTACCGCCTTTTTTCATCTGCTCATCAGTTGATGGACATTTGAGTTGTTCCCACCTTTGGTTATTGTAAATAATGCTGCTATGAACATTTGTGTGCAAGTTTTTTCTGAATATATTGTTTTCAATTATTTGGGGTGTATACAGAGAAGCGGAATTGCTGGGTCATACGGCAATTCTATGTTTCATTTTTTGAAAATTTTGTTAACGAGAATAAAAATTACAGTTTCAATCAATTGGAAGCATTATGGACTATTTAGTGTTTTCTCCCTTGGGGCTTTCTGTATTAAAAAATAGTAATTGAAAGTACTTAAAAGAGAAAGCAGCAGCTTCATGCCAACACCCACCAGGCCATCCTCTCCTGCGTTCATCTCTGCCTTTCTCTCTTCTCAGAGAATTGCTGAGGGAAGGGGGCACAGATTATTTTCCCTACTTTCCCTCTAATCTTTCTAAGGGATCACTGCAAACCTCCACCGTAGCCAGGAGGATGCCCACCACTCTGTTGAGGGTATCCCCATTTGTCCAAAGTCAAAATTCCTTTTTGTATCTACAGGTGGAAATCCTAGAAAGTAGCTTTGGGTTTCATTGTCTATTCATCTCTATTGTCTTATCAGTTAGAATTGGACACTCCCAAGACCATCCAGCACTTCCATCAATATGATCTTTGTTTTCACATCAAGAAGAAAGTCCCTCCCTGGACTCTCAAGCATTGCCTGAGGAAATCATCAAGCATTCACACTGGTTTCCTGCTGTTACACGTAGACTAAACTTTCTGGGCCAGAACCAACTAATCCTTAGTCTTCAATTTATGGAATTGTAAGGGATTTTATGTAAAAAGCAAGCAAGAAAAACCAAAACTTCCTAGAGACAAAACAACTCCTTTTATGCTAGGGGCAGATGCATATTAAATCTAGAATTTCATGTTAAAAAACAACTGGAGGATTCTGGAGACTTGCCTTATGTTGGGAAATATGTGCCTTTGCTGTTGAGAAGGGTCTCATCTTTGAATTGGTATTGAAATACTGATTAATATGTTGGGCTCAATAGTCTACCATTTCCATGATAAGTGAACACTGACTTTCTATTTTCTAAGAGGGACTACTCCTCTGAACAGCTGTTGCAGAGTGAGGAGGAGGTCAGAATAACCTGCTGTTTAGATCTTACTGCACGAGTCCCACCCGTTCAGCATACTGGGTGCAATAACGGGCAGCCATCTATGGGCTATTCGAGTGATGTTACCCTGTTCTGTATGTAATGCATACATTCCCCTTTATTTTATTTTTGTCTCACTGTCTCCATTCTGAATCTGTAGATTAATTTTATAATGTAGTGAAATGTCTAAGAAGCTGCCTAGTGCAGTGCTTTTTCAAGTGTGGATGGAAATCCATTAATGGGTCATAAAATCCATTTAATGGGTCATTACTAAACATGTTTTTTTCAAATGAAATGCAATCTAAACAAATGGAATGGAACAGAAGAGATCAGATCAGAACAGAATAGAATTGAATAGAAAAGAATGAAAAAATATCTTAGAGCACAGTAGACAGTAAGGTAGTTTACTTTTGTTTCGGTGGGGCATGTGTGAGTGTGTGCGTGCATGCTTGCACACATGTGCTCTGAATTAAACAGAAAATGCATTTGTTATTAATGGTCACAGTCAAAAATTCTTCAGAACCACTGGCCTAATGGACCTTTCTTACTCCTGGGACATCTCTTGTGACACTGTGTAGGCCCTCTTAAGGAATTTACTCCATTTTGTAAAATTGCAAAGTGTAGCTTTACCTTAGAACCTAGTGTCTTTCTTCTAGCTGTAGTCAAACTATCTAAGCTGGCCTGTGAGAAAGGATACAAAAGAAACATCTTTTTTAAAGAGCAGAGAGCATTATTTGGGAGGGAAAATAGTTAAAATGGAATTGAGAAAGATCTTAAATATCTTCTAAGAGTTCCAGTTTTACTGAGAGGGCAAGGGATTTATGTTTCTTCCCTGACTAGCATAATCATGCTCTTTGCGTGGTTTTCCATTTCGGAGCCCAGCCTGTGGTAAGATTTACAAGGGGTCCTCGTGGGGTCAGCCTGTTCACCAGCTGTCGGTCACTCATGAGCTGATGCCTTTTTTCTCATTTGAAATCTCCCCTTCAAAGAGATTTATGGTATTTTTTGTGCAGGACTTTTGTTTTTTAGTGGTAACATAAATATCTTCTTTTATGGGCTCAAGGAGAGGCACTTTTTAGCTTAGAATGGGAGCCACTATGAAACATCTCCAAGACCGGAAGCATGTAAATAATATTGACTTTATCAACCTTACAATTCACATCCTGTTACTTTTGCCCTCAAGACGTTGGATGGGTTTGTGCGTGATGGTGAAATACAACCCTATGAAGGAGAGGTACAGGAAACTGCATTTTTGAGAACTTCACTTAAAAAACAAATGAAAGAAAGTAGAAAGTTCTCTATAGCTTCAGCTTGGGGCCACAGAGGCAGGTCCTGGGATCCTGCTGACTGACTGCCTCTTGGTCCCATGGAATCATGAGCTCTTTCTCCTTGGAGTTCATGAGGACTCCCAGGGACGCCAGGCAGGCACCCCATACCACTGCCTTCCCACCACAGGATAAAGGGCCTCTCTTGTGACATCCCCCAGAATTTGGTGAGAGATGGTCCCACTTGTAAACAGGCTTGCATTCCTCTTCCAATTTAGAACAGATTTTACACTCTTGATCTGGAAATTCTTTGACTCTGCTCCCACACCTGTCTTAAAAGCTCTCTTAGTATGGTGAATATACTGAATGGATTCTTTGGGGTGCATTAATAGACACATGAAGTCCAGAACTTGGTAATCCCGTTGAGAGACAAAGAACATCCTAAAGCTTGGGGTAAACACAGGACATATAAATGGGACTTTCAAATATAATTACTACACCTAAAAGCAAATAAAAGTGAGTGACCAGAATCTATATAGGTGGTAGCTCAGCAAGCAAATGACCTGACAGGTTCTGGCCTGAACCCTGAATTTTGAAAATGTGGTCTGTCTTCTTCATAAACAATGTCTCCTGGAAAAACGAAACTAGGGAGTATTATCTTGAGGAGGTAACTTTTAGCTGTAAAAGACATTGCTCGTTTATGAAGAAAGGCACAGTCTGCCATTCTCATACTGATCAGAGTCATAAACAGCGGCATCACCTCTTTTAGCCAGGCTCCCAAAGCCGCCACCCAAACAGGGACCCACTGAGGCAGCATTCTCCCTGCTACTGCCTTAGGCTTTCTTCACTCACCTCAGGAAATTTCTTTCTCTGCACATATTCTGAGGTGGCAGCATCAAAATACTTGGCATAGCCCTCATTGAGACTGTAAATCTTTCCTTTCTGTTTTATCTTGACATCTTTTTCCACGAGGACAAATTCACCGAGAGCCTAGAAGGATGAAAAGAAACACCTGGAAGAAGAGAGATACCAGGAAACAGAAGGCAATAGCACAGTCCCCAACAATCAGAGAGCATCGGAAGGTGTGCGCCTGCTCGAGGAGCCCGGCCGTGCCATGTCCTTCTGCAGCTCCAGCGGTGCTCTAGCAAGAGATGGAATAATTCAGAGGAAAGAGGGAACGTTTCCTTGCTAATTTTCACTGCCTGACAGATTACTTATTTATAGGGAAGCTCAAAGTATTAATGCCCCAAGTTCTCATTCCTGGTTAATTCCTAATGTTTCCAGGAAGATTTGGGCCATCGACAATGAGAGGAAGAAGTTTCATGGACAGGATTCATCATAAAGGTAGGGGATGCAGTTCCCCTACAAATGTGTGGTCCGTTTATTTTAATGACTCAGTCCTAGAAACCATGAAAGATTCCCAGTATCCCAGTGACTCTTATACAGGGTAATGAGGAAATCCCTTCAATCAGAAACTGTATTCACTTGGCATAAGAAATGAAAAGGATAAAAATGAAAGAAATCATCAGAATTATTAATAAAATTGTGCCCACTGCCCCCACCGTGGTTACTCTGCAGGACATCCCTCAGGTACCCATTTATCTGAGTGCTTATGGATGTGATTAGCTGGCTGCATGTATCACCTTGAAAGGCTGGATGTCTCTTTAAGTCACAAGGAGAAAAACCAGGCTTGGAAATGTAATCAGTTTTAATGAACTTTGAAGACTAAGAAAGTGAAATCCCCCAGGATGATAGCTCACAGCTGGCAGCTAGACTAGAAGGTTCCTAATAAACATAGGAATTTATATTCCCAGAATATAAAAGAGGCAAGACCATGCTGACCATGTCTGAAATAAGACAGTGATGAGAATACTCAGCAACCACAAAAGTAACTAAGCATCCTTCCCCTCTGCTGTGAGTGATGACTTCTTCTTAACCAATGAATCTCTACCTTCACTTCAATCTTCCCACCTCCCAGATAAAAATGATTGATACACAATCATTAATTGAATCACTCCCAAGCCAGAATTGACCCTCTCTTTCTTGAATCCTCCTGAGATCATCAAGCAAAAGCCCACTTGCTATAGTGTAAGTCCATCCCAACTCCCTCCTAGCATGACACTCTACTGTTCTTCTAGAGCACATCCTTCCTTGTTCAGTAAACTCAACTTCTTTTTATTATAGGCAAGTTCCTGATAGTCTCCGGCTCATGAGCTTTAATAACTTGCTGTGGACATTTGTTGCTTTGGAGCAGCCCAGTGTGGAGTAAGACTTCCTAAAAGCAGCCTAACTCCCTTTGAAGAAGTAACTCTTCTCATTGGATGCCAATCTAGGAAGACTGAGCCTCCTCCAGCCCAAGGTCAGGCATTTGACTTAGCTTGGCAAATTAAATATTCCTCCCTGGCACTTGAAACCTGAGTGAGAGACACAGAATCAGGGGTAGTGTCCAGACCAGACTGGCCATGCTGCAAGCCTGGGACTCCTGCATCCTAGTCCTCAAGACCTGCCCATTTCCAGCCTGTGTCCTGAGCTTTACCACTAATACGGTAACATCCTTTACTTAATTGGGAAGAACATCTACTTTAGCGGCAGTCCCACAAACCCATGCTGTCCAATAGGATAACCACTAGTCACGTGTGGCAATTTAAGTTAATTAAAATGACATAAAGTTTTAAATCTGAGTTTCTTAGTCACACTAACCACACTGCAAGTGTTCAACAGCCACATGAGGACAGCACAGATTACAGAACATATGCATGGTCACAGAAAGTTCTATTGGATGGTGCTGCTCTAAAAAATCCATGTTTCTGTCTAGACATCGGTAACATTGGGGTTTTTTAAATTATTGTATTTCTATAAGCCAAAGAGATTGGATGCATTTTTGGATTAGAAACTCCTTAAGGGCAGAGCCTGGTTGATACGACAGACCCCACAGAACACTTCAAACGCCCTCCATTGGACACAGGTCATTAATATTTTTTGATGTTGGTGTTGATTCCCCAACTAGCCTCTCTTGTCCCAAAAGCAAGTATTAAGAATGACCAGAAAATTACCCCAGCCGACTGGGATTCATGCACAGAGACGCAGGGAGCCCTATGTACTGAACCTGCTACATTAGGTACCTACTGGGTCGAGCATGAAGAGGTCCACGCCTTGGCCAGTGGAAAGAGCCACGAGGGTTGCACTACCATAGAGGGCATAGCCTGCAGCCACGATATTTCGGCCTGGCTGCAGAGCATCCTTTTCAGAAGGCTCGTCCTCTGTGGTCTATGGAAGAGAAAAGAGAAACACGGGGTGTTATTGTCTCTGGACAGAACCCTTTGCCAGAGGCCTGGGCTTCAGCTCTCTTTGAACCACTGAAGGAAGTGCAGTCCTCAGAATTTTGAGCTGAAGCACACGCATCTGGAGGGAATGCATTGCCATGGTAACAAATGGTTCTAGCTGAGCCATTGCAGAGGCCATCTTTGGACTTCTCCCTGGTTTCCGAACACATTTGTCTGCATCCTACCAAAAACCACCCCAAGATGCTAAAACCACAGCCCCTCTTAAAAATTATAAGCCGTGCTCCTTAACTGTTACAACAACCAAGGTCATTAAGCTTGATCTTGTGCCATATCTCATTGTACGTACTCAACGGTCCTCTGAGGGAAATATCTTTATCATCTCCATTGTGTGGATGCACCACTCAGAGCCTGAATGTTTGGATAACTCACCTGACACCAAGAAGCCTCAGAGCTGGAGTCAAGCCCAGGCAGCCTGGCCCGGGGCTCTTCCCCGTTCCACGTGCTGCACCTCGAAGGCCTTGCCCTTGCTTGCCCCCCACCTCCACCCCCACACCTCCACCCTGAGCCCACGTCTACAGTTCTGAACGTTTTCTTGAGGAAGCTTTTCCCTTTGCCATGGCAGCAGTGCAGATGTGAGTGGGACTTCAGAGACAGGACAGGTGGGGATGCTGAGGAAGGAACAGCGAATGTTCTCAATGGAGGGGCAGGGCTGCAGCTGAGATTCCACTTTAGACCCACTTTCCCCAATACCTCTCGAAGGTTCCTTCCTTCCCCACCTCCTTGTGCTCTAAAAGGCAAGTGAATAAAATCTGATTAGTTTGGAAAAATGAGTAGCAAACTTCTGGGCTCGGCTGTGAGGAGCTGAGTTGGGGAGGGGGGAGGAGAAGAGGCACGCTCCATTCTTTCCCCACCTTCATCTGGGGTTCTGACTTCACAGCAAAGCCTTCAGGGATGGGAGAGAATTCTGGACAAGCACTGGGGCTGGCTCTGGACCCTAACATCATTGTGGACGGCAGATGTGACAAGAGCTTGGAAGGAGAGGCGAGTGGGCAAACTTCCATCAACTCTTTTCAAATCAGAAGAGCCAGATGGATGCAGCTCCACAGATCATGGCAAATAGCTATGACGAATGTGATAGGTTGAGGCTCCAAACTCACTTTCCCATAGCCTGTTATGCCCAAGGAGCATGGAGCTGGGTGTGCAAGGGTTAAATACGAACTGCTGGCCTCACTGCTTCTAAGCCATTCGATTCCCCACTCTTTGTTTTCTAGCACAGCTACCTTGGCTGTTTAATTAGATGCTTTGTTCTCTCTAGATGCCAGTGGATTTTGGCTAAAAGTCCAGTCCAGAAATATTGCATAGAGATTCCCTGCTGAGCAGAAAATTCCAGAGAATTGCAAAGTGGTGGAGGTGAAGGAAATACCTTTAAAATTATGAAGACACACTGGTGATTATGTAAATAGGAATCAGAACAACAATATTGAGCCAGAATGTTATACGCACTTTAAAAATATATCAATTATGCTAATTAATTCCCCTGTAGAATAACTTCTTCAGGGTAAAATAGTAATTTTTATTTATATAAGGCTTTATCTTTTTCAAAGTACTCTCACATCATCATGCTTTTGTGAAAGAATGGAGAGTCTCCCTAACCCTCATTTAAAAGTGAAGGGATGGAGGTCAGGAGAGGTACCCACACATTTTGAAACCAGTGAGTGATAAAGCTGGGATGGACCCACATCTCCCAATGCTAAAGCCAGCATCCTTCTCAACACTGTCACGGAATATGGGGCCAGTCGGCCCTTTGTGTGTAATATCCTAACGACTTCACTGTAAAACCGATCTTCTTTAAAAGTGTCACGTTCCCTCTAATAATTTTTCCTTATTTTCACAGTTTTGCATTTTTTTGCAACTAATTACATTTTTATTTGACTTGGACATGTTCAATAAATTGGCCTTATTTCTAATTCCTGGCCACATAAGGATTTTGAGAACCAGGCCCTGTAGCAGACTCTCAAAGTGGACCAGCAGCATCAGCATCAGCATCCCCTGGGATCTTGTTAGAAGTACAAATACTTGTCTCCCCCACCGCTCCCCCAATCAGGCCTACAGAATCAGAAACTCTGGGCCTCCAGAAAGCTTCCAGGTGATTCCGAGGCATGCTAGTTTGGGAAACACAGCTCTAAAGCATGAGTTCTTAAGAATCTTCAGAAAAGTGGAAGGTTTTTTACTAAAATCTTTAGTCTTCACCATCGAAGCTTCTGAAACACCTTCATTCGGCCACGAGAAGGACCACATTTTCTGTGTATGAAACCAGAGGTCTGTCCTGCTGATTTCTCCCTGACCAGAGGCTGTCCTTCCTCTGAGCTGTGGTCCTGCAGCCCCCACACAGCCTAGCACCCTCTCTGGGGCCCTCTGGGCTCTGAGCTGGGGCTTGAAAGCGAACTACTCCTTCCCCACTGGCTTCACTGGCTTCTAATAACAGGTGGAAGTCTCTGGCCTAAAGAAACAAGAAAAAATACTTTCTAGATCACAAGACTTCCCTCTAGCCACTGCCCTATCTCCATCTTCATCTAGGTCCTGGAGTCTAGAATGCCTGTCTATACTAGCTATCTTTCTTCTTCTGCCCCCACTGCAGGCTGCCAGATATGACCCCCATCTACCATCTCAGGAGCATACTGTCCAGTCCTCCTTACCCTACCTTTGGGCAATGTTGGGTCACTTGGCTGCTGTCTCCATCTTGATATGGGTCTCTCCTGAGCATCTGTCCACCTCCCTCTTTTCTGACCTCCAATATTGTGATTTATAAGAAATACCTATTTGTGCGTTCAGCTGACCAAAATGCACTTCTCATATATACTTAGTTTTTGCCCACAGTTCCTGGCTCACAGCTTCCAAAACCCTCAGACCTCCCTTAGTGTTGAGAGTGATAAAGTGTCTTTGTCATGCTGATGGATGACTTTTGGACAGCACAGAAGGAGGGTGGCTTGTTGCCAGGAGAACCAACCCCTGTGATTAGAAGGTTGGAACTTTCAGCCCCACCCCCTGACCTCCTGGAGGCGTAGAAGGGATGGAGATGGAATCTACTGCCAGTGGCCAATGATTTCATCAAGTAAGCCTATGTAATGAAGCCTCCTTTAAACCTGAAAAGGACAGAGTTTGAAGAGCTTCTGGACTGGTAAACACCCAGAGGTTCAGGGAAAGTGGTATGCCTAGAGAGGGCAAAGACGCTCTGCACCCTTTCCCCATACCCTGCCCTAGGCATCTTTTCCATCTGGCTCTTCCTGAGTTATATCCTTTAATAATAAACTGGTGATCTAGCAACATGTTTCTCTGAGTTCTGTGAGCTGCTCTAGCAAATTAATCAAACCTGAGGAGGGGATCTTGGGAACCTCTGATTTCTAGTCAATCAGTCAGAAGTACAGGTAACAACCTGGGCTTGGGACTGGCATCTGAATTGAGTTGCCAAGGAGGGGGGTCATCGGAACTTCCAATCTATAGCAGGTTGGTCGGAAGTCCAGATAATAGCCTGGGGTTGCCTTGTAGGACTGAGCCCTTCACCCCTGGATTCTGATGCTATCTCCGGGTAGATAGTATCAGAAATGAGTTGAATTCTTGGACACCTGCCAGTGTCTGAGAATTGTTTGGTGCTATGTGGGGACCCTCCTCACCCCCACATTGGAATTGGGTCCAGGAACCCTTCATGGCCTTCTTTCTAGCTCTCTAGCTGTGCCTTCTTATTTGCTTTTGCCACCTCCTATTCTTCCGACCCCTTAAGTGTAGATGCTCCTCCTGGTTCCTCCCCGTTCTCGGGGTATCTAACCGGTGCAAAAGGGACTTTCTTAACTGCCTCCCTATCCAAAGTGGGTACTCTGAGTTGCTGTGAGACAAACAAATTTAATGAGGGCTAGGATAGATGCCTGACACAACCTGGCCCAATCAGAGTCTGCTCCAGAAATCCAGACACACGCAAATACACACGCAAGTTTATACATGTGCCTATATATACATGCAGATATACTTTTTCAGGAGCAGGCTGGGCAGGCTATTGCATAGGCATTCCCAAATTTAATCAAACCCTTCTTTAAAATTTAGATTTTTCCTGAAATTTTTTAACTTTTGGTTTTAAAATAATGATAGATTCACAGGAAGTTCCATAGATAGTACAGAAACTCCATGTACCTTTCACCCAATTTCCCTCAGTAGTTACATTGCATATATTTTACTATAGTACAATATCAAAACCAGGAAACTGACATCAGTATTAAGTCTGTGTGTCACTCTGTGCCATTTTATCACATGTGTAGACACCGCATAAGGATACAGAGCTATCCCATCAGGCAGAGAAATCTCCCTCTTGCTACTCCTTTATGGTCATACCCATCCTCCTTCCCCACCCAGCCATCCCTAACCCCTGGCAACCACTGATCTTTCTCCAGCTGTACAAGTATGTCTTTTTTTTTTTTTTTTAAGATTTGTTTATTTATTATTAGAGAGAGAGAGAGCATGGGGGAAGGGGGAGGGGGAGGGACAGAGGGAGAGAATCTTTCAAGCAGACTCCCTGCTGAGCATGAGCCAGATGCGGGAGTCGATCCCACAACCCATGAGATCACTACCTAAGCCAAAACCGAGAACCGGATGCTCAACAGACTGAGCCACCCAGGCGCCCCTGTACAAGTATGTCTTTTAGAGAAGGTTACATAAATGGGATCATACATTTTGTGAACTTTTGAAATTACCTTTTTTCACTTTTTACCCTTGAGACCCCTTGAAGTTGTTATGTGCATGGATAGTTTATTCCATTTTATTGCTGAGTGGTTCCTCATGGTATAGATGTATCACTGTTCAACCATTCACCTATTGTAGGACGTTTGGGTTATTTCCAGTTGTGGGCTATTACAAATAAAGCTGTCACGACCAATCACATGCAGGTTTTTGTGTGGACATAAGTCTTCATTTCTCTGGGATAAACGAAGAAACTGCCAAATTTTTCCCAAGTGGCTGTATCATTTTACATTTCCACTAACAACACATGAGGGACATGATTTCTCTGTATCTTTGCCAGCATTTGGTATTGTCACTATTTTGTATTTTAGGGGTTCTATTGGGTGTGTAGTGATGTCTCATCATGGTCTCACTTTGCATTTACCTAATGGCTAGTGATGTTGAACATCTTTTATGTGCTTATTTGCCAACAGACTCATTTTCACCTGTTTGGTGACATGTCTCTTCATGTCTCATGTTCTAATTGGATTGTTCAGAGTTTTTTACTAATGAGTTTTGAGAGTGCTTTTATGTTCTAGATAGGAGTCCTTTGTCAGACTGGTTTGCAAATATCTTCTCTCATTCTGTAGCTTGTGTGTTCATTCTCTTAACAGAGTATGCTTTTTGAGGAATTGTTCCATTTCATCTAAGTTGTCAGATTTATGTGTGTACAGGTGTTTATAGTATTCCCTTATTTTTCTTTTGATGTCTCCTAATTTTTTTAAAATACCAAAACAACTCTGAGATGAACAATCTAGTGCACAAATATGTGTTTCTCTGATTATTCTCCCAAGAGAAATTCCAAACAATGAAATTATTGGGTAAAAGACTATTGATACATATTGAAAAGTTGCCCCTCAGAAAGATTACATTAACTTATAGCTTTACCATCAGTGATAAAAGCATTTGCTTTTTTTTTTTTTTTTAGAGAGAGAGAAAGAGCACGTGTGCCTGCACAAGTGGGAGTGGGGTGGGGTGGGGGGAGGGGCAGAGGAAGAGGGAGAGAAAGAATCTTTAGCAAGCTCCACACTCAGCAATCATGACCTGAGCCAAAATCAAGAGTCGGACACTTAACCGACTGGCCATCCAGGTGCCCCAAAGCATTTGCTTTAATTCAATCTGATGAATATAAGAGAGCACTATTTTTTCAACTTGGCCAATTTGATGGCTAAAAAAAATTACATTTCTTTTGTTTTAATTTCCATTTTTTTATAGTTAACAATGTAAACTTCATTGCCTTCTTGGCCAATTTTATTTCTTATTTTGTAAGTTGCCCGTTTCATGTCTTTGTGTATTTCTCTCTCAGGGTATTTATCTTCTTGTTGTTTATTTTAATACCTTTTTACATATGAGAGATAGTAATGCCTTATATGTGTTACATCTATTTTCCTCGAGTGCCATCTGCCTTTTAATTTTATTTACAGTGTCCTTTTCTTTTGCAGTGCAATTTTTTGGTAATTAAAATTATTCAGGCACCTGGGTGGCTCAGTAGGTTAAGCATCTGCCTTTGGCTCAGGTCATGATCCCAGAGTCCTGGGATTGAGTCCCACATAGGGCTCCCTGCTCAGCAGGGAGCCTGCTTCTCTGTCTCCATCTGCCCCTCCCTCCTGCTCGTGCACCCTCTCTCTCTCTCACTCAAATAAATAAAATATTTAAAAATAAATAAATAAATAAAATTATTCATTACAGCCCATATTATTTTCTTCTCTGTCTTTACGGCTAGATAGAATTTCTCCTACATCAATGGGGCGCCTGGGTGGCTCAGTTGGTTAAGCGACTGCCTTCGGCTCAGGTCATGATCCTGGAGTCCCGGGATCGAGTCCCACATCAGGCTCCCTGCTCAGCAGGGAGTCTGCTCCTCCCTCTCATGCTTTCTGTCTCTCATTCTCTCTCTCGCAAATAAATACAATCTTAAAAAAAAAAAAAAAAAAAAGAATTTCTCCTACATCAAGATAAGGCCAGACAAATAGTCTTCTATGTTTTATTTCTTCTATGTTTTATTTCTCCATGAAATTCATTAACCCATCTATAATTTATTTCAGTGCATGGAAAAGAGAAAGGCTCGTTTTTTTTTCTGATTTTGAGATTTTTAAGATCTACTTCATATTAGTCATCTCTATTGCTATGACACTCTTCTCAGAAAATCTCAGAGTAGTTTGCAAACGATTTAGTGTTATCTTTCTCCAGTCTTTTTATTTCTTCCTACCCCAATAAAACATCTAAATCTGTCATAGGTAAAGGAAGGGATGCATCCTATAGCCCCTTACCAGTAAAGTTAATGGCAATTGCAAAGGCTCACTGTGTTTGGTGGTAGAAGGTATGGAAAAGTAGACCATTTTTCTTTGTATTGAGGTACAACTTACTCATAGCAAAGCACACAAATCCAAATTGTACAGTTCAATGAGTTTTTACATACATGTAATATATACTTATGTAACAACCAAGATCAATTTACAGAACATTTCTTTAAAAAAAAAAAAAGATTTTATTTATCCATTTGACAGAGAACGAGAGAGAAAGCGAGAGAGTGCACAAGCAGGGGGAGCGGCAGGCAGAGGGAGAGGGAGAAGAAGTCTCCCCATGGAGCAGGGAGCCTGACACGGGGCCTGATCCCAGGACTCTGGAATCCAACCGACTGAGCCACCCAGGCGCCCCATTACAGAACATTTCTAACAACCTACCAGACTCTTGCGCCCCTCCTTAATCACTATCACCTCCTCCAAAGGTAACGTCTACCCTGCCTTTTATCATGTGGACATCAAAAGGATAATCACCTTTGCCTGTTTTAGAACTTCATATAAATGAAATCACAAAGCATGTGTTCTTTTGTATCTAGCTTGTTTCACAACATTATGTCTTTGCAATTTTATCTGTTATTGCACATAGCAGTTTTCTGTTCTTTTTCATTGCTATGTAGTTTTCTGTTGTATGAATACACCACAATTTATTCATCTATTCTAATGTTGATACACACTTGGGCTTTGTTTTCCAATCAGGAGCTATTATGAATCATTTGTCACATGTCTTTGGACAGACACGAGCACTCACTTATCTTGGGTGCGTACCAGGAGTGGATTTGTTGGACCATAATGTATGACTCTATGTTTATCATCAGCAGGTGCCATCTCAACTTTCCAAAGTGTTTGTGTTATTTTTTACTACCACTAACAACGTACAATTCCCAGTTTCTTCATCAACACTTGGTATACACTTTTCATTTTAGCCATTCTCCTGGGGTGAATGATGTCTCGTTGTTTTAATGTTCATTTCTCTGAGGACCAATGATGTTGAGCATCTCTCTTGTGCTTATTATTAACAAGTTGTGGAAAAAAAATCTCTTTAGTGAAGTGCCTGTTTGAGTCTTTGCCCATCCCTTTGATTAGATTGATGGTATTTTTTTTATTCATTTGTAGAAGTTCTTATTCTGCATAGGAGTCCCTCGTTGGAAATATGTATTGAAAATCTTTTCTTCCAGTCTGTAGTTACCTTTTCACTCTCTTAATTTTGTCTTCTGATAAGCAAAAGTTCTTAATTTTAATGAACTATAGTTCATTAGCCCTTTCTTTCATGGTTATTGCTTTCAATCTCTTGTTTAAGAAATATTTACCTTCCCCAAAGGCATGATGATATTCTCCTGTGGTTTTTTTTCTAGCAACATATTGGTAGTTGCCAGGGGCAGGGGTGGAAGGGTGAGGGGCAAATGGGTGAAGGTGGCCAAAAGGTACAAACTTCCAGTCATTAAATGAATAAGTTGTAAGGATGTAATGTACAGCATGGTGACTATAGTTAAGAGTACGGATTGTACATTTGAAAGTGGCTATGAGAGTAGATCGTAAAAGTTCTCATGACCGGAAAAAATATATATATTTGTTTAACTATGTGAGGTGATAGATGTTAACTTACTATGGTGATCATCTCACAGTGTATATATATGCATACACATATACATATGTACATACATATCTTAAATCATTATGTTGTTCACCTATTCTAATCCAATGCCATATGTCAACTATATCTCAATAAAACTGGAGGCGGGTGAGAAGCTATTAAGAAATGTGATTGGTGGAGCTAGAGAGCCAATTTGAGCCTCCGACCGGCCATGTCCTGACTGCTGATTTTAGTCGAGTCACTTCTCCGTTCTTCAATGTGTTCACCAGTAAGAAAGCGACAGCAGAATATGCACCTGGCTCCCGGGCTCAGGCGAGGACTGACCCAGGAGCACGGTGCTTGCAGCTGGGCAGAACGTGCCCGACTCACGCTCAGCACGGGTGTCTTTTTCCAGAATCTCATAAAGATCACACCATCTGTCCCTTTATTTTTATCTCTACGCTGTACCTCAAAGGGAGAAGCAAAGCTCCTTTATTCACCTAGCTCATTTTTGCTCATTTCAAAACATCATCTTAATCTTTCACTCTCTCAAATACCAGAGAAAGTGTCTGGTCATTCTCACCTGCTCCCTCTGCAAAAGTCTCCTTTTCTCTCTTTGCAAGGAAAAAAAGAGAAGCACCAACTGGGAAAGCAAAATTCTCAGAGGTTCCCTCCCGTCCAGGGTGGCTTGGCTTCCATTTGGTTCTCCAAAACAGGAATCACAGAGCCCGCTCCTGCTCCTTGATGTTCTCCTCAGAAAGAAGCTTAGACTAATTCACATATCATGCTAAGGTTAGTTTTCTGCTAAGCTTTTGCCCCTGAAAATAAAATTCTGGGCTCTTTCTTTGGACAACCGTCAGCTAGGCAGAAATATCTTGCAATATCAACATCTATGGACAGCACATTAGGTGAATGGGACAGAGCCAATCCTCCCCCTCACGTTTATCATCTAAGAGCACTAAGGAAAACACTCAGAGAAAGTTAATTACATGCACATTACAGAATTAGTGCCAAATCATAGTGTAGAAAGTCAGTGATGCCTGAGACTTGTTTGATCACTGGTTTAGTGGACAGAATGTGTGCTGTGAGCCAGAGGCATGGGTATGGGCCTCTGCAACCAGCCTGGAGGGCAGATTACCCAACTGAGCAATCCTTAAAGCCATCCAGCACCCTTGGTCTCCCTTCTGCCTGAAAGCCTCCAGGGCAGAGGCCCAGCCATCCTGACTGGAGTGAGGACTGATCCTCAAATGAGATCTAATGTGGATTATGTGGTTTGACATGAAGTCTCAGGTGATCCTGGATGGTCACAAACCAACCCACAAAACCCTCTGTTGTTGGGTTTGTGGGGTAGGTGAAATGCCCCAAAGAGACCCTAATCCCCAGAATCTGTGACTGTGCTGCATTATGTGTCACAAGGGACTTTGCAGATGTAATTAGGGTTACCAATTTAAAGATTTTTTTTTTTTTTTTATTTGAGACAGAGAGAATGAGAGAGAGAGAGCACATGAGATGGGGGAGGGTCAGAGGGAGAAGCAGGCTCCCTGCCGAGCAGGGAGCCCGATGCGGGACTCGATCCAGGGACTCCAGGATCATGACCTGAGCCGAAGGCAGTCGCTTAACCAACTGAGCCACCCAGGCGCCCCTAGGGTTACCAATTTAAAATAGAGAGATCATCACGGATTATCCAGATGTGCCCAATCTAATCAAATGAGCCCTTAAAATCAGAGAACTTCTGTGGCTGAGGGCAGGGGAGATGAAGCAAAGTGGGGATATCAGAGAGATTAGAAGTCTGAGCAAGACTTGGCCTGCCTTTGCTGTCTTTAAGGACATAGGAGTCACAAGCCACAGAATGTAGGAAGCTTCTAGAAGCTGAAAATGGCCCCAGCATCAGCCAGCCAAAAAACAAACAAACAAAAAAAACAAGGGCCTCCAACCCACAAGAGAATGGAACTGAACTCTGCCAACCACCTAAGTGAGCCTGGGAGCTAATTTCCCCACCCACATCCTCTCAGGAGGAGGCCAGGCTGGCTGACACCCAGATTTTGGCCTTGTGAGACCCAAGCAGAGAACCCAGCCATGCCTGTCAGACTTCCAACCTACACAATGGTAGATAATAAGTGGGCATTGCTTTAAGCCTCTAAACATATGGCCAATTGTTACAGCAGCAATAGAAAATGAATACAGTAAGATCTGAGAAACAGAGGAGCCCTCAAATGCCACCAGGAACCTAATACCACGTCTGATATTTGTGTCACATCCAGATTTTCAAAACCAGGCTCCATCAGTCCTCTGACGTTACCTTCCCACCCAGCTGATAAAGAAGGCAATCGGAAAAGTACCACATCAGTTCTTCCAGTGAGGATCCTGAGACCGAGCGAGTTATGGTTTGCCTACAGTGCTGTGTCTGGTTAGTAGGAGGACAGAGACTAGAACTCCAAACTCGAACCTTCCAGAAACTACCAGAGGGAAGAGGCATTAAAGATCAGACTGTCTACTCACCTTTCTATAGATAGCAAAGATGGTTCCAATGGAGGCCAAGCAGTCGATGTTAGAAGATCCATCCAGTGGGTCAAAGCAGACTATATACTTCCCCTAAATGCACAGAGAGAAGAACCACCTGATTGGCCCCCTTTCAGACAACACACTCCGTGTGAATGGCTGTACATGGCAGGTAACACTACATCAAGAAGTGATTTAGAGCAAAGGGCTATCCTTATCAAAAAATGCAATAACCAAGGAGAGCAAAGTATATCAGCATCTATGAATCCTGAGCTCAGAGCCAACCTGCCCATAGACTGATGAGTTGATGCCCACGTGGGGTGATCCAGGTCCCATCCACCTCCGCACCTCCTCTGGCTCTGCCCTCCTCTCCTGTGTGGGCCCACTGGGGACTCAGAGCTGCCAAGGGTGTGAGAGGAAACCAGGTCTGAAATTGGCACCCGGCCCAGAAGGGGTGGAGAAGCTGAAGATGAACCCAGGCTAGCTCTATCCATATCCACGGTAAGGTCAGTTATAGATTTACTCATGATTCTTTCTGAACCTCTCTGCAGACAGGCTTTCCTCCTTTTAGAGCATTTTTGCCAAAAGACTTTGGAAAATCTCAGAACAATGTCCCAGAGCCTCTGGATCTGTCTTATTAAGAGAGCTAGTATGCATAAGTAGTCTGGGGAATAAAAATACTGTCCTAGGTTTTGCTGCATCCAACCCACCTGTCCTATGCGAAGACCAGAAGACAGAGTGGGGGGGCGGATGTTTCTAGCCCACCCACACTGCTGTCACAGGCTGCTCCAGCTGCCATTGCATAGAAAGAAATCACCAGATACTTTTTACAGGCCTCCTAGGTGCAAGGTTCTGGGAGAGCTTTAGTGATAGGGAAAGGAGTCTCCGGGCTAATTAAACGCAGATAATATAACATCAGGTAAGATGGGAGTCATTTCTCCCACCACTAAAATTACTTTTCCCTGACTTTCTGGTGAGTAATGCCCTAGCTTAAGCTGACCTTTATTTCTTTTGTATTCCTTGCTCAATGGGGGTGAGGGGGGGCTAAAAAGTGGGATAATCCATAAATTTGGAAATTCCCCATTCTCCCTGTAGATAATTCAACTGAGCCCATCTATTCATGCATGCATGCATTCAACAGATATCTGTTGAGCATCTAGCATATGCTGGAAAATGTTCAAGGAGCTGGCATGGAAGTAGGCATGGAATAATCAAGAACTAGCACCAAGACTTGTATAACTCAGGCCAACTGGGAAAGAAAATGATGGATTAGATTGGAGAGATGATTGGGGGCATATCAGTGGGAACTAAATGTTGAAAAGAATCAGTGTAATGTAGTTTAAATTGTGTGAGACAATGAGAGTAAAGTGCTTTGCACAGTCCCTGGTATAGAGCAGGTGCTTAATAAATCTGGCTTTACCTCTTCCATCCTCTCAGCTAATTATGAAGAAATGGTCTCCAACACCCAGTGTATAAAACAAGGGCCAGTCCCAGTGTTTATTTTGCATCATAGCTGAACATAGGTTGAATTTTTGGCCACCAGCAAACCCCTGTCTTTAACGAACTGCTTGTGAAACCAGAATGACTACAGACCCTCCCCGGTCATGCCCTGCACTGACCACATTTACCACTGTATTAAGGCAAGAGCACACGGTTTTTATGGTTTCTTTTCTGTATGAGTCTAACAGTTTGTCAGGCACGAAGAAATCTCTGCTGAAACCAGAGCCCCCTTGGAGAAGTGTGTATTGGGGAGATGGGGCATAGAAGTGGGGATGGGAAGAGTATTGTCCTGCTCTTCCGAGGAACTCTACCTTTTACTGGACTTGATTTTGAAGCCACAAAAAAAATGCAGCACTTGCTCCCGGCACATGAAGTGAAAACCCATGAACCCCACCGTGCACTGAGGCATTTTCAGTAAGTTACTGATTTATTTCCTGAATGAATCACCCCCCTGTTATGGGAATTTTTTGCACTAGACACATAAGACTTCTCGCTAAAAAAAGTATGCAATCCGTTTTTTTCAGAAAACAGAACTTAAGGAATCAAAGAAAATCCCGGAAACTAAAGAAAAAGCAAGGCAAAGATTCTTCCCAACTCAGTAGTACCATCTGCTGGTGAAGAGGGTAATTGCATTCCGATCCCGCACTCACCCTCTTCTCCTTGTTGGTGATAATCGCGTCTTTATTCTCCTCCGAAACCAGGACGCAGGTGCTGTAGGAGGACTGGAGCATGTTGATCACCAGGGAATTGGATAACACGTCCAGTTTCTTCACCTCATCCCCGGTCACGTTCACGCTTCCCGCAATTCCGTACCTAAGAAGAGGAAAGTCAATGAAATCACTAAGGGAATCCAATCTCCAGCAAAGAAGCCCAGACGCTAAGACACCACCATTGTATCCCGCCAATCCTCTCATGGCTGCAGAGTCTCCAAATTATACAGACCACGTATAACATGTCTCACAGCGGGGTTCTCAACCTTGCTTCCTTTACATCTCAGGGATATTGTCATATCCCCTTATTCACCCAGAATTCAATCTTAATAGGGGCGCCTGGGTGGCTCATTCGTTAAGCGTCTGCCTTCAGCTCAGGTCATGACTCCAGGGTCCTGGGATCGAGCCCCGCATCGGGCTCCCTGCTCCGCGGGAAGCCTGCTTCTCCCTCTCCCACTCCCCCTGCTTGTGTTCCCTCTCTCACTGTGTCTCTCCCTGTCAAATAAATAAATAAAATCTTAAAAAAAAAAAAAAAGAATTCAATCTTAATAAAACACAAACCTGCATTCGGCAGTGGGAGGCGAAGGGAAAGACACATCGCCATCATTACTGACTCCAAGTAAAGGCCCATGGCTTTCCAGCACTGAAATCTCAAGTATCTCTTGATTACCCTCAAATAGTGGCCTGGTGGGCCGAATGAAAAATCGCTCTGTGGTAGCTTTGCATTCCTTAAGAAGGAAACTCGGGGTCACAATTAACTAATTTGATTTTGTTCTTCACTACCATTTCAAGCAATGTAAGAAAAATTCTATCTAGCTTTATGTTTTGGAACGCGAAGTTCTCCCAGCTTCCACCCTCATGGGCAGGATCCTTCTAAAATGCCAACCAGATCACTCTGGTCTCACCCAGAGTTCCCAGGTTCCCCACAGAGGGCTTAAGGCCCAACCAAGGAAACCCTGGCCCACTCAGCTCGCTCAGCCAGTCTCACCTCCAGAATCCACCAGGCACACCCTTGCCTTACAGGTACCCCCGAGTTTGTCACCCTACCCCCACACTTTCCCCAAGAGTGGCATGGCTATTACCCCACTCAAGCCTTTTTCATCTCAACAGCTACAAAGGTCCTGTGGCCACCGGCACCCAGCAAGCTGCTCCTCTCCTTTTCACCTTCACTCATTGTGTTTCCCCCACAGGAATGCTGTCTGCCAACCATCGGCTTCTCCCTACTCTCCCTCCTGATCCCTTCCAGAAGCTTCCGTGGTCCCACAACAGACCAGGCACATCCCCTGTCGTCCCTCCCACAGCAGTTCACGATCTATTCATGCAAATACCTTTCCTGCTGGATTGTCTCCTCAGTGAAGGCTAGAACACTGGCCTACTACTGTGCTGGTTTCCATAGTGCTCAAGGAAGTAGTAGATGCTCAATACATATTCACTGAATTATGAAGAAGGCAAGGCAGGAAAGTAATTTCCCTACTTCTCCCTTATTTAATCCCATTTATTTGTTGAAGGAATCCTCAGGTGGTTCTAACAGGTAGCTAGGGTTGAGAACCACTGATCTACCCTAAGCAGGGGACAACTCACTTCCCACCCTCTTCCTTGACTGACAGCCTTCCTCCAGGTGCCCTCTACCCTTAACCCCCATCAACACCCCTCCTTCCAGAAAGAATGGAAGCTCATTCATAATGAGATCTAATTGTCTGACAACTGCTTCAAGTTAGGTCATGGATGCAAGAGAGCTTTATAACCCACAGGAAAACATCTTTTACCATTTTAACTAATCTAAAAGCTTTACTGACAATTTTTAAATGGGATATTCTACCACTGACAGTAGAAAACCATGAAGATGTTTCCAGAAGAAGCACTCTAGCTTTCCCTTCCTCCTACAACAATGAGCGGACAAAAAAGAAGAAAAAACATGAAAATTTCTGATCCCTTTTGCATTCATTAAGTTTGCGCCTAAAAATGTCTTCCCAGAAAAAGGAAGCAAAAGAATGAGGGGCTTGAGGTCCCCTGGATGGGAAGGGGCAGGAGTATGTGGAAGTCCCATTTTCATGAGCAGAATTGCTCCAGGACCGAGAGCGACCTTCTAGTAATATGAGAAGCAATTCCAGGGTCCTGTTTATTAATCTCAGCATTTTGTTAGAAAGAAGGAATTTCCAGACAATGGGCTTCTCACACTGCCATTTTGGTGTTTCGTACTGAGGAGCCAGGGGAAGGATGTCATCTGAATTGGCAGGATGTGGGGCTCCTGCCAGCCTGAGGACCTCAGCCTCTGAGAAAAAGGTGGAGTCTGACATCTTGATTCAGTGGGCTGTACCTGCCACCTAGGGGACAATCAGCAGCATGGACCAGCCCGCCCGCATATTTCCCCAGATCTGGGCTTGGAACCACTGCAATAAGGAGCATTTACTGAGCATTTCTTATGGATCTGGCACTGTTGAAATCTTCATCCTATGGATTCACTAAGCCTTACAACAACCCCATAAGTTAGGGGCTGTTAGTATCCCCTCCAGTTTACAAATGGGCAACTGAGGTCCTGACAAGAGTAGACAATCACATGGAAGGAAGAGCCAAGTTCAATAAACACCCTATTATCCAATTCCTGAGTCTGCTTCATCTGGACACTCAACAGCCACAAAGTTAGAGTTCTGAAGCCGATTAGTACAACCCTACCACGGCAGCCGCTGCCTACCTAAGCATCCTGCACAGAGGAGGAACCCATTAAAGTGGGCAGCTAATGCTGAAATGGCAGCAAGCAGCGGAGAGGCCCAGAAAATGACTAAGCATAGCAGGGCCCATATACAGGGACAGGTAAAGTCACTATTTAGTGTCACTCAGTATGGCCCATCACCTCATAGGAGCAGGACAGACGCAAATGGCTGCACCTCATATTCATGAAAGTTCTTAATCGTAGAGCTTGGCCATTATTGCTGAATGAGGTAATAATAAGCAGGGAAAGGAGATCATAATGCATCTTTTTTTTTTAAGTAGGTTCCACTCCCAGTGTGGAGCCCAACACAGGGTTTGAACTCATGACCCTGAGATCGAGACCTGAGCTGAGATCAAGAGTCAGATGCGTAACCGACTCAGCCACCCAGGTACCCCATAACACTATCAAATTTTTGGTATTAAAAGTACTAAATTGTTAAGAATTAATATTTTAAATTATTAGATTTTGATATTTCTTTTTGTTATTTCATTTTTGGAGGAATAATAATAATGGGTCCCTTCAACTTTTGAGAAGACCGCCACTGGAATTGCTACTAAGAAAATGGAACCCCAGAGAAAGCCAGCTTCTTTTTACCGCAGACTTAAACTGGACACTTGGCTGTATGAAAATTAATAGAGGGAAACCTCACTAAAATTGAGTCAGGAGGGGCGCCTGGGTGGCTCAGTCGTTAAGCGTCTGCCTTCAGCTCAGGTCATGATCCCAGCGTCCTGGGATCGAGCCCCGCATCGGGCTCCCTGCTCCGCAGGAAGCCTGCTTCTCCCTCCCCCACCCCCCTGCTTGTGTTCCTTCTCTCGCTGTCTGTCAGATAAATAAATAAAATCTTAAAAAAAAAAAAAAAAAAATTGAGTCAGGAGGCCAGAAGGGGGAGCCCTCACACAGTGCCGCTGGAGGTCATTCCAGAAGTGTTGTCAATTCCAAACCCCAACAGAAGAATCCTCCAGGAAATCATCAATTACAGGCTCCCACAGGAAAAGATGCACATCGCATCTCCTACAAGAAATGGACTACCCCAGCAACTCAGCGAGTAAGAAATCATTATGGCCCTGAACTCTTGCTTTTGTTCAAAACAACAATTTTCAGTTTCCTCCTCCGTAAAATAACCTTCTTCTCCTTTGTTAGACCAGCCTATGGTTTTTGACGTAGCTTGCTTGTCCCAGATTGCAATTCTCTGCTATTCCCCAATAAACTCATTTTTGCTGGTAAGATAAGCGACTTATTTTTTAAGGTCAGCAGCTGTGACAGTGAGCAGCTGTAGCCTGAACTTGGCCTCGTCCTGTGCTTGGACAGAGTACAGAAGAGAACAAAGTGGAAGAACGCTCTGCATTCCCTCCTCCTAAACCCAGAACCTCCCAGCTTCCTGCACACCAAGTAGAGAAGAAGATAAAGAGTCACAGAGAAGAAACACAAAATTGTTTTTAAAGCAAAAGACTCCTTTCCAGAGTAAGACTGGAGCTTCAGGGCAGGAAGTTATTTTGTAAATGATTCCTAGCTCCTAGCACGTTGTCAAAGTTCATGGCAAGAAAATGCTCGTATCTGCTAAAGAGCATAAAGCTAAATAAGTCTTCCTTGCTCTTTCTTTGTGCCACAAGAAACAAGTCACCATAATTCAACCTATATTTTTAATGCAACAAGCCCCTGAGCTTATGTTACATGGCCATTGGAAAAATTATATATTAAGAAAAGGAAAAAGAAAAATTTTATCTTTTTTTCTCCATACCATGTCTCCAAGTATTTTGTTCCTTTCTCGAAATAAGTCAAAAGCCCTTTATCAAACAGAAACTTTTAAAAGCGCCTCCCCTCCAGGGCGCAGAGGCAAATAGCTCCTGACACGGCAGCTGGCCCAAGCACCTGCAGCTTTGCCCATGCCCCACCTGGGCCTGAATCCCTGCGTGTCTGAGCACCCGCACCTGCTTCCCCCGGACTCACAGGTGGGCCAGGCCAGCCTTGCGCACAGCCGAGGATATGGCTTTGATGGCCGTCAGCATGGAGTTCAGTAGCTGTGTGAGCTCCCCGGTCCCTTTGGCCTGACGCCCCTTTTCCATAACGTAGCGAGTGAGGGTGAGCATGTCCGTTTCGAAGGGGCTTCTGTCCGACATCGTGGCGGGTAACTTTTCAAATCCTTCTTTTCTCCCAGGAAGCCCTGCTTATCTCTACAGGCTGTAGCTCCTCGGTATCAGAGCTGGTTCCTGCCGGCCCTGCCAGGACCTTTAAGGAAAAAGTGCCCTGACCCACGTGGTTGAGATAACTGGGCAAGCCCTCAAGGAAATCTCTCTGGCAGGCTGATCTGATAGGCTGCCAAAGCACCATAAGCAAGCTGTAAATAGAATCAGGCAGCCCAGAAACACACACCTACTTTCTCTTGATGAACCTTTTCTTTTAAAGATCCTAGGAAGCAACCCTTTAGTAACTGGTGGGAGATGAGAAATCCAGCCACTAAAGAACGATCCATAAAACCCTCTCATTCAAGGACTCAGGATTCTTCGAATAGATCTACCGCAGAACCCAATTCCCCAGTGCCTATGGGAGGCAGACTGGCAGATAGCTTATCTGGGGTATAGGTCACGTAATAAGATAATGTCAATCCTGGGACCGCTTAGCCAGGGGGTCTTTCATAAACATTTGAAAAGGATGCTTCTTATTTCCAAAAAGCATGTATGACTGAGTGGGTATCCGTAATAGATAACCAAATCTAGAAGAAGAAAATTATATTCCTAGCGCAGTGCCTCACATCAGGGTTGTTTTATCAATTCCTAATTCAAAAATACTACTTGCTTACTGAAAGGAAACACTACGGAAATATATAAAGAAAAGTGAGGGGCCCCTGGGTGGCTCAGTCGGTTAAGCGTCTGCCTTCGGCTCAGGTCATGATCCCAGGGTTCTTGGGATGGAGTCCTGGGATCAAGTCCCCCATGGGACTCCCTGCTCAGCAGGAAGTCTGCTTCTCCCTCTGCCCCTCCCCCTGCTTGTGCTCTCTCTCTCTCTCTCAAATAAATAAATAAAATCTTTAAAAAAAAATAAGAAAGAAAAGTGAGAGTCCTCACCACCAGCCCAGCCCCCAACCTATTCTCTAGGACTAACTGAGCTGGTGGGGGCCTGCATAGGGTGGACCAAGAACCTTCTGCAGGGGCACACAGACCCGACACTGAGTCCCAAGCTAGTTGTCTGCTAGTTATCCTGGGAAAGTTTCTGAAGCCTCAGTTTCCTCTCTTATAAATGGGAAGAGCAGTAAAACATCTACCTTATAGAGTGGTTGTCAGGATTAAAAGTGATAAGATGAGCCTGTCACATAGTAGGTGTTCAGTATCTCTCAACTATTATAGATATATATAACTATTTTTGATGTATGTATTTTAAATGTATATTTAATTATTATGTGTACATATAGTTTAGATGTATATATAACTATTGTTATAGTTTTTAGATGTATATGTAACTATTTTAGATGTATATATAACTATTTTTTTAAAGATTTTATTTATTTTCACAGAGAGAGACAGCACAACAGGTTGAGTGGCAGAGGGAGAAGGGGAAGCAGACTTCCCGCTGAGCAGGGAGCCCTATGCGGGGCTCGATCCCAGGACCCTGGGACCATGACCTGAGCTGAAGGCAGACGCTTAACCGACTGAGCCACCCAGGCGCCCCAGATGTATATATAACTATTATGTGTACATATATAATTCCATTTTGCAAAATAGAGGAATATACACATGGCTCTGCAATAGGATTTTTTTCTTCTGACAGTTATTTCAATCAGAATGTGTTTAGCTGCAAGTAAGAGAAAACTCAGATGATTTAGATATGCGGGGGCTTGTTTTTCTCGTATTTTCTCATGAGTTCGCTAGGAGGTGGCTGCTGGCATTTATTTGGCTATTCAAAGGTTCCATTAGGGGCCCCTCTGACTCTTCTGTTATCCTTGGTCAGCTGGCTTCTGCCTCCCAGGTAAGACCTCTCAACAGCACAAAAAAGGCAACCACCATTCTGAATGTCTAGCCCACATTGAAGACCCAAAGGGGGAGAAGGGAGCTCCAATCACATTAGTTCCCTTTTATTAGAAAAGAAATATTTCCCCAGAACACACACACACACACACACACACACACACACACACACACACACACACACACCAGTGGACTTCTTCCTACATAGCTTTGGCCAGATTTGTGTGATATGAGGACCCCTTGCTACGAAGGTGGGCACTGCTATCCATGGGTCAACCCATCTCATGTGGCTGCCACAGCGAAACACCTTGGAAATATACATCCATGTCAGTACACAGAGATACACTGCATTCCAAGGTGCGGACTGTTCGATGATTTTGGAAGTGTTTGCTCTTGAAACAGTGCTTCAACAAGCTTCCATAACTTTGTGCACGTGTTTGTGTGAGCCTTCGGTAAGATACATCTGTGGAGGGGCACGTGCTCTGTCAGAACACTTTAATTTTGACATCACCAGGATCTAGACCAGAAAGCCCTCTTTCTTTTCTGAGAGCTGTGGGGGATGGTAAGAACTGTAGAGGGAGCCTTCTACGTGACCTTGCCGTGTCATGTTGCTATTAACGAATAACTAAGTTTTGTCTTTCCAGTGGGAGATCAACAATGATTCTTCTGACATAATTATCGGAAGATCCGTGGCTGGATGTTAGGAGTTCTGGGCCAGTAAGTGAATACAAAAGAAGAGAGTGTCCTGGTTCTTGGTTTCCAGGTTTCCTTTGAAGTACAACATTGTCATCAAAGGATTTCCCACATGATGGTGCAAAACAACGCCAGTTCAGTGGGCCTTCACATCTTCCCTAGAGAAATGATTATGTCCATTCACAAACACCCTTTCATGAATATTTATAGCAGCTCTATTTATCATATCAGAGACCGCAAACCCAAATGCTCTCCAGTGAATGAATAAACAAACTGGGGTAGATCCATAAAACGGACTAATATTCAGCAATAAAAAGGAACAAATTGGTTGCATGCAGCCCTGGGACGAATCTCAAAGACACTGTACTAAGTGAAAGAAGCCAGTCTCAAAGATTATATATGGTATGATCCCATTTATATTTTGAAAAACCAAAATTAAATATAAAGAGAACAATTCCATGGTTGCCAGGGCCTAGGGGGGTGGGGAGGGTCAGGACAAGGGAGGGGTTTTTTGCCTGATGGGACTGTTCTGTATCCTAATTATGGTGACGGCAATTTGAATCTATATGTGTGTTAAACTCAAATAACTACATTTTTTAAAAATTCATTTTACTGTAGAACAAAATACAGAATGGATCATGGACAGTCTGCAAACTGTACCAGTCCATGACAAAGTTAGTAGAAAGATTGAAAGTATTTAGAAATTTCTATTGCAATTGTCCTATGTTATGTTTGCTCTGTCTATATTAAAATGTGATTTAAATCTAGCAATAAGGGGTGTCTGGGTGACTCAGTCAATTAATCATCTGCCTTCGGCTCAGGTCATGATCTCGGGGTCCTGGGATCGAGCCCCACATCGGGCTCCCTGCTCCACAGGAAGCCTGCTTCGCCCTCTCCCTCTGTTCCTCTCCCCTGCTCTCTCTCTCTCTCAAATAAATAATAAAATCTTTTTTAAAAAAATCAATAAATCTAGCAATAAAATGTAATTTAAATTTAAATGAAATTGCAATCTAATACTAAATAATCGGGGACTGCATTTTGTATGTAGTTTTTTTTGTTTCATTTTTCCAGGGTTTTGTTTTTGGTTTTTTTTTTTACCATTTTAACCATTTTTCAGCACACCGTGCAGTGGCATCAAATACATTCACAGTGTGGTGCATCCCTCACCACCATCTGTCTCCAGAACTGTTTCATCTCCCCCAACTCTGCTTAAATGATAACTGTTCACTGGTCTTTCCTGTAATTCGTTATATTATGTTTTATAAAGTATCTGTTAACAAGACATTGGAAGTGAAACCAACCAACCAGTGCTTCAGGGCAAACTACCCGGAGAAGCTCTGCACCTGGCACACGGGATGGAAGAATAAGCAGAAGCCTGGAGAACTTGGAGACAAGGACGGAGCGGTATTGACTAGTGCCATTTATTCAATGACTCATCCATAAAGGGAACAGGGGAGGGTCCGCTATTTCTGCCACCATCTGGCCCGGGCTGACAGCTGGGTGCAGCAATCACACCCCTTTGCAGCTACGCTTAAATGTTAGAAGTTCAAGTTACCCAATGGTCTAAAATTGCAACGGACGACCTTTCAGCAAATGCCAAAGTTCTTTCAGGGCACACAACAGGGTAGAAACAGAGTGGCCATGGTGGAAGCCAGGCGAAAGGGAGAGCAGTACCCGGCTTACATTCACTTCAATGGCACCGATACACCGGAGACCCCAAAGCTCCCTGTGGCCTCGCTCTGCTTGGTGGAGGATGCTCACGGACCTGAGCCTAAGTGAGTAAGGACAAGCAGACCCTCCTGACAGTTGAGGCGATCTTGCTCTTGCATCAGGATCTGAAGACAAAGACAAGGATCTAGAAGGTGGCTCTAGAGTATCAACTGAGGGACACTTCTTTGTTAGCAAAACCCTACTAAGAGGATTCACATACACTCTCCCATGTAATCCCAACATATAGGGTTGTTTTTTAAGTTGTCACTCAGAAAAGATTTTATTATAAGAAACAATTCCATCAGGCAAAAAAACAACAAAAAAAAATGCAATTGTGGCAAAACGTTTAAAAATATCCACACATTTGCCCCCATAGGACCGCAGGGTTTACTATGTACCTGAGCATGGGACACAGAGGCCATTGTAAGCTACTCCACATGGGGAATCTGATTCCTTGGGGATCACCTTACTTTTCTTCACACACCGATGAAATTAGCTTAAGCTTCAACTTTGTAAGATAACAGAAAACAAAGATGGGAAACCAAGAATCCAATTTCTACTTTCCTATAATATACCAAGTCCGGTTTGCAATGCATAAAAAATATATAGGAAAGTACTTCAAGTGGAAAACAAAATTAAAGTGGAACCAGCCCATGTTAGATCTATGTTTTAATTCTATGGTAACCGCTGTGCTTTTTACTTTTGTTCTCATCATGCTATGCGTTTTAAAAAAAAAAATTAAGATTTTTTTTTTTAGAGCAGTTTAGGTTTACAATAAAATCAAGAGGAGGTGCAGAAATTTCCCATTTCTCCCTGCACCCACACATGCACAGCACCCGCCCCCCACCCCCGTTACCAACATCACTCACCACAGTGATATATTTTTTACAAAGAATGAACCTACATTGACACATCATAATCACCCGAAGTCCGTAGTTTGCCTAAGGGCTCACTCTTGGTGTTGCATATTTTATGGGTTTAGACAAACGTATAATGACATACATCTATCATCATAATATCATACAGAGTATCCTCACTGCCCCAGAAATCCTCTTTGCTCTTCCTGTTCATTTTTCTTCCCCCGCTGACCTCTGCCAACCACTGATCTTTTTACTGTCTCCATTGTTTTGCTTTTTCCAGAATGTCATGTAGTTAGAATCACACACCACGTAATCTTTTCATTTCTGCTTCTTTCTCTTAGAAATATGCATCTAAGTTTCTTCCATGTCCTTTCATGGCTTAATAGTTCATTCCTTTTAAGCACCGAATAATATTCCATTGTCTGGATGGACCACAGTGTATTTATCCATTCACCCACTGAAGGGTATGTATCTTGGTTGCTTCCAAGTTTTGGCAGTGATGAATAAAGCTGCTATTAATGACTTCTGCAGATTTTTGCATGATGTAAGTTTTTAGCTCCTTTGGGTAGGTATAAAGTCCTATGATTGCTGGATCATATAGTGAGTGTGGTTAGTTTTATAAAAAAACTGCCAAACTGTCTTTCAGAGTGGCTGTACCACTTGGCATTCCCACCAGCAATGAATGAGAGTTTCTGTTTCTTCACATCCTCATCAGCATTTGGTGTTGTCCGTGTTCTGGATTTTGGCTATTCTAAAAAGTGTGTAGGGGTGTTGCTTTAATTTGCGTTTCCCTGATGACATATGATGTGGGGCATCTTTTCATATGCTTATTTTCTGAGTATCTGCTTTGGTGAGGTGTCTGTTAAGGTCTTTGGCCCCCTTTTTAAGCAGTTGTTTTCTTATTGTTGAATTTTTAAGAGTTCTTTGTATATTTTGGATAACAGTCCTTTATCAGATGTGTCTTTTGCAAACATTTTCTCCCAGACTCTGGCCTGTCTTCTCATCCCCTTGACGCTGTCTTTCCCAGAGCAGTTTTTCATCTTCATGAAGCCCAGCTTATCAATTACTTCTTTCATGGATCCTGTCTTTGGTGTTGTATCTAAAAAGTCATTACCATACTCAAGCTTATCTAGGTTTTCTCCTATATTATCTTCTAGGAGTTTTACGGTTTATATTTAGGCCTATGATTCATTTTGAGTTAATTTTTGTGCGGGGTATAAGGTCTGTGTCTAGGTCCATTTTGTGCGTGTGGAGGTCTGGTTGGTCCAGCACCATTTGTTCAAGAGACTATCTTTGCTCCATTATATTCCCTTTGCTCCTTTGTCAAAGACCAATTGACTACATTTATGGGGGTCTGTTTCTGGGCTTTCTATCCTGTTCCATTGATCTATTTGTCTGTTCTTTCCCCAATACCACACTGTCTTAATTTCTCTAGATTTTTAAAAATATTTATTTATTTGAGGGGCGCCTGGGTGGCTCAGTCATTAAGCGTCTGCCTTTGGCTCAGGTCATGATCTCAGGGTCCTGGGATCGAGCCCCGCATCGGGCTCCCTGCTCGGCGGGAAGCCTGCTTCTCCCTCTCCCATTCCCCCTGCTTGTGTTCCCTCTCTTGCTGTCTCTCTCTCTGTCAAATAAATAAATAACATCTTTAAAATAAAATAAAATAAAATAAAAATAAAAATATTTATTTATTTGAGAGAGAGAGCAAACATGAGCAGGGAGAGGAGCAAAGGGAGTGGGAGAAGCAGACTCCACACTGACTGTGGAGCCCAATGCAGGGCTCGATCCTACAACCCCAAGGCCATGACCTGAGCTGAAATCAAGTTGGCCGCCCAACTGACTGAGGCACCCAGGCACCCTTAATTACTGTAGATTTATAGTAAGTCTTATAGTTGGGTAGCATCAGTCCTCCAGTTATGTTCTTCTCCTTCAATATTGGCTATTCTGCATCTTTTGCCTGTCCATATAAACTTTAGAATTAGTTTGTCAATATCCATAAAATAACTTACTGGAACTTTGGTAGGGATCACATTGAATCTGTAAATCAAGTTGGGAAGAACTGACATCTTGACAATATTGAGTCTTCCTATCCATGAACATGGAATAACTCTCTATTGATTTAGTTCTTTGATTTCATGCATCAGAGTTTTGTAGGTCTTACACATATTTTGTTAGATTTTTTTTTTTAAGATTTTATTTGTCAGAGAGAAAGAGAGAGCACAAGCAGGAAGAGTGGCAGGCAGAGGGAGAAACAGGCTCCCTGCTGAGCTGGGAGCCTGATGCGGGACTCGATCCCAGGACCCTGGGATCATGACCTGAGCCGAAGGCAGCTGCTTAACCAAATGAGCCACCCAGGCGTCCCTGTTAGATTTATATGTAAGTATTTCATTTTGTTGGGTGCTCCCTCTGGAGCTATAGGAATGAATCCTTCCTTGCCTCCTCCAGCTTCTGGTGGCTGTTGGCATTCCTTGGTTTCTTTGACTTGTGGACATATCAGTCTAGTCTCGGCTTCCATCTTCATATTGCATTCTCTGTGTGTCTCTTATAAAAACACATTATCATTGGATTTTGGACCCACCCGGTAATTCAGGATAATCTCATCTCAAATTCCTTAATTTAATTAAATCTGCAAAGATCCTCTTTCTAAATAAGGTCATGTTCACAGACTCCAGGGATTTGGATGTGGACATGTCATTGGCTGGGGTGGGGGGAAGAGGGGGCACTACAGTCATCCTGAAATTATTTCCAATTCTAAAGCTGGGCACCAGGGACCACAGATACTCTGAGAACTTTGAGAACAATGATGCTCATCTGGAGTTTCTACCCCCTTCCTGGTCACAGGGTGTCCCATCAAATGCCCAATGACATAGCATGGTGGCAAAGCCAGGACAGACAGGTGCTTCAAGTCAAACTGGACTTAGCTTTTGGTGAAAGACACAAAACAGCAAGCATGCCATTGTGGAGAAACTCTTCTACTGATATACTTTAAAATATTTAGAATCTAGGCTTACATCCAGGCATGATTTTAACTTGGAACATGAGGAATATGGCTATGGAACCTCTAAGAACCAAAATCAGACCTGTAGGTGGCAGCAGGGAGGCATGGGGACCTCTACAAATCCTGCGAATGCTATTACTGAGGAACCTATTAGAAAATCCCTAGCAGCCAAATATTTGAGTGGCTAAAGGGGGTGTTTTCCTTTGCAAAGAGAACATTATGTGTTTTGATTAGGAGTAGGAGGGAGCTCCCATTTTAGGAACAGCATGACACGTGGAGCCTGAGAACCAACAGACCTGGGTTCCTGCCAGGCCTCCACACAATGCTCAGCAAGCACCATCCGTTCATCCTCACCAGTGAAGGGCAGCTCACAAGTAAATATATAATCTATATTTTAACATATTAATACATTAAATATACTTGGATAAATTATTTAAAATATTAAATGTTAAACATCTGATTATTTAATATATTAATTTATATATCTACATAGCAAATAACATATTCTATATGATCATATATGCCTAAATCTAGAGCTCAAGAAAGTCCACAGATGTTTAACAGATAACTTGCTATGATCTTGGGATTCTAGTCCACGGTTAGCTAAGGGAGAAACTGCTTATATAGAGAGCCTAGTGAGAAATATACTTGCTGGCAACAAATTGTATTTCCTTTTATAATGCATCTTTTTCCTTATGGTTAGACCTTAGGAATGACTAGGCTTTGTTGTTCAACAGAGTGTTATGGTTTTTATAGAAAAGTCACCACTGAGTAGTAAGCCTTCATTTGCGACTCAGAGGGTTACACCCACATGTGAGGCCAACAGGTCATAGATGGGTAGTCCAGTACCCAGGAAGGTGTAAACAGCTCTGCCCAGGTTAGTTCTGTGCGCTCAGACCTGAACGAACAACACGCAGGAGACGCGATACATTAACTCTGTTTCCTGGCCAGACTACCTGGGTTCATATCCCCGCGCAGCCGCTCACTGGCTGGAAACTTGGGCAGATGACTTCCCCTCTCCGTTCTCCATTCTGTCATCTGTGAAAGGGGTTATTTGTATAGACTACCTAATTCATAAGGTTGTGAAAATTAAATGAGTTATCTATTGTGATATGCATTCACTGCTATTATTACCACTACTACTATTATTTGACACAAAGCAAGGAAGACTCTTTTTTAGAAAGGATATGTTTATTTCTCCCCCACCCACTCAAAATATGCCCAGTGGCATTACTGAGATAGAACAGCAGCACCAGGTACTACACAGCTTCTGATGGTGAAAATATCCATGCTTTTTATTTCTGCTGTCTAGGAATGTGTGGAGCCAGAAAGCGGTAGCACTGTGGGAGACAAAAGGTCCTGATAAATGGCAATTCTTTTTGGTGTGGGCAAGGCCAGTTCATTTGGCAGCGTGTTTCTTGTAGATCTCCAAGAACTCCTTCACGTCTTCAGGCGACCCCAAGATGACTGGCGCCCTCTGGTGGATGTCAGTGGGAACAATGTCCAGTACAGCTTCCTTCCCAGTGGTAGCCAATCCTCCCGCCTTCTCCATGACGTAGGCCATTGGGTTACATTCGTATAGCAGTCTCAACTGGAAAAAAGAGCCACGAGCAGCACGCTCATTATTACATAAAAAAAAAGGGATGCGTTCTATAGCAAACTAGTGCAGAGCTGGTGGGACTTTTCAAGGTAACCGATACTCTCCCTTTCCTTCTGTGAGGTTGTAATAGTCCTCACCCCCAAGGCTGCCTCTTAAGACCTAGTGGTTAATTTAACCATTTGGTTAAATTAAACCATTCATCAAGCCACAGCCAGCAACAGAGTGCCTGATGCGAATGTGAGACAGACCACCTGGACTCAGGACTGAATGACATTTTGGCAGAACTGATGGTTCCCTTCTCTTTATAGCACGGAAACTGGACCTAATGAGTGACTCTGTGTGTTTTGGATGGAGCTTTGCCTATTCTAAAAGCATTAAACGTCCATGGTAGTGTCTGGCTGCAGACATCTGGAAAGCAGACCGGCTTCTCCAAACAGTATAATATTGTTTGCAACCCTGTACACATTCCTTTTATAATTCTCCGAAGGCTTCGGGGGTTGGGATTGAGTATGTTATACATCTCGGCATTTACTTTTAAATATTAACTTTTTTACTGTCTGCATTTTCATGCAGTCTGCCTATTGAGCAGACAGCTTCTTGCAGGTGTTTCCTGGCTGTATTTGCATACAGGTGTCATGGCCAGATTTGCAAAACAGAAAAAAAAAAAAAGGAGGAACCTCAATATTCGTGTTAAGACACAATTTTTTGAGGCATTAAAGAAAAGTGCGACAGAGTAGGCTAATCACATAGGTTGGGATGCCTGAGGTGGTGATGGCAAGAGTGGTGTTTTAAGTAAGTAAGAACGCCTTCAATGAACTGGACATCACCAGCTGTAAAGAGGCATCTGAATGTATCTGGAACATACACATTTTTAACTATCTTAAGGGGATTCTTATTCCCATTCCTTCTCTCACATTTGAAAAAAAAAAAAGACAATCTGTCTATTGGGGAAAGCAAGGGGACAATATTTGGGAAGGAAAGACATTGTCACGGTGTAGAAGAGAAGTGGGCTGTCCCTTAGCCGGAGTAAGCAAGCACAGCAACCCCCCCCCCCCCCGCCGCCCCATACCCCACGGCCTTGGGACGCTGTCGGCATTAGACCAGTGCATTCGGTGGTTGACAGCTCACCTGAAAGCTCTAGGTTTCCCCAGACATTCTTTCCTTCCCTAGGAAGGTATCATTTTCCAAGCAGCCAATGTCAGCTCATTAGTTATTTCTATTTTACGCCTTTTGAAAGCAATCAAAGGAAACCTCTATTTGGATACATATTTGATTTTCTGCCTTGGTAATGAAGCTGAACTGTTTCATTTCACATTGTGAATGGCATTCATTTTGCCCAGGCCACCCACTGGAAGCACCCATCCTGACCGTAACACTGTTACTTATCTTTAGCAATGGAAGGGCTCTCACGAGACCATTCCGAGCTGGTATCACCTGACTTTAACTAAGACAGCCTCCAATCTAGAAAAGAATATCCCACAGATATCCTCAGTATCGTACTGCAGAGCATAACAGCAATATAACAGCTACTGTAATCTCTCTTTCTTCCTATATCAAATCCCCTGGGCTGCAAATGGAATCCACTGCTTCTCAACCACGTTTTTTTGTTTTGTTTTTTAAAGATTTTATTTATTTGACAGAGAGACAGCGAGAGAGGGAACATAAGCAGGGGGAGTGGCAGAGGGAGAAGCAGACTCCCTCTGAGCAGGGAGCCTGATGCAGGGCTTGATCCCAGGACCCTGGGATCATGACCTGAGCCAAAGGTAGACGCTTAAGGACTGAGCCACCCAGGCACCTCTCAACAGCTTTTCAGGGGATTTGATTACCTTTCCATTGGGGC
Organism: Halichoerus grypus; assembly: GCF_964656455.1. NCBI lineage: Eukaryota > Metazoa > Chordata > Mammalia > Carnivora > Phocidae > Halichoerus > Halichoerus grypus. The sequence goes on from NC_135725.1 coordinate 27,965,278, forward strand.
TCTTCTTGTTCGCAGGGTACAGAAAGATCCCGCCATAGACCAGGGTGCGGTGCACGTCAGCCACCATGGAGCCCACGTACCTGGCCCCATAAGGGGCTGTGTTATCCTGCAAGGTTGAGACCAACAATAATTAGGGTCATGGAAAAGAGAGTTCTGCGTCCTCTCTGCTCATCTGGTTCAATGATCATTTATTTAATGAGCACCTACAAGGTGCGTGTTTGGAGCTGCGCTAGGAAATGTGATGAAAATCCTGAGCCCCAGGAGCAGAAACAGACCGCCTCTTACACCTCTCATAATAGGGTCAAATTACCTGCAGAAGTCCCCCAGGAGGGTGTCGCTGATTCTCACTACAGGGTTGGAACAGGCATCACAAAATCGTACCTTTCAGCAGGACCTTGCAGGCTGAGAAGGACTTTGCAAAGCCAAGGAGCCGGGCAAGGGGGCGTGGGACCTGCCCGAGCAAAGCACAGCAACCCAGAGAGGCAGATGCCATCTGCCTGGGGCCTGGGGAGGAAGCCGGTGCACTTGTGTGTGCAGGGTTCAGCGGGTGGGAAGGCAAAGCAGGGTAAGGCGGAAGGAGAGATAAGCTAGAAAGAGAGCCTGGGGCCGGCCAGGAGGCCCTGAATGTCATCCTAACAAGGTCTGGGCTTCCTCCTCATCACATAGCAGCTTTCAAAGGCATTGAAGAGGATGACAAAATTGGATATTCCTACATAAAACTAGCTCTGTAAACAGCCCTTTCTTCTCTTTGTATTCAGTGATTTGAAACCTCTTCAGAAAGGTACCAAGATGGACACTCGTAATCTTGAGATGGCGAACAGAAATCCATTGGCCACCCCAGGGCAGGCACCTGGGTACGAGAACCGTGTTCTGTACCATCCGAGATCGGGGACCACAGAAGCAAAATGTTTTACTGCCATGGACTCACTCATCTGGCTGACTTTATTGTCCTGATTTTCTCCTGCCAGCAGAAAGCGGCAGAGGCTGAAACGGACCCTCGGACTTTGACATCCGAGGGCAGGAGTTCCAGTCCCCAGTACGAGGTGGGAACCTCGCCATGGGGTCGGTGCACACTGGAGTCCAAGCCCCTGCCATCCCTGCCACCTTTAGCCTCCAGGGTAAATCATGAACCAACAGATCTGTGCATAACTCGGGGCCCTCCCACAGAGCCCCTCACTTACCGGGGGGAACTTCTTCCTCTGGACATACTCGGTGACGGCAGGGTCGAACTCCCTAGCATAGCCCTCGTTGAGGCTATAGATTTTTCCTTTCTTTTTGATTTTCACATCTTTATCCACCAAAATGAACTCTCCAATGGCCTGGGAAAGGGAAGGAGACGGACAGGTGATGAGCCACTTCCTCCAGGGCCAGGCTGCGCTGCACCTGGGATCCTGAGGCTGGGGGCACAAGGTGCCTCTCCCAGCCCTGGGACACCCTGTCCCCGACCTGCCACTCCAGGAATTGTGAACAGGGCCGGGGCAGAGTCAGTGGGCGAAAAGGAAACAGGAGGAGAGAAGAGGCTGCTGCAGATGCCAGGGATCGAAACTCTTGACTGGGCTTTCAAATGGTTTCAGTAAAACAAGAAAGAAAACAGACAAAAGTAGGGAGGGCAGAAATACCTAACACAGCAGCAAAACCTGAGGGAGAATGAGAACTGTGTATCCACTCAAGTGGGATTTAAGAAACAAATGAGCAAAGGAAAAAAAAGAGAGAGACAAACCAAGAAACAGAGTCTTTATAGAGAACGAACTGCTGGTTACCGGACAGGAGGGTGGGCAGGGGGGTGGGGAAACGGGGGATGGGGATTAAAGAGTACACTTATCAGGATGAGAAAATAGTAATAAAACAACAAAAAATAAACAGCTGTGCCCCCCGGGGGGCAGGGGAAATGTGTGTCCAAAGCAATATACAATTTTGCAAAAAAAAAAAAAAAAATTCTGCTGGTGCACCCAGGAGGTGGGGTATGAGGAGAGGTGGGCACGGAGTCACACCGGCGTGCTCAGGAGTGCTCTCGGCTTTCCATTTCTGCCGTGATGACGTGTCCCTTCTCTGTGCTGCCGCGGAAGGGAAGAGAATCCGGAGTCTGGACTCCCAGCCTCTGTAACCCTGGGTGCTTTTGCTCGCTGATCTGCAACACGTTTCTCAGAACTCGGTCCTGCCACCAAGTTCCGCTGCTGAGCTGATGCCTCTGGGGCTGAGGTGCTTTAGAGGAGACCGGAATCTGGAGAGAAAGCGTCACCTAGGTCCTGTTGCCCGGGACTGAGGACTGTTTGGAGCTCCCACGTGTCCTGAGAAGAGGCTGACTGAAGCTCTGCCCTGGTCGGGAGGGGGCTGCTCCCTGGAGGCAAGAGCTAAGAAGAAAGGAGGTGCCCCAGCCATTTACCCCCATCGCAGAGAGTCCTTCCTGCAGGTAGGGAGTGTGACCTAGAAAGGAAGGAAGAGAGGGAGGGACGGAAGGAGGACTAGGAGAGCAGGAAGGAGGATGGAAGAGGGGAAGGAGAAAAAGACTAGAATTAACAGTGGTCACTGCAAGGTTTCACCTGAGTGATTCTTTTTTTCTTTTATGGTTTTTTGTTGTTTTTTGTTTTTTGTTTTTTTGTATTTCCAAAAATTCTGGCCACAGTTCTGCAGAAATGTTCTTTTATAATCAGAAAGCGAACTCACTAGCTAGGTATCTTTACAGAAGAAGACCTGAAAGCAAGCCATCGCCCAGTGGGTGCTGCAGAGCTCTTGCAGCCATGCTTTCCGACGCCCTGCCCTGGCACCTGGCCAGAGCACCCAAGACGTGAAGGAGGAAAGTCTCCTGCACGCGCACACAAGAGCCTGAGAGCCTTCTGAGGGTTCAAGCCTGCTGGAAACGCACATATAGCTGTCTCCGTCTTTTGAGCAGAAACCGCCAGCCAAAATGAATAGAAAGCGCTGAAGGGGTCCTGAGGTTCGCCCTGCAGGCAGCGGGGGGAGCAGTGGGTTAATGAGACGGCGGCCCCAGCAGGGGACTATGACAGCGGGCCTGCACTGTTCTTCCAAACACTGAGGGGCCATTAGGACTCGGAGTGGCAAAAGCCTATCACATACACAGAAACTGACTCCCAGAGACACCGGTCTATGACCTGGAGACAAGAAAAGATTTCATTTTTTCTACAGGTCCATCAACTCAAAGGTAACAGAGAAGTCACTAGAAGAATGTCTGGGGAAGCAGTAAATCTCTAGCAAAGCCATACATCTGCAGACTTCAGTGATTCCAGAAACTGTGCACTGGGCTCAGGGTGAACTTTGCTCCAGTTCTGCCACTATGTTCCCCTGAGGTCGCCCCACTTGGAGGCTTAATCTAGTGTTGTTCTCCTACCTTTGTTTATTTATTAAGCGCTGGTACTTCCAAGGAGCCAAAGTCCAGTTGTGCAAGAGTACAGGGGGCCAAGGCAGCCTACATTCTCATTGCTACGACCTGCCACGCACACGAAGCCCGGGGCCTCACCAGGAGCTATACCTGTCTCCCGCCCGATTCCAGCCAGCCGTGTGTACCCTGTGTTCCGTGTGTCCACAAAAAGCGCCGAATTAATAAAGTTTCATTACTGTCATAGGAGGACATGTCTAAAACCAAAAGGTATTTATAAACCCAATTCTTTTCCCTTTGGGGCACTGGATCAAGTGCATGATGAATGTGCCTGCCTACTGAATTCTATATTCAACGGTAGGTTGAGTTGGGCCAAATATAATAAGGAGACTTCTTTCCGCAATTCATCGGCTCCATTGGAACTGTCATCTACCTGAATAAATAACTCCAATTAATACACACGTGGAAGAAATCATCCACAAATTCAAGCTGTTGATGAATATTTTTCGTGGCACCTTGGGCTCCTCTCCACTAAGTAGCTTTTCTCTCTAAGGTGGAATGAGGACTTATCTTCATTTCATTCTTTATTTTCTCTTCCTTGAGTTTATCAAAGCCTTACCAAAACTGCAAGCATTCACAGAGCGTTCATCTGCGTATGCACAACATCAAATGATCTGGTAGCTATGTTTGAAGAAACAAGGCAATCCACTGCATCAGTTGGGACACCCGTTCACCTCTGCAAAACAAGCTAGTCATGGACATAGTGGGTGGCAAAGAGACCATCTACCGGCCCCACCTGGTCCATAAATGTGTTTTAGTTGGCTAGCACATGTTTTACAAATCTAGAAATAATACATTTTTTTTAATCCACTGTTACTTGAGACACTGGAAGCCTTGGCAAGACTGAGGCCCTATTCCCAAATAGTAACAACCGCTAGACCTCTCCAGCTTACCCCCGCCCCCACCATTGCCCTTGGCCTTCCTTCCCCAGCACACCTCATTCATTTATATGGCCTGCCTGGACTCAGTGGGCATTTGAGTCAGTTGAATAATGTCTGTTCTACAGAATTAATCTTGGAACAAAGACCCCCCTTATACTCTGGAATATTATTATTCCATATTATTATATTATTTCTCACCTCAGTAATCTTCTCATGATGTACACGTGGTTCCTCCATCTCCCCCACCCCTTTGCCCACTCCATCATCTCTGGCCCTCTGTGGGCCTCATTTCCCACCTCTACATACCCCCTCTCACCCGCCCACACAAATAACAGAGCCTTGCGAACAGTCCCCAGCCAAGCACCCAACCTCCCACGGGGTCTCTCACCGGGTCCAGCATGAAGCAGTTGACGCCATTCACCATGGCCAGGACCAACATGGTGGCACTGCCGTACAGGGCATAGCCAGCAGCCACCAGGTTCCTGCCCGGCTGCAAAGCATCCTTCTCAGAAGGCTCATCAGTTGAACTCTAGGACCAGAAAGAAAACAAAACAACATGTTTTTTTGTTTTGTTTTGTGTTGTGTTTCTTTTTTCCAGTTCAGTCATTAGCAAGATGCATTATCAAGGTGCGCTCTCCTAATGCAACTGGGTATCTTCCCAGCAGGGCCTTCCTCCACACATCAGTAATATCCTGATTATATTACCACGGCAGCCTCTCCGCCCCCATACGGCAGATTTCCTGCATCTGGATCCTTCTTTCCAATCAGGGTCCTCCTCCAATTTTACTAATTTGATATTCCCTCATTTCTCCATTATCACTTTCAAAAGAGAGCGTGCCTTCTTGCCAGCTCCCACTAATTTAATCGTATTACGGCATCAATGTCTTCCACCTGCCTACTCCATCTTTGTTTAAACATATTAAGACTGGGCTGCAGGACTGCTAGTCTGGCGAGGAAATCAATTTTATGAGTTCTTGCCAGTTGCGGCACGTGCCTCAGTGGACACTCACGCATCCAAGCAATTCTCAGAAAGGTGGGGACTTGGACTAGCTCTCCAGAGTCAGGACAGGGTAGGGCAGCTGCTTTCCATTTTTTTTACCACACCCACAGTAAAAAATACATTTATGCCACAAACCAGTACCAACACACTCGCACACACAACTACACAAAGAAATGCTTACGCTTAGAACATAGCATGCACTCTAATCTTTCCTATTTTGTTTCATTAAAAACACAATCCAGTGGGTCATGTGACCACAGTTTGATACTAAGGAAGGGGACACCTTAAGGGCATAGCTCCTAGTCAAGGGTTGATAATGATAAGAAGATAATGATCTTCTTTATTAACACTTGATTGGCTTCTTTGGTCCTCAAAACAACCCCAAACAAATCTTTCAGCTTGAATACCCTACTTGGAATTTAAACAGAAACGAAAATGGGCAATTTCTGCCAATTTCATTTATTCCTTCCCCAACCAGAGATTCCAGTAGCTAAAAACAAGTATGAGCATCTATATCACAATGCTGGAAATGGAGGTCATCCCAGCAAAAACATTCCTGGTAATTTTTTTCCTGGAACTTTTTTTTTTTTTTTAATATTTTATTTATTTGACAGAGAGAGACACAGCGAGAGAGGGAACACAAGCAGGGGGAGTGTGAGAGAGAGAAGCAGGCTTCCCGCCGAGCAGGGAGCCCGATGTGGGGCTCGATCCCAGGACTCTGGGATCATGACCTGAGCCAAAGGCAGACGCTTAATGACTGAGCCACCCAGGCGCCCCTTTCCTGGAACTTTTTTGAAAGTGTGGTCCAGAGACCACATGCATCAGAATCACCTGGGACGCTTATTAAAAATGCATATCCCAGGGATGTAGCCTAGGCTTACTAAGCCAGACTTTCTAAAGGCGGGGGTGGGGGGTGGGGGGGGTGTTCCTGAGAATCTGCATTTTATTGTGCACCATACGTGACTCTGACACTGAAGTTTATGTAAAAGGCAGAGTCATAAGGACATTTCTCTCCTTTTCCCCCTCATCCCCACTCCTTGTGTTTAATAAATGGTTTTCACATAGGTGGCTCGTTGGTTGGTTGGTTGGTTGGTTGGGTTAGGTCAAGCTATTTGATTTAGTTTGCTTTGTGTTCACAGAATAGTGCATTGCATCTAAACACAAGACTAAACATACTATCAAAAATTTGAGTTGTTTACCCAAACTCCAAATTTTACCAATGCCCAGCCTTAAAAACAGAACCAGCTTCCTTCAAAGCCAGTGACACAGGGGAGGACTCGGGCCTCTAACTATCCTCTATCACAACTACTTAACCCTGCCAGGGCCGTGAGAAATCAGACCAGCAATATGTAGACAAATGAGTTGGCTGGGAGCCCCTAAAGGCTTGGAATAATCGCTTCTGCCCTAAGAAAAATCCCTCAGAGATCCACCTCACCCAGAACCATCCACCCCTGCCCGTGCCAAAGGTGCAGGAGCGAACAGCCTTTCCTGAAATGTTGTCACCTAATAATCTTACTCTCTGCCACAGAATAAGAAATGGTAACATTGCCTATGATCCACACACTCAAAGAGAAAATAATGCCATGGAATCGTGGATGAGGAGGAATTCTTTCCTAGCCTGATCTTTCTTTTTTTTTTTAAAGATTTTATTTATTTATTTGAGAGAGAGAGAATGAGAGAGAGCACATGAGAGGGGATAGGGTCAGAGGGCAAAGCAGACTCCCTGCCGAGCAGGGAGCCCGATGCGGGACTCGATCCAGGGACTCCACGATCATGACCTGAGCCGAAGGCAGTCGCTTAACCAACTGAGCCACCCAGGCGCCCCTAGCCTGATCTTTCGAATGCATGAATTCCTTCCTTCAAACCCCAGCAGGGAAGGCCTTTGGTCCAGGGATCCATCACATTCTCATGCAGGTGCTCGTGGACCCACCAAGTCCCATAAAGCCCTTGGCAAAATTAGAAAGCTCCTAGACCCTACCTCTCTCTGCCTATCCCGGGCCACAACCTGTCGGAGGTACTGGTTTGTTTTATTTCCCACCACCTCATAAGGGGTATAGAGGAAGACACCATGGATTCTGGAGACTTGAGGTGGTGGAGGAGAAAATCTGGTCGATGTGGGTATCCCCCTTGTCTTGTCGCAAGGGCTCCCAGAGCATTCGGAGTCCCCCATAACTCAGCCAATATTGTTCACCTTCTATCGCGCTAGGCCACTAGCCTACAAAACATACATTAAGACGATGTCCTGCCCTCAAGGAGTTTATAATCGGCAGTGAAGATGGGCTGGTTTTGCCTGGCCAGCATCCACCACCCTTCCGCTGGTAACTGCACGTTAATCTCCTTAAGATACCGCCTCCCTTGCTCTCAGCTCTCGGGTGGGCACATGACCCGGGCCTGGCCAACTAAATCATCGCCTGCCTCAGGCCACAGTGATTGGCTATAGCACGGCCACGTGACCTAAGCCAAGCCAATCAGATCCAGTGAGATGACATTCCTGTTGGAACTGTTGGAAGAGAGGCTTGCATCTTCCGCTTGACTTACTGGGAGGGCTGGGTGTGAGCCTGGCCTTGCTGGCTACCGTTCGCCCGAGTGGAGGAACGGAGTAGGGAGAGGAAGTGTCTCCTGATGGCGTGGTCGGAGGCCCTCAATGCAGCGGCACCTGAAGCAAATCTATCCATTGGGCTTTCTAGTTATGAAAACCAGTAATTTTCTTCTCCCTTCCTTCTTTTCCTTCCGCCCTCCCTCCTTTCATTCCTTCCTTAAGTTAGAGTTCTGATACTGTCCACTGGATATTAATACACAAAACAAGTAATATTAATAGCTAATACTTAATCAAGCACTTTTTATGTGCCAGGTACTGTTTTCAGGTCATTATTCCTAATTTTCAGTACCTCCCCTTTACAGATAAGGAAACAAGAGGCTCACGGTTACCTTGCCCGAGATCCCATAGAACTGCAAGTGTCACTGTCCGGAAGCTACATTCCATATGGTTATTAATTAGTAAGTGTATAAGTCTCGCTGTGCTCAGTTAAAGGACTTGAACTGGATTCTGAAACTGCTAGAGCACTTTTGAAACTCTGTGTTTAGTTGTGGGGACTGGATATTTTTAAAAGATGTTACAAATTAGATTATGTCCAGTATAGGGTGACCACACTAGAGAGAGGTCTAAAATCTTCTCATACAAAAGATGTTTAGCTTAAAAAAATATTTTTTAAAAGGAAGGGAGGACAGGGCAGGAAAGCCATTTCCAAACACGTTAAAACAAAAAGACAAAAAAAACCTTATTTTCGGATGCTCTAAAAGGCCAAATGAGCAATAGGGAGATATGTTGATTCAATATGTGGACAAACATTCTAACCATGATAGTCGCTCAACCTCAGGAGAATTCTACCCCTTCTGGGTGTCTCCTCGGCAGGAACTCTCTGGGACACTGGACCATGTGCCCCTTTGAGACACCTCTGGAACCTGTTTCCAGGCATCACATGGGAAAGGCCTGATCACTGTTGCCAGGTTCAGTTACCAATGCTGTGGCCTAAGGAGATGACTTCTAGCCCAGAACCACCGATGCAGAAAGCAGGAAATGTGTCATTTGAAGCATCAGACACATCAATGTTTACGCCCCATAAGCCTTCAAATGGTTTCAAACAATCAGTAAGATGTTTAAAAACTGCAATGGCATAAAGGTGGGTGTCACACTCATTTTTTTTCCCAGTCTTTTCAGAGAGCCACTTCAGGTTTCTTAAGAAGAGCATGGAGACTTGTTGTTGAGTTTTAGCATTCATAACTCAAGCTGCTACTGCAAGCTGGTTTGATTTTTTTTAGGTGATAGCTAGTTTTCTGGCTCTCCGTTTTCTAGGGATTTTTCTTTCCTTAAAAGTCTTTCCTGAGGGGCTGAGGTGGAGACTGGGGCAGGCAAACATCAGCACCCCTGTAGTTTTGGTTAAGTCATTAAGCAGGAGGCTTCCCTCACAGGAAGAATTTTGCTGGGAACCTCTCTACTATAGATTTGATACTTTGTAGGGAAAATGACCTCCCTCCATGTCTATAACAGGAATGGTATGTTTCATGGTCTGACCTGGAAAATAGCTGAGTTGTTGCCTTTGCCTTTTTGTTATGAGCATTAAAACCTTCTATTACTCAAACTGATCTCGATGTGGATCTCCCTCTTGGCCAAGACAAAAGGGCAAAATCCATTCTAGTGATGAAAGAAAACCACCCCGTGGCGGCCATGTGTTTGGAAGGAGATTACATGTAATACTAGACAACAAGTCACTCTGAGAAATAAGGTACGAATTGTGGTCTCGCATCTCAAGCTGTGGCCTCTGTCTCCTGGAACAAGAGAGCTGGGAGGAAACTCAGAGACCAGCTGAACTAAGCTGCCTCATCCACTGAGATGAAGAAACGGGCTCAGGCTCAACCACGTCTGTGAGGTTTTATTTCTAAAATAACACAAGAAGGGCTGAAGCCAAGATGACGTATTTTAGATTTCATAATGTTTACGATGGGCCCATGGGTATTCATTCTGTTTTTCACTTCTCCGTGTACTTGAGTTGTTCCAACACACACACGTGCGTGCACACACACACGCACATGCACACATGCACAAAGAAAAAGAAGGAAGGAGAGGCTCGCACAGGTGAGAAAGACCCAGGGCAGGAGTCCGGGTCCCAAGCTGCACCAGCGCACAGCAACCTTTTCACAAAGCGACAGACAGTAAACATTCGAGGCTTTACCATCACCGTCTCTATCACAGCTGCTTTACCCTGACGGCGCAGCTCAAAATCAGCCAAGGGCAATATGGGAACAAATGAGTTGACCATATGCCATTAAAACTTTATTTATGGACAGTGAAAATTAAATTTTATATGAATGACATGGGTCATAAAATATTAGTCTTTAGACTTTTTTTCAGCCATATAAAAATGAAAAGGGGGTATTTTCTGGTCCCAGGCTATACATATCAGACAACAAGCTGGATTTAGCCCCAGCGAGTCTTGGTTTGCAGACCCCGATTCAGACAATTTAAAGGACAATTTTGACATAAATAATCTCTTGTTATACTCATAATTCTCAGTTCACACAGTATGATTACTATAATCTATATTGTCTCTTATTTTTATTCTCATTTTCCATCATAAGGAAGATATAGTTAAAAAAGTGAAATATCTTTCTCTTCCCACCCATGTTTTACTATATTTTCTTTTAAACCACTTAATGGATCATCAGCAAGCAGTTAAGGCTGGAAAAGTCAGAACCTGAGATATAAACCTATCTCAAGCCTCAGAGAGTTTCATGACCTACATTCTGCCCGCTCCACCAAAAGTGAAATAGTATTGGATGTCAACCTTAACTTTTTATTTCAAACCAGGGGCTCGATATATTACATTTTACCTTTTTGTAGATGCCAAAAATTGTTCCAATGGACGCAAGGCAGTCAATATTGGAAGATCCATCCAGGGGATCAAAACAGACCACATACTTACCCTGAGCAAAAAAAAAAAAAAAAAGGAAATACAACTTTAATTTTAAAATTATAACAAAACAAAGAGCATACACAAAGGGGATAAAACAAGGGAATCTAGGAGAAAGTTCAAGAAATGTGAATCTGATTTGTCTGTCATAGAAGGTATGAGGTGGCATACAGAACGAAAACAAAACATCTGTCCCAAAGGATCACTAGGCAGAGAAAACATAACTTAGAATAGCAGGTCTAGATGAAGATGATGAAACAGAAAAATAAGTCATAGTTTCCTACACTGCTGATATAGATGAATCATAATTTTGATCTGAGTTTCCTGGCAGCCAAAGGAAAAAAAGAAATGAGGCTAGTCACTAATTTCTCTTTATTCACAAGGGAAAGGAAAAAAAAGGTAACAATTCCTTAGCTGAAGCAAAGATAACATTAAGATCTATTTGAAAAAACTTCTCATGCACGTCTTATAGCTGACACGCGGCTGCAGTGCACAGAGTTCCCAAGACAACCCTACCGTGATTCCCAAAGGGCATAACCCTCTGTCGTAATGGGACTACCAAAATTTCATTCTGTGAACCAGATTTTCAGTGGTGTGCTAGAGCTGGTTGTTATATGTGCCCAAGACCTAATTGTGCACATCGCTTCCCAAACTCTGCTTTCAGTGATGTCATGTTGGTAGCTTGAAATAAACTATGGGGCATATTTACACAGTAGAAATTGGTATGTGCTACAAAGCAGAGATTTTTTTTTTTTTTTTAGAGAGAGTGCATGTGTGGGATCGGGCAGGAGGGGCAAAAGGAGAAGGAGAGGATCCTAAGCGGGCTCCACACTCAGCACAGAGCCAGATGTGGGGCTCCATCGCACAACCCTGAGATCATGACCTGAGCAGAAATCAGGAGTCCGATGCTTCACTGACTAAGCCACCCAGGTGTCCCAGAGATTTTTTTTAAGAGAGAGTTAACCTGAATACCACTGGGGATTTTTCCATCTCCAGACTGGCCACTTTAAGATGTGGTTTTTAAATGTTCTGCATCAAATTAAGAGGTTTCTCTGATTGCCTGACCTATTGCTCTTAACAAATCACCCTGGCCCATGCAGAGGAAACTGTCATCTGGAAAACAGAAACATGCCTATTATCGAGGCACATTATAGTCAGGGAAGTTTGGGGTAACTGATAGAGGATATGAAACACAAAATTCAATCCACATGCCTAAAACTGCCAACTACCTTGGGGAAGCCCAGCAGAGAAAAACATGAACTTTGAATCATGAAGTGGTATTTTAGGAATGATGTAAAACAAGCTAATCAGATGTGGCTCCCCACCCTTCTTATAAAGGTCAAAACTGGGTATCAGGCAACCTCTTTAAATTCATCTTCCAATTGCTTTTTTCTAATGCTACTCCTTCTGGTCCCCAATTCATCTCAAACAGGGAAAGATGGTAAGCCCACAGAACTTCACATCACATCTCAAACTTTTTTTTTTTTTAATCATATGATTGTTGTTGTTCTTCAAAAGCTGGCTATACTCTTTCATTCACTTTTTCAACAACAATTTATTGTTGAGCCCCTACAAGCTGCCGGGTACTATGCTAGATGCCGGGATACAGAAAAGAATATAATCCGTTTCTGCCTTCAAAGAGCAATCAAATTAATGGGATCCCCATGGATTATAATGCATAAATCAATGATAGAAACTGAGAGCAGTTTAGATTGGCAAGAAAGGTGAATGGGAAGGTTGGCGATTTGGTGGGTGGAGATGAAGAAAAAAGAGGTAGTTAACAGAAGGCAGACTTTGAAGAACCTTGAATGTGAAAACAAAACTTTAGGGGTGGGGATGAGTATGAGTACATATGAATCTCTCTAACGCTTGAGTACATGGGGGGGTGGTAATAATGGCATGAACTATGGTGGTAGCATGGACAGTAAAGGATAGATGTGAGATATGGTAGTAAGGCAGAATCTGTGAAATGGTAACTGATGGGGAGGAATATGGGATGATTCCTAGGACTCTAGCTTGGCTGAGCAAGTGGGGCCATTTATAAAGCTAGGATGATGGTTACACTGAACACCCTCCCCCCACAGCAGAAATGCAGACCCACCCTTTTCTCGGGCTCTACTATAATGGCGTGCTTATCTTCTTCTGACACAAGAACGCAGGTGGCAAAGGAGGACTTCAACACGTTAATAACCAGGTCATTGGAGAGGACATCCAGCTTCTTCACTTGATCACCGGTCACGTTGGTAGAGCCAGCAATTCCATAGCTAGAAGGAAGAAAAGTCACAAAAATATAAGCCATGACCACCAGGATATGCCAATGCACCTCTAAACCCACTGAAAGCAGGTGTTTAGTAGAATTCAGAAGACAGAAAAGAAGACACGTGGTTTGGGAGAAACAAAACAAGAAGAATGGTCATCCCCCTAGATTGACTCCTAACAAGGAGCAAATATTCACCTGTCCAGTATGTCAAGTACCCAGCACACCTTTGTGGGTAAATCCATGTTTCTCAACCTTTCTTCAATGGCCTCTAAGAAGACTTTTTAGCTTTTTTTCCCTAATCACACTCCTCCATGAAATTTTACCCCCACAAGTATAGTGTGTATCTGTACTTCATATATTAAAAAGATTGATTTTTCTTCACCTCCCCCCAAAACCAGTTTTTACCCTTGAATACACAGGTTAGCACATAATCAATCAGCTGAGAGGTACAGCAAGCAAGGAAAACTTCTGGGTAGGAGGGAGTCTGAGCTGTGAGCTAAGCCAAGGGACGCTATGATGTCATAGCTGAAAAGTTCCTAAGGGACAATACAGACTGGCCCCACCACCTCATTTTATAGAGAAGGAAGCTCATTCGCAGACACCGACGGGCTTGTACAAAGCGGAGAAGCAGAGCAGAGGCGAGAAGCTCGCTCCGACTCCCTCCCGGGCCAGGCCTCCCTCACTGGCAGGAGTCCTCCGGCTGCCGGCGTGAAAAGTCTGGAGTCTCTACTCTACTTTCAAGGTACCTGTAAGTCGGTGGCTGCAGAATTCCCAGAATTGGAGTGGCTCGTGCAAAATGCAGCCTAGTTTGTGGGAATGGAGGAAGAGGCAGGCTGGACTAGCGGGGCTCGAACAGGAATACTGAAAGGAGGGGAACCGTTTGCGAGAGAGGGGGCACAGCCCAGAGAAGAGACGGCAGGAGATGGAAGACGTCGCCCAACCGCTGAAGGGCCAGGACAGGGGCCTTGGCTGACAGGGTCAGGAGCACTCGCCTGGGAACCAGTGGTCCCAGCGGCCCCTGCTTCAACTCCTGCAGATGCATCTTCTGTCGACAGACAGAACTCGCTTGTCTCTGGCTGAACAAAACGCAGCCAACACCAGGGACTGTCCCAACCCAGACGCCTGGCCTGGCCTGGCCTGGCCTGATTGGCTCCAGAAGGTAACTCCGGCTTCACGGCAAGCCCACCTCCAGTGTCGCTTCCACGTCATTCCCTTGCCCCCCCTGGAAAGAGCATCTCGTCCCGCCAGCCCGGGGCCCAGTGCTCCCCCTCCCGCCATGTCGCTCCTCGTTCATGAGTAAAAGACCAAGGGTCTGCCACACTTGCAGCTGTAGCCCCGTCCTCCTTCCACCTACTCTTTTTCTCACCTCAATCCTGAGGCCGATGCCGGTGGAGAAAGAAGGCAGCCAAATTCTGGGTGGAACGAGAGGGGCCTGGCAGGGCCACCAACCCAAATACATCTCCCTCGCTGGCCCCACAGGCCCTAACTGTCGCTCCTTCCTCGCCTGAGATGTCCTCACTGAAAGGCACTGCTAATTCAGGCAGGTGAACAGGCTGATGGAAAGGAGCCTGAGCTTCCTGACAGGAACCTGGCTCAGACCTCACCTCTGCAAGTCACTTGTCCTGTCTCCTCGGGTGTGTGTGCCCACTGAAGGCAAGAATACTTTGTGTGGTGCTAGAGGATTCCATGAGGTGAGACGTGCAAAGGGCTTAGCACAGCCCTTGGCATCTAACAGGTGAGAAAAAATGTGAATTACCTTGGTTTGCTCTCTCAAGGGAGCCCTCATTAGGGATCTGCACCTGCTGCGGGAGGGGCGGAAGAGTCTCGGAGACTCCCAGGCTTCACCCCCCATCCTGTTAGCATGGTCGGTTTATCCTTCGCTCCGATGAGGAAGACAGAGGGTATGTTTTCCTCCATTGTGTCCCAGCTTCCAGCACACTGTAGGCCCTCAATAAATACTTGCCGCACGAATGAATGGCATTCACCGAGGAAAGCAAAAACCTGAGTCTGAAGGAATGAATATAGGAGCAACCGACTTTCAAAGTCATTCCACACGCTGGAGAGCCGGGGGAGGCCATTGGCACAGTGCCCAGAGGGGCAGGCCTCCGAAGACAGCTCCACAGAGGCCGGGCGGCTAGGGCAGAGGGACGGGGCCCCAGAGACAGGCGTGGGAAAGGCCTATGTCACACTTGGGCCCATGTCCCACCTGCTCAGGTATCTCATCCAGCAAGTCGGGTGAAGTCCGGCCATGGTCCTTTTTTCTCAAAGGCTTCCTAGAGGCCTGTGTGAGTTTTCCTTCATGTCCCAGTGTTTATCATCCTCCAGGAACTGTTCTCAGGGCTGGGGTTACAGTGCGGAGCAAGACAGATGAGATCCTTGCCCTCACAGAGCTTATATTCTAGTAACAAGTAAGTGCTTGATATTTATATTCATATTCTAGTAAACAAGTAAGTGCTTTGGAATGGTCGAGACCACCAGCCAGGTTCCTCACTGCTGCTCCGGGGTTCTGGGTTACACAGGGTGCACCACCCGTCTATAATGGGAGTCGAGTGCGCCATGTAACACACTGCGGGAGGGACGCTCTGGGGACACTCGCTACACGTGGCACCGAAATAGCCATCTTCCCTGCCAAACTGTTGCAGATCACCGGCCACCTCCCCCTCTCCTGCTCCCTCAAGGTCGGGTAGTTACCTTCCCCCCCTCCTCTTGACCCCATGGAAGGTCCCTCCTCTGTTCTAACCAGGACCTTTTTCCAACTATCCCCCAGTTGCTTGTGAAGCATTAAAAAAATTAATTAATTTAAACAAACACTATGGAGATAGAATATTCTGGGCCCCTCAAACTCAAAATTCAGGTTCTAACTTTCCTAGGACATCTGGTGGGAGGGTTTCCCCTGGTGAGACCTGGTGGTAAGACGGTCTTAAAGGCAAAGGAAAGTGATCCTAAAGTAGAATCAGGGTTCAGGAGAATGAGTTCCCAGATCACCATGTCCATAGTAATTACAACCAAGTTTATACCCCATCACTGGGTATTCCCTGCGTTTTGTCTTGTCACATCAAGTTAGCCGTGACTCATGTTTGTCACACTGCCCTGCCTTACTTGCTCAGGGATGAGGAGCCAGGCCAGGCGAATGCTCAGTCAGGCTTCTCCAACACACCGCAGGAGGGGCCCGCACAAGAGCTGCAAGGTGTCCCTGAGGGAACAGGTTTCCACAGCTCAGTGAAAAGCCAGAAGCAGGCAAGACTCCTCCAACTCTGACAGAGGACAAAAGCCTTCAGAAATATCCTCCAGGAACTAATTAGCTGAAGAGAGCATGGAGTTGTTTTCTCCCCAAGTTTTCAGAAACCCGCTTGAAACAAGAAATTTCTGCATTCTCATCAGTCATCATTACTCAAAGGCCCCAAAGGATAAATGACGAAGAGCCTTCCCTGTGTATTCCGATGGCCACAAGGAGAGAGCAGAGTCACCTGCAGGCCTACAGAACTGGTAGCAGATATGGGCCTTGGCTTCTAGGGAGGAGCCCATGCTTCTGCCTGGCCACTTGAACTAGGGCTTGCAAAACAGATCAACTGTGTTCCCTAAACTGGAATTCTAGGCAGACTCCAGGATTGCCCAGCAGAGGCCGGAAGCCTGGCCTGGTTTAGAAGCAACTTTTGTACCAGCTGTTATGAACAGGAGGGCACGGCACCAAACACCCTCTCACACACCACCAGACTCTTTCTTAGATCTGTTCCCAATGTGCTGTTCCCTGGGGCCCAAATCAGAAAGCAACTGAGGCTGCAGGGATGTGGGGAAACCATCATCCAACTGTCAAAAAAGCCTTCCAGAAGCCAACTACGCCTTACAATCAGTGGAGAAAGAGAAACGAGCCAAAGGGTGAAGAAAATGGGTTGACTCAAGCAAGCTGTAAACCTCTAGGCTAAACTCCCTCCTCCACCCCGCCCCGAGAAGGGCTCCGTAGCAGCTGGGCACTGATCATGCAGGGACAGAGACATTCGTTTTGACTGAGCAGGTGACTTGATCTGCCAAGGAAGCTTTTCCTAAATTCAAGTTACCCAGAGGGAAAGGGAACATTACTGGCTTTACTCCATGGGCTGGGACTCTAGCTCACTGGAGTTCAAATCCATCGTAAATCACAAACTTTACGGCTCATCCATTCTAGAAATCATGTGCAAATTTGAAACACAATGCTGGGGCGCCTGGGTGGCTCAGTCGTTAAGCGTCTGCCTTGGGCTCAGGTCATGATCCCAGGGTCCTGGGATCGAGTCCCACATCGGGCTCCCTGCTCGGCAGGAAGCCTGCTTCTCCCTCTCCCACTCCCCCTGCTTGTGTTCCTGCTCTCACTATGTCTCTCTCTCTGTCAAATAAATAAATAAAATCTTTAAAAAAAAAAAAAAAGAAACACAATGCTAATATTTAATCCAAATTTCTAGGGCTTTTAAAATACTGGCCAAATTTAACCTGTCCTTTTATATGAATTAAAGGATTATTCATTTAGGAGTTCCCTGTTATATGAATTAAAGCGACATAGCTTTTTTCCAAGTTTTTGGTGAGGTTTACAGTACAAGGGCAAGAAGACGTATTGTAGGTAGCAGCTCTTCAAACTGATTTTTGCTCCCAAACTCCAGAAAGAGAACTCTTGTGTCTCTAGGGGTTTAAAAAGGAACAATCAAAAGGGCTCAGACCCTCACAGGATGCTTCCCACCCTTGAACTGCTTGGACTGCCAGGCCAACTAATTTGAATGAAAATGAAGTGAAATGTCTAGGCATTTCAAATGAAATACTCTCCCCAGTAGGACTCTGGTCAAATGCAAACTTCAAGCGCTTTCCTTTGTTGCCAGTTACCTGTGACACAGTTCTGCACTGGGTGACTTCCAGAAGTAGCCTGACAAACTGGTCCAGAGGTCCTGGTTTCCCCCTCCCCCCGCATCAGCCAAAGTTTACTTAGCGGATGCCTGTGGGGCTCCGTTGAGAACAACATGGCTGCCATTTGCACATGATTTCTAGAATGGATGAGCCGTAAAGTTTGTGATTTATGATGATCAGGGGAAAGCCGCCTTCAGCAACATTTCTGAAGACACAGGGTTGGAGGCAGGGCTACTCCCAGGAAGAAAGCTTCCTTAGCATTTCCTCCCGGTGTCAACAAGGCAGCGGGAAGCAGGCCGCAGGCTGGACACCACGCAAAAGAACCAAGTGAATGAGCTCATTTTCAGAACACCCAACTGAAGAGAAAGGAAGGCAGATTATTATTTAATCCTTATCACGAAAGTTGAAGGTAACATGACCTGTTATTGACTGATGCCGAGGTAAGTGACCAACCGTTCACCCAGACAGAAAATCCAAGGGTCGGAGCAGAAATTCCTTGAAGAAGAGATGCCAACCAGAGCAGCTTTCACAGGTCACAAACCCCAACCTTTGCTTGTGTTCATGCCAGCCCAAAATTGAAAGGTATCTCAATTAACAAAAATATATATAATCATAATCTTCAGCCTAGGAAAATAATGACAATATTGGCTGGCACCTGTTTAATGAACTCAGCTCATCCTCACACAGCTCTCTGAGGTTGAAAAAAACAGCGGTCTCCATCTTACCAGTGGGGAAACCGAGGCTCAGAGTTATTACATCAATTGCCAAAACCCTCACAGAAGCTAAATGGCAGAGCCAGGACTCGGAGCCCATCTCCATTGCTCCCCAAAATGTGCGTGTTCCTGTTCTATGAAATCCGGTCCTGATTTTCTTCTCCTCTTCCTCTCTGCCTCAGGGCACAGGTGCCAAAAACCAGGGGCCAAATCTTGAGGAAGGGCTTCCTGCCCTAATTTCACAAAGCCCATCCAACTGCAGGCTGGACAACACCTCCAACTGGATAGCACTCCAACACCTCAAGTTCAACGTTTCCAAAATGTTGGGATCATCTTGTCATCCATCCCCAACCTCTAAAACCAGCTTCTGCTTTGGAATTCTATTTTTGGTTTTTGTTTTGCTTCGTGTTTTAATGGTGTGGCCCTGCTCTCAATTGCTAGAACCTGCTCTTTGAGAACCTGGCTGCCCTTCTCACTCAGTCCACACTCAAGACTTCCCCAGGCTCTCTCTTTCCCCCAGGCTCTCCCCTCCAATGCTTTCCTCACCCCCCAGCCTTAGTGGGTTCTCGCCATGTTTCAGCTTTCTTTCTTCCAATTCTGTACTTCCAGCCATATCCTCCCCAGATTAGTGGCTAATCATACCACTGACCTACTCAAAAACTTTTACTCTCCCCTTTGCATACTCCCCCCAAAATATCAAGTATTCACCCCTGCTATCAGATGCTCCCCAATGCACTTGTAATTTCACATCCACAAACACCCATCCACATGTGCTCCATGCTTGAGTCAAACTGAAGGAGCACATTTTCCAGAAATATTTTCCCACCCCTTACATTTCTTTGCACAACTGAATGCTATCCAGCCATCAGGCCTTAGGACCGTTGCCCATTGCCACGCTCATCTCGATGCCCCACAATCCTTTGCATCCATCCACATTGTATTTCTGGTACCTCTATGAAAGCACCTTTCAGGATCTCTATTGTGCTTTATAACTAATTCCATACTTGTCTAACAGCATAAGCTCTGTTGTTCTCATCTCTCAATCTCATCTAGAATTTTGTACATTGTGGGTGTTCAACACATTTTGTTGAACTAAACAGAACCAGTGAATTCTTCAAGCAGTGATTTGGAAACACGTACAAAGGAAAGCCAACTCCACATGGCTAAAGCAAAACCTGAAGCCACTGGAGAACCACTTTCTGCCAAAGGAGTGAAAACAAAGACATGAGCAAACACTTCAGTTTGAACCATGAATTCATCAGATCCCCTTATAGGCCCCTTATAGACTGTTCTCCCGGGAGAACAAAACGCTGGTTGCTCCTTGTATGGATCGGCATCCCTTCTCTCCAGGGACTGGGTAGAGGGGAGCCAGAAGCACAGAAATAAGGCTTCAAGAACAGGTTTTCCAGAAGGCAATGGCTTCTTGAGATACGATTCTTAATTCACATCAAAAATAAAATTGGTGAGATTTAGAGTTGGGTGAGTTTTAACTGACTTCTGAAAAATAAAGTCCAACACGCGGCATAAAGAATCGCAGCCTGGACAACAGGCCCACTCACCTCATCTCCCCTGCCCTCAGGGCCCTCAGCTGTACAAAGAAGGGCTGGACTGGCTGCTCCTGAGAGCTCTGGGCATGCAGGCTTCCTCCCAGCCTGCCCTGGGCTTCCTTTGCTCCTAACGGGACTTGTTTAGGGTCAAGGAGATACTAAATCAGAAACCTGACTTGGGACCCCAATTCCAGAGGGAGCAAAGAAGGGAAAAGGAGCGAAAGGGAAAAGAAGCACCCGTGCAGGCACTTTCCTGTGTGAGGCTAAGTTGGGTATGGTGGGCTGGCCAGGGGCTCAGCCTGGCCAGCCTGTTTCACCACGAGGAGGCTGAGAGCGGGGGCAAAGGCAGGCTGCTCAGCCCAGGGGAGAGGGCTGCTGGATGGAGGCAGGTGTGAACTGTGAGCCAGGTCCCCCCGTGGGGGCACTCCCAAGCTCAAGGGAGGGGGAACCAGGGCTTCGGTGCAGTTGGACAAGCTCTGTGAGAGAGGGGCTACGAGGGAAAGAGAGAGAGAGACAGACGCTCCCATCTGCCAGACAGGCAGGCAGGCTGACAGCAGGAGGGCCAGGGGACCACACATCAGACTCCCAGGCAGATCCCCAACAGGACAGACAGACAGGACATGCGTGGCCCGACGGCCTGGAGGCCTGACTCACAGGTGCGCAATGCCCGCCTTGCGCACGGCCGTGGAAATGGCTTTGACCGCCGTGCAGAGCGAGTTGAGCAGCTGGGTCATCTCGCCCGTGCCGCGGGCCTTCCTGCCCTCCTCCATGACGAAGCGGGTCAGGGTGACGATATCCGTGTCGAAGGCCGCCTGGTCCGTCATGCTGAGGCCGGGCTGCGGTGCGCGGGGCGGCAGGTGCACGAGGCAGGTGCGGGCGGCGGGACGCGGCGGGAGGACGGACAGACGGCGCCGAGCGTCCGCACCGTTCGGAGCCTAACCGGCCAAGGCCCCGTCCCCGCGGGGAGTCCCGGGCGAACCTATAGGCGCGGGTCGCCGCCCCCCGCCCCCGGGAACACCTCCGCGCCCGGGTCTCCTCCCCCCTCCGAGTGCGGCTCCGCCCACGCCGATCCCCCGGTGACGTCCCCGAGCCCCGCCGCAGGCTCTGCCCCCCCACTCGCCGCCCCCGGTCCCTCCGCTGTCGCCCCGCGACGCCTCGGCGCCGGCTGCCGACGGCCCCCGGCTTGGCGGAGCGGCACTCAGGGCCACCTGCACGACCCCCGGCAGTCCCCGGCCCTGACCCCTCCCTGCAGTTGTCAGACGGAAGCTGGGCAGGTTGGGGCAGGGCTCCCGGCGGCGCTGGGGTGCAGAGGCCGGCGCTCCAGCCCGCTCCGGGGCCTCCCCGCTCGCGCTGCTAGCCGCCGCCCGTCGTCCCCGCGGCCCCCAAACCCCGTCACCACCTGCCCCCTGCTCCCTGCCCTCCGGCTCTTCTCACCAAGCCGGGAGAAGTGGATTCCCTGTCCCTCACTGGTCCGATGGCCCCTGGCTGGAGCGCTCATTCCGGCCTCTTCTCTTCAGGATTCCTAGAATGCCAGAACTATTGGAGACCACAGTTTTCAGTATCTGCGTTTGGCAGAAAAAAAACAGTCACAAACACAGGGAAGTATCCCCTGAATGCCACACTGAGGCCAGAGACTCCGTAGACCACATCCTGATCTCTTTGTAGCCACAACACGGTTGTCTTAAGCCGGTTCATGCACTGATTCGTGGAACATTTATTGAGCACCTACTGTATGCCGGGCACTGTCCTGTGCTGCCCTGGGGACAGAGCCTGAACAGAAGAGACAAAACTCCTGCCTTCTTTGACCTTACATTTTAACAGAGACAATAAAAAACAAACCAACCAGAGATTGGTATGTTAGATAAGCCTAAGAGCTGTAGAGGAAAATGAAATAGGAAAAGGCGACAGGGATTGTTGGGGTCAGGGGTTAAAACTAGTGAAGGAAACCCTCACTGAGAAAAAAAGTCTCCGAAGCGAAATATTTCCTTAACTATAACATCCGAAATGTAATGACGGCTACTGTGGCCTAGAAACCAGTCATAACAGCTCCATTCAAGAGTTTGCCCTTTATGTGTCAGACAATTCGCGCGTGGGGGGCTCAGATGAGCTAGGACCCTGAAATCCAGCTCGTGCCATCCAGTCCCCCTGAAGTGGAATCCCTTGGAAAGCAGCCCCGGTAAGCTCAGAAGAGGTTAGGGGGTGGGGTTAGGCAGGCCTGCTGGATTCCCAGCTCCAGCCTCACCGGCCCGGAGCCCTCGGCCAGTTACCCAGTCTCTCTAATTCCAGTTTGTCTGTAAAGTGAGGCAATTGTTCCAGCTGGGTGTCATGAGCATGCCAGCAGATGAGGTGGGCAGAGTGCTCAGTTCGAGGCGAGACACAGGCGACACACTGAATAGATGGCGGAGACCTCTGTCTGGCTCCCTCAGTGATCGCTGTCACCCCCACGGACAGGAAGCCCACCACCTACAAGGCCACTTGACCTGGTGGTGGAGTACGCACTCCGGAGCCAGGTGGCCTGGGTCCCAGTCCCAGCCTTGCCGCTCACGGGTACAAGTTACTAGCCTCACGGAGGAACGTTGTCTCTAACAGGGGGCTAATGACCATAGCCCCCTCACAGGATGATACACGACGCCGGTGAAGGGCTTCAGAGCTGTGCCCAGCCCGCAGTAAGTCCACGCCATATGTCTGCGTGCCCTTCATTAGATGGACAGTGAACAGAAGAAAGACACTTCCCTTTGCCGTCACAAAGGGGCTGAAGGGACATGGGGATGACAGCCTCAGCCTAAATTTATCTATTGTGCAATTATGTTCCCCTGCATCACGTTGGTTGACTGTGACTAGCTCTTTTCTGGGCCAAGATGCATAAACCCTGCGTCTACCTGCATGGTAGCCAGAGACTGAGGGAGGAAGAGGACCAAAGGAAGGTGGGCACCTCCACGTGCGGGATTTCTCCCTCCTGTCTTTACCCGCCCCCATTGCAGAGCTGCTGCCAGCCGGAGGCAAGCTTTCTCCTCCTCCCTCATCACAAAACACGCCCGATTCATGCACTGGTGCAGATGGGAGTCGTGTGTGCCATATTAGGACTTTTTGGAACAGCTAGAAGTCCTGGGAAGAAACGGTGACCACCGTTGCCTCACCAGGCTCCAACCCCAGGAGGTCAGCTCTGTGTCAGCGGCAGGAGGTGGAGAAGTAACAGTCTAGAAGGTAACTCACTGCCTCCACCACCCCCCGCTCCCCCCCTGAACCCAGGGCACTTCTTCTTGCTCCCCTTGGCCCCCAGGACAGTTAGGGTGACAGGGAACAAAACACCAACTGGTTGCTGAGAAAGAGATTGTCGCAGCATGGTCCTTCCTTAGGTGAATCCCCAGCTCTCGTGGCCTCGTGCAAGTAGAGGAGGTGGGACCTGTCATCTCTGGAGCAATAGAAACTGAACAGCCAAACTGCAGAGCTAACACCTATTTAGCACTTGCTAGGTGCCTGGCAGCCCTGAGGGCTTTCCAAGTTTAATCACCCCAGAGCCCCTGAAGGTTGGCTTCAGCTCGTACTCCTATTCTTGCAGATGAGGGAGCTGAGGCTTTTCAAAGTCAAGGGATCTGTTGAAGGCCTGTGGCCAGCTGGGAGGTGGCAGAGCCAAGACTCACATCCTGATCTATGTGACTGTAAACACCACATTCCCAATGGCCTGCTGGTTCCTTGCTAAGTGACGTTCATCTCCGTCGGTGAGGCTTTGAGCCTGCTAACCACAGTTTCAACAATCTGCTCTATAAATTGTCCACCTATTAGCTCTGGAGCTACTTCTTAGGGCTGTGCTCATGCATTCTTTTACTCAAAGAATAGTTATCAAGCACCTGCTGTGTGCCTAAACCATACCACATGCCGGGATTACAGTGGTGAATAGGACAGACACATCTCTTCCCATGTGGGGCTTACATTCTTTGTGAGAGATAGTCGGGAGACAGAATCACATATTAAGCAAAGATACAAAACCATTTTGAGGAGCAAAAAGTGCTATGAAGGGCATAAAACGGGGCAGTGAGGTAAGAACTAGTCAAGGGAATATTTCTTAGGAAATGACCTTTCGTTCAAGACTGAACAAAAAAAAGAATGGGGTGAGTGAAGAACTCATAGAGAAACAGGCAAAGATAGCAGCAGGTGCAAAGGCCCTGAGGTAGCAATGGGCTGGTGTATTCAAGGAATAGCAAGAAGAAGGCCAGTGCAGCTAGAACGGTGGGTGAGGGGAAGATACATAAGAGATAAGGTGAGAAAGGGAAACAAGAACCAGATAATGAAAGACCTCCAGATCATTAACAAGACACTTGTGTTCCATATATAGTGTGACGAGAAGCCACTGGAGGGTTTTAAGCTGGCGTGATATGACCTGATCTAAATGCGTGGGAATGAACTGCAGGGGATCAAGGAGGCAACTCAGCTGGAATTTGATCCAGCCTCTACTCGATTGCCTGTCAAAGATGAAGAATGCTGTCATAATCCTCGTAAATCTTTCCTTCTCCGTTAAATATTTTCACTTCCTTCAATAGTTCCTCATATGGCATATCCTGCTTTGGACCCATTGACTTCTTGGAACTCCTTCCCACACCATGTTCTATTTCTATGATTCCTCCTCTACTCCATCTGCTCCACCCCATGCCCCAATGGTCTGCTCGCTTGTATAAGAAATTAACCCTGTTTTCTTACCCCTGCTGATAATATTAGCAACAGGCTGGTTATTGCAGCAGCAGGATGGGGCAGAGGGGGGCAGCTGAGCCATGGTGCAGTTGCAATAAAGAGCTCACCCAGCCCTGCCGGGAGCTCTAAGCTAGGATGACCCTTCAGAGTTGTCCTGAGTTGGGGCAAGAGGGTCAGCAATTATATCCCCATGTCAACCTGTCATTAGCTATAGGCTGCCCTGGAAAGGGGCAGGACACAGGATAGGTGGCTCTCTTCTGCCAGGGCAATCGTCCCAGGAGCTGGAGAACAAGGTTTTTGTCCTCAGTGAAGAACTAAGTGGCATATCGCAGCATCCTCTAAAATAGGCAAAGAGGACTGGACCTGGGGAGAGAGGTAGGGTCTGTCCCTGCCTCTCCTCTGTGCATCATCACTTTCAGACATCCCTCCCCTCTGAGGAGCACGTATGACCGTGGGCATTTCCAAACCTATGTTCCACCAGCTCAGCTCTGCCGCCTGGTCCCAGCAAAAACCCAGTGTTGAACTCTTACTGGCCCAGATAAATGACCTTTCGTCCGCCAATGACTGTCGTTAGAGCAGTAACACTGGATCGGCTCTGATGTACAGAAGACGTTCAGATGTTAGTACTTACCTGTTACTCAGAGCCAATGAAATCACGCGTAAAAGCACAGTGCCTGGGGAACATGAATAGCATAAGAAAGCCGAAGATGAGTCTGAAGGACAGTGAGCAAACCAGGTTGACAACCTGGAGAGTTTCAATGACAGACCAGTAGCCAGCAAGCCTGGAAAGTAGGTTGGCAGAGACTAGAGAGGGTTTGAACAGTAGAATAAGGAGTCTGCACATTGTCCTGTAGGCCATTGCCGCTCTTTGCTCCGCGAAGTCACCCGTCCACGAAAAACACAGAAAGTGAGAGGGAAAAAAAGCTATAGCAATTGGACAGAACAAATTTATGCCTGTTGAATCTAATAATAGATATTTGGGACCTGTGTTTTTCATCTTTTCTATTTCATTTTTCTAGAAATTAATTTTTATGGGATTTTATAAAAACAATGGCCCATGATGGATTGGAAATTTTTTTTTTTTAATTAGTCCTTCACCCCAGAGAGTTTGAGAGGCACCCCTGAGGCCCACAGAGGGCCACCAAAGTTTTATGACGATGATATGTTCAGGATACTACTTTTCCTAGATTGAAGTGGAGAGAAAATGGAGCAAGAAATACCAAGTAGGAGGCTCCCGTGACCGTCTGGGTGTCTCTACAGGGCCAGTGGCAGCAGAGACCTCGGCAAGGACGGAATCAGGGCAGGGGCTCCTTTTCCACCAGGTGCTGGGCTGCACAGGGCGTCCATGTGCAAGCGGATCTATGATCCACTATACTATGGTGCAGGGAGGTACCGATCTACCGAGAGGCCCCCACGCTTCAGACACCACATGGAATCAATCTGGGACTCCAAGCGCGATATTTGGGCAACACGACATTGCCACCTGTCTCATCACACAGACCCGCCATCTCAGGGTAGTCTTGGCCCTGCTGCATTCCTGGGCCCCACACCCAATCAGGTCACATTGGTTCTGCTTCTGAAACAGCTCTCCCATCCCCCCACTTCTTGCCAGCCCCCTTCCTCTCCTCTTCCATCTCTGCCCTGAACACTTCATCTCCCCTGAAGGCACTCAGATTTTGTCACTCCCTCACTCCGGAACCTCTCATGGCTCCCCACTGTCTGGGAAAAACACACCCAACTCTTGAGCCGGGTATTTAAGACCACCACCGCATGTCACCAAACCCCACATTTCCACCGAAACTCCCTCTTCTCCCTCTCCCAGTGTTCCAGCTGCCCCCAACGAGCCCCTTGCACTTGTGCCTTTCCTCCCACATCTCACTCTGCGGTGATGAATTAGCACCTACTATGTTGAACAAACTCTCCAAGGCCAATCCCTGAACCAAAGGATGCATAGGGAAATGTGACCCTCTCACGGTCACCTGGGTGCTCATCCGAGACCTGGCTGCCCTGTGATGCCTTCTCATTTTAGCAAATGAAAGGTCAGAAAGCTGCCATAAGGAAGCTACCTTGGCTGGGTTTCTTGCGGGTATCCTGTCATCTAGTTTAATCCGTTCTTGAAAAGGAAAGGCTCAGGGCAGAGGCTCCTTTTTCACCCAGGGTTTGACTACCTAAGAGCCTGGACGTGTAAGGGGTATTATAATGATTTGGGGACATAGGTTCTGATCCACTCAGTAGGCGCCCACAACCTACTGAGGTGTTTAACCCCATTTATAGCAGAAGTTTAGACAGCTTTCCTGGGGTGTCTCATGCCAAAGAGTAGTCAGTAGCACACTGGGAATTGAACCCAAGCACTAGACATGTTGCTTCTTAATCGTCAGATGAGACCAAGAAGGGAAACACCCAGAAGCCAGGACCAGCCCACCTGAGGAATGTCACTTAATCTCTTTTAGCAGAGTGGGGATTTGAACCCAGGCACTAAACATATTGTTTCTTTATCATCAGATAAGACCGAGAAAGTGAACACCCAGATCCAGGACCGGCCCTTCTAGAAACCAGCTCACCTTAGGAAGGTCACTTAATCTCTTTGAAAAATGAGGTAGAACTGGATGTTTTTGCAAGATTCCTTCCTTCTCTTACATTCTTTGACCCTGAGTAATAATAACAGCTGATATTTGTTGAGTGCTTGTTACACGTGCTAGCATCATGCTAAGTGTGCTTTTAAACCAATTATCTCATTTGATCCCATGTGTCCTTATGAATAAGTGCAGCTGTGATCACCCTTTGACAAAGGAGGAGATTGTGGTTTGGAGAAGTTAAGTAGCTCTCCCAACTTCACAGTTAATAAGCAGGGGAACAAGGTTCTAACTCAGACGAGCTGACTCCAGAGTCCACGCTCAGCTTGTCTGGCTTCCAGAATCTCCAAATCCAGGTCTTGTGTGAGGCCTGGCTCTCTCCAGCCTCAAGGCAGGGCCACCAGCTGCTTCCTCACCGAAACAGCCCACCCACCTCCCCAAGCTCACTTGTCCTTGGTAATTTCTGGCCACCAGACAGGTCTCTGGAGGCCCAGCCCCCTAAGCTGGGTCAACTAGCCTCCCCCAGGCCTTCCTGCTGACTGCACCTCCTCCATCATCTCCTTATTACCCTGCTCTTTACCTTCCTAATTACTTTTCTGCCCTCCACACTGGGCTTTAAGTTCCAAGGAGGCCGGGAACCGCCCTTGCTTCCCCAGGGCACAGAACACCGCATTGCACCATGAAAGGAAAATGTGTTCACTTAGAGCAGTGATCGCGGAGGGGATATCAAACGTGAATGCTGCTTCATCTCAACTGGTTCCAACTGGAGCGACCCAGGTTGCTAGGCCCATCCGGGAAGTCACTGAAGACTCTTGTGACCAAAGAACAATGGGACTGTTTCTTTAAACCACCCTTTCCAGGCTGTATGTGGTCAGTCCTTAATTAGCATAGCCACCATGAAACCTGTTTTTCCTTTCCTTATTCTTAAAACATAAACCCTGAGGTTCCTCCTCCCAGAAAACATGTCAGTGAATTTCTTCCCTTGTGTGTTCCATTGCCGGGCAAATAAAAAACTCAGCATTATTATTATGATGATTCTTATATTTATGAATGGCTCTGATATTCTGCTTTAGTCTTTGACAGCACATAGTAGGTTCAACGAAGTTTTGTTGAGCATCATAAATACAAACAACTGTTGCATCGGGTAAGGGATGATACGTCCATGGCTGCCTGAGGAATCAGGAGGAAGGCAGAATCACTTCTCCCCAAGATAACAGCAGAATGTTCACAGAGCAAGTGAGCTCAGTTTTGGTAGTCATCTTTTACTTTTTCCTAATCCAGTGCCTTCTTTGTTCCAGCCTTCCTTTTCCAACGTAGATCCCATGGGGCATCAATTCAATGTCATTCTTGGCAATTCTCTCAACGCCTTGCCCTCCTGTCTTCCATCATCTCCCCCTACATGTACTCAACCATCTGCTCTCACCCCTGGACACCAATGGAGAAAGTCACACCAGCTGGATACATGGGGCTCACCACAAATTCCATAAAGCCATGCTTTGTTCTCAACACTGTCCGACGTTTCTCCACTCAGTTCACTCACCTATTCTAAAACTTCCAGCCGCTCACCTCCTCCTTCACTGATTAACAGGTAGGAGCTCTGCAACTTCTGCCTCAGCTAGAAATCTGACTACATCGGCTCCAACCAATTCTCCTTCCCTTCTCCTAAAGCCAATCCTGCATCTGAGCTTTGGAACCCATCCACTCGCCTTCTCAGCAAACTGCCCTACCTCCCCTATGTCCTTCTTGCTCATTCAGCTACCTCCTCTCAAATGGATCCATCCCATTATCAGTGAAATATGTTCAAATCCTTCACCATCTTAAAAGGAAACCAAAATCCTTCTCTCTCTCTCTCTGCTTTAGTAATCTCTACACTCAACGTGGAGTTCAAACTCACAACCCCAATATCAAGAGTCACATGCTCTACTGACTGAGCCGGTCAGGCGTCCCCCAAAATCCTTCTTTTAACCCTCTCACTCCTCTCCAGCTACAGCCTCATAGTCAAACCTCTTGAGAAGACGGAAAAAGGGTCATTGAGTATAAAAACTCCCTCCATTTCCTCACCCTACTGGAGGTTAGCTTTCACTTCCATTTGTCTTTCGAAAGAACCCTTGCCAGGGTCACTGATGACTTCCATGTTGCTAAACTTAACAGATAATTTTCAGTTCTCCTCTTGACTTCTTAGGAACATATATTTGACTGCTCCCTTTTTCTTGCAACACTCTGAGTTTCTTTGTCACACTCTCTCCTGCTATGCCTGTTACCTCTTGAGTTCTTCATGGACCCTCTCAGTGAGTAGTCTCCCAAGACCAGCTCATGATTTTAATTACAATCTGTTTTCTAATGGCTTATAAATCCAATCTCCATCTTAGATCTCCCCTTAGAGTTCCAAACCCACATATACAATTCTTCCTTTTTTGTTAAGACTATTTCTTAGAGCAGTTTTAGGATTATAACAAAATTGACAGGAAGGTATAGAAATTTCCCATATACCCCATGCCCCACACATGCATATCCTACCCCATTATCAACATCACTCACCGTTTGTTACCAAAGCTGAACCTACATAATCACTCAAAGTCCTTAGTTTACATTAGGGTTCACTTTTGGTGTTGAACATTTCATGGGTTTGGACAAATGTTTAATGACATATATCCATCACTACAATATCACATATCCTCTGTGCTCTGCCTATTCATCCCTCCCCCCAACCCCATCCCTGACAACAACTGATCTTTTTTAGTGTCTCCATAGTTTTGCCTTCTCCAGAATGTCATATAATTGGAGTCTACAGTATGTAGCCATTTCAGATTGGCTTCTTTACTTAGTAATATTCATCTAAGTTTCCTCCAGGTCTTTTCATGACTTGGTAGCTCTTTTCTTTTTAGTGCTGAATAATATTGCATTGCCTAGAAGTAGCACAGTTTATTTATCCATTCACCTACAGAAGGTCATCTTGATTGCTTCCAAGTTTTGACAATTGTGAATAAAGCTGCTATAAAGTTCTTGTGCAGATTTTTGGGTGGATGTAAATTTTCAACTCCTTTGAGTAAATACCAAGGAGCCTAACTGCTAAATTCTATGGTAAGAGTATGGACCGTTTTGTGAGAAACCGCTGAACTGCCCTCCAGAGTGGCTGTGACATTTTGCATTACCACTAGTGATACATGAGAGTTCCTATGGTCTCACATCTTGCCAGCATTTGGCGTTGTCAGCTACAATTGCTTCTTGACTTCCCGACCTAGATGCCTCAAAAGGCATCCCAAACTCAAGACTCATGGTCTCCCCACCCTCTTCACACCAAACCAAATCTTTGGCCAATATTTTATCTTTTGGGTGATGACATCACCAACCAGACGGAAACCTAGGATTCTTCTTTGATACCCTCCTCCCTCATTCTCTATATTCACCCCGCACTCAACTTTCTTGTTCATTTTATCTTTGTAATGCCTTCTGGATTGGTCCAGTTCTCTTCAGCTCCTCTGGTGCCAGTCCAGCTTAAGCTATCATCTTTCACCCAGACTATGGCAAAAGCCTCTTAACTCTCCTACCTACCCTATTCCCTGTGTTGCAGCCAAAGTAATGTTTCCAAAACCTTGAAATGATCATGGAGCCCCTATGCTGAAAATATTCCAGTGGCTTTGCTTCTTTGTCTGTTTTAAATAAAGAGCTGGCCTACAGAGCCCGGGCCATCTGGCACCCCCACCCACCTCTCAAGTATTGTTTACCATATTCCATCACTAGCCACTCCTTCCTCTTTCCAGTTCAGACAAATTGTGCCCCTCCCTCCACAGGACCCTCACACATGGGGTTTCTTCTGAGTGGGATGCTCTTCTTCACCTGCTCTTTGCCTGGCTCAATCCTACTCACCCTTTTACATCAATCAATAACACGTCCTCAGCAAAGTGTTCTCTGACCTGGTTCAGACCAGGTTTTAGACATTACAGAAACAAGTGTTCTTCCTTCGGAGACTTCATATCAGTTTGTAAAACATACCCACTGATGTAGATATATGATTGATGCCTCTCTCCTCCCAGTAGCTTGTCTTCTTGCTGAGAACAGGGGTGTGTCTATTTTACTCACTGTTTGATCTCCAAGTATTATTAATATAGGGTCAGAAAGACTATAGACCCTTAATAAATATTTGTCAAATTATGATTGAATGTGGGGGGAAAAGCTGCTGATTGTGAGTTGTCTGAAGGAGTGGACTGTGATGAATTCACTAATGCACCTTTGTAACCTGGTAAATGGCTGGCTTTGTGCCTTGCACCTTGTGGGAGCTTAATAAATATTGGTAGAACTGAACTGAATGGAATTGAATTGATGCTCCATACCATCAGTCAGGGTGCCATACCAGCTCCACTCTGAAATATGTCTTGAGCTATCATTTACTGAGCAGAAAACTATGTGCTCATTATTATGCTGAGTGCTTTTCATGTGTTATCCCATTTAATCCTGAAGACGTCATGAGATGGATATTATTTTTTTAATTTTTATAAATGAAGGAGCCGCATTGGTTAAGATCTCTATGGGAAACAGACGGCACCCTCAACTCAGGATGATTTCAGAAGAATTGCATGAAGGGACTCTTGACAAGGCTTTGTGCAGGGGGAAAGTAAGACACCGGAGAGGATGCAATACTCCAGAGCAAGTAAGGGCTGGGAGGACTTCATTACTATTCCTGGGCCTGAAGGTTACCAGAACCCATACACATAGAGGGCAGGGTGAAAGGGGCTGCCAGTCAGGGAGACCAGGGGTGGAGGGATGTGGCCAGCCCTGAAGGAACATGAATAAAATGCCCCGACCTCACTTTTCTCCCTCTCTCTACAACATTGTACTGGCTGAACCCAACTAGGAGCCAGAGAGCAAGGGAATCCTTGATGCCATCTTAGAGTTCAGCTTCCCAAGGCCTACAGCAGCTGGAGAAGGATAGAGAATAGAGCTGGAGATGCAAACTAGAAACACCCAGCTCGAGTCCCAAAAGCACAGCCCTCAGAGGCAGAGCTCTCTTCCCCAAGGTCCAGGCTGCCCACCTCTAAAACCCTCAGAAAACATAGACTCCAAGAAGTTAAAGTTCTTCTCCCAGCCAAGTACTGATGAGACTGAGTCATTGGCTGGGACAGCATGGGCAGTGGCCCAGGGGATATTTGAAGTACAGAGAGGACATATGAGGGTGGTCACCAACCCAGCAACTTCCCATTATCCATGCCCAGGAGGATCCAGAGGAAGGGAGAGTCTGCCCTGACCTTATTCAACCACAGGGTGGAGAGAATATAAAATCCAGCCACCTTTATGACTCAAGCTATGGATCCAATCCCATACTTTAAAACAGATCATCTGAGAACAGGCTAACCCAACTAATGTCCGTTTCACCCTGATTTAAATCTGGTGGTTATGTCCTCAGTTGGCTCAATCTCTAAAATGAGGATCAGAGAACTTGCATAATTTTAATGACCACCTGCAAAGGGAGTACAGTGAGCTGCTATTATCTATTATGAACATTCTTTCCAACATCTTCCTCTTTCTATCTTCAACTGAAGATTTTTAGACCAGTAGACATCCACCAGCTGAAGGAAAAATCCAAATGTCATTAACCAAGAAGCACCAATTCTAGCAAACTTGACTCAGCTGTGACAGTTGCTCTTCCTACTTCCTTAATAATTAAACCCAACTCCTGCTGGCCAAACATTTTTTTTGTTATGGCGCCACAGTCTGCTTGATTTTTTTAATTTCTTTTTTTTTTTTAGATTTTATTTATTTATTTGAGAGAGAGCACAGGAGAGGGGTTAGGGTCAGAGGGAGAAGCAGACTCCCCGCTGAGCAGGGAGCCCGATATGGGACTCAATCCAGGGACTCCAGGATCATGACCTGAGCCGAAGGCAGTCACCTAACCAACTGAGCCACCCAGGCGCCCGATTTTTTTAATTTCTTTGTCCAGTTTGCATATATTTGTCATCAATAAATTTTTGTTCTCTATAAAGCCCCTATTCCCACCATACATAGCAAATTATTGGAGGCATTTTTTACACGGAAATGCTGAAGAAACATTTTAGGACAATATGAAAACGTCAAAATTGGTCATCACTTTTATACTACTCAATAGACAACTCAAACTTTGTTTTTGTTTTTGTTTCTGTTGTTTTAGAGAGGGAGAGAGTAGGGGAAGAGGGAGTGAGAGAATCTTAAGCAGGCTCCATGTCCAGTGCAGAGCCCAACACGGGGCTCGATCTCACAACCTGAGCCAAAATCAAGAGTCAGACACTTAACTGACTAAGCCACCCAGGCAGCCCTCAAACTTGTTTAAGTTTGGCCAAATGTTGACATCAAAACAAAATAGAAGGACAATAGCGCTAAAGAAGACTGTAGTGAATTGAATGGTGGCCCCTTCCAAAACATATATCCAATCAGAACCTCTGAATGTGGCCTTATTTGGAAAAAGGTTCTCTGCAGATGTAATTAAGGATGTTGAGATGAGATCACTCAAGATTACCCAGGTGGGCCCTAAATCCAAGGACAAGTGCCCTTATAAGAGAAAGGCGGAGAGAGATGTGAGACACACAAAGGGGAAGGTGATGTGAAGAGGCAAAAGCTGGAATGATGCAGCCATCAAACCGAGGACCACCCAGAGCCACCAGGAGCTGAATCCTTCAAGGAAGAATTCTTCCCTGGAGCCATCAAAGCAAGCACAGCCCTACTGACACTTTGATTTCAGGTTTGGTCTCCAGAAATGTCAGGGAATGCATTTCTGTTGGTTTAAGTCATTCAGGTCGTGGTACCTTGTGATGGCAGCCGCAGGAAACTAACACAGGAAGCATTCAAATCCCCTGACTGAATTCCTTCATTACAGATGAAGGAAATAA
Organism: Halichoerus grypus; assembly: GCF_964656455.1. Lineage (NCBI taxonomy): Eukaryota > Metazoa > Chordata > Mammalia > Carnivora > Phocidae > Halichoerus > Halichoerus grypus. Next base: position 27,999,523 of record NC_135725.1, read on the forward strand.
TAGCATTCGCAAGTACGAAATGCTTCACATAGCTGATCGTGTTCGATCTTTATAGCAGCTCTGTGAGGTGGCTGTTACTGCTCAAGAGAAGGAAATCGAAGCCCAAGGAAGTTCAGTGATTCGTGCGAGAAGAAGTAGCTGAGCAATGGTAGCAGCAGGTGGATTCTTCTTGAAAAACTGGTCTTTTCCCATAGAACCTGCCTATCTGTGGCTTAGAGAGGCCCAGCAACTTGTCCACATCACACAGGGGATGAGAAACAGTCTAGAATACAGATCGTTGTTTTTTCTTTCTCTCCCCGTGTCTGCCGTCGGAATGTGCCCGGGTAGGGCAGGCTGTATCGCAAGGTCCAAACTGTTGAACAATAAGTTAAATTGATGAAACAGGACGACCTCAAAGCTCATCACCTACATCCTGGGGCTAAATAAACATTGATGTCTCCAAACACAGGGGTAGTAAGCTGCAGGTTATTTGAATGGGTGGTACGGGTGTTCATTGGTTCATGAAATATGCTTCAAGATTCTCCAAACATTCAGAAAATCAACATAATCAACAGCTCCCCAACGCCAGCCTGGTTTGGGGAACCCTCCCTTCTGGCCTGTCTTGTAAAATGCTTTATTTACATGCTGCAAGGGTACCACTTCAAAGTCCCAGTGGTTCCAATGGTAATGAGTGAATAATCCAGTTGAGCAAGTAATCAAAGAACAATAACAGTTGTTCTTACCATAAAGCCCCCCAGTTTGCAATTACTTAGCAGTGTAAATTCACTTCATTTAGAAAATTTTGCCTCTGAGGCAGACTGAGGCTCTCATTCAGAGACCAATTAGATTAAATTAGGAGTGACACATTAGCTGGGGAGACTTAATTCATTTTGGGTTATGTGCAGCTTTAATTATAATCCAGATACAGCCAGAGCCACACTTTGGAACATTTTCTTGCCTCTGCAGGTGCTGGAGGTAATTGGATCCCTGGAAGAGATGCTCCGGGTGGTGGGTGGCCAGCCAAGGGACCCAAGGCTGCTTCACCACCAGATTCTGCTCTAGACTTACTCTCCCAGCCGCTACTGAAGAGTCACAGGAAGTGACTTCAACAAGATCTTCCTTTTTAAAAAGTAGCTTTATTAAGATATAATTAACAAACTGCCAACACTTAAAATACACAATTTGATAAGTTTTGACATATGTATATACCTGTTTAACTACCCTCACAATCAAACAATCAACATATCCATTGCCCTCCTAAATTTCCCCGTGTCCTTTTATAATCTCTCCCACCTAGACCCTACACAAACTCAGGAAATCACTAGTCTGCTTTTGTCACCATAATTTGTATTTTCTAGGATTTCATATAAACAGAATCATACAATATGTACTCTTATTCTTTCACACAGCATAATGATTTTGACATTTGTCTATGTTGTTTCTAGTATCAATAATTAATCCCTTTTTATTGTTCAGTGGCATTCCATTGAATGGATGTACCACAATTTGTCTATCTATTCAGATGTTGAGAATTGTGGGCTGTTCCCAGTTTGCGGTTGTTACAAATAAAGCTGCTACAAACTTTATGTGCATGTGTTTTCATTTCTCTTGGGAAAATACCTAGGAATAGAATGGCTAGCTCATATGGTGCTGTATGGTTTGCTTTTTCAGAAACCACCAAACTGTTTTCCAAAGCTATTGTACCATTTTACATTCCCATCAGCAGTGTATGAAAGTTCCAGCTTATCTACATTCTTACCAGCACTTGATATGGTTAATTATTTTAATTTTAGTCATTCCAATAAGTGGGTAGTGGTATCTTATTGTAATTTTAACTGGCATTTCCATTATGACAATGATATTGAGCATCTTTTCATATGCTTATTTGTCAAAGTAAGTCTTCCTCTGTGAAGTGTCTGTTCAAATCTTTTGTCCATTTTTTTCTTCTGCCCGTTTTTAAAATTTAGTTGGTTGTGTTCTTACTGAATTTTGAAAGTTGTTTATATATTATGCATATAAGTTTTTTATCAAATACATGATCTACAAATATTTTCTCCCAGACTGTGGTTTGTCCTATCTCTTAACAGTCTCTTTTGAAGAGTTGAAGTTTCTAATTTTGATGAACTTCTGTTGACCAGTTTTTTTTATGGATTATGTTTCGGTGTCATATCTAAGAAAATCTTTGCCTAGCCTAAGCTCACAAAATTTTCTCCTATGTTTCCTTCTACATGTTTTACAGTTTTAGGTTTGCCTTTAGGCCTATTATAGTGTGAGTGAATTTTTCTATGTGAAGCAAGGTATAGATCCAAGTTGAATTTTTGGCATGTGGAAATCCAGCAGTTCAGCACCTTCCTTCCTCTACTGAATTGTCTTTGCAACTTTGTCAAAAATCAATTGTCCATATATATGTGCATCTCATTTCTGGACTCCCTATTCTGTTCCATTGATCTATTTGTCTGTTACATCAATACCATATGTTTTGAATATTGTAGCTTTAAAGATTTTATTTATTTTGTTATTTGAGAGCGATCGAGAGAAGGGCAGAGGGGGAGGAGGAGGGAGGGGCAGAGGGAGAGGGAGAAGCAGACTCCCCAGGAGGGGGGAGGGGCAGAGGGAGGAGATGCAGGGGGGGAGGGGAAGGTGCAGAGGGGGAGGGGCAGAGGGACAAGGAGAAGCAGACTCCCCAGGCAGAGGGGGTGGGGGAGGGGCAAAGGGAGAGGGAGAAGCAGACTCCCCACTAAGCAGGGAGCCTGACCCCGGGGCTCGATCCCAGGACTCCAGGATCATGATCTGGCCAAAGGCAGACGCTTAACTGACTGAGCCAGCCAGGTGCCCCTGAATATTGTAGCTTTAAAATAAGTCTTGAAATCAGGTAGCGTTATTCTTCTGACTTTGTTCTTCTTTTTAAAAGTTTGGGCTATTCTAGGTTCTTGCATTTCCATATGAATTTTATCAATTTCTACATAATCCTGCGAGAATTTTACTTGGCATTTTAACCCATGAATACAGCATAGTTCTCGATTTATTTAGATATTCCTTAATTTCTGCCAGCAATGTTTTGTATTTTTCAGGTGTACCTGTCTTGCTCATCTTTTGTCAGATTTAGTCCTCGGTATTTTATTATGATGTTATAATAAATAGCATTGGTTTTTGTTTTTTTTTTAGCATTGGTTTTTTTTTTTAAGTTCAACTTCTGACAGTTCATTGCTAGTACATGTAGAGAGAAAAACTGTTATGATCTGTTATGATCTTATATCTGACACTTTGTTATTTCGTCCAGGTTTTGCAGGTATTTCAGATGGGAGGGCAAACCTAGTCCCTGTTACTCTCTGTTGGCTTAGAAGTCCTAAGGCTGTCTTTGAAAATTCCTGATTAGAATTTGGATTCCTTTTTTCTCTTACATGGCTGTGTCCCTTTCCATTCCTAACACCCGACTGCCTTTTTATTATATCATAATCATTATCATTACCATTATCATTATTAAGCTTCAAGCTGCATTGAAATTTCTCATTTGCTATAATCACGCCCCAGAGTCAGGGCAATTGGCAGGAACTTGAGAAGGAATTTTTTGACCAGGAAAGAGGCTTGATTTTCTATTGTTTTAATTCTCCTCTTACTGAAAATTCCTATAGGATAGTTTTCCTCAAATTCTGGTGAGCATCAGAATCATTAGAGGAGCCTATTTTTAAAAGACAGATTCCCAGCATTCCCTCTACTCAGCACAAGGAAGCTGAATCCAGGAAATCTGTAGTGTATCTTTAAGCCCCTACACAGGAGATTCTGCTATATACCAAAGTGTAGCCACCTCTGATGTAGCCAAGCCTTGTGAACCACCCAGTTCAGCCACTTGGAAAATCCCTAAGCTGTAAAACTTGTCTCCCCAGTGTTCCTATTCTTCATTTTTTTCTCTACTCAGGCTCTTAGGTGCTGCAGATCTCTCCCGAGCAAAGCAGACTTCGGCACATTATTGTCATTATTGTTCCGGGGATATCAGATTGACATGCCTTCTCACACTTCTTTCCAAGAGAAAGTGCACAGTCAACAGCCTGTCCTGCCTGGGAGGTCCTGTGATCCTGCCTCAGCCCTGTCCCCCGGCAGCCACAGCTTCCTGGTTCAGGGTCAAGTCCACTGGAGCAGTAAGAGCAGTGTATACGTGGGCCAGTGCAATTCCTGCATTCTCTGCCCAAATGTCAAGAATGGGTAAATCCATAGAGACAGCAATCAGATGGTGGTTGCCAGGGGCGGTGGGAGAGGGGATGGGGTGTGGCTGCTTAGGGTTATGGGGTTTCTTTTGGGGCGATGAAATGTTTTGGAACTAGATAGGGGTGGTGGATGCACAACAGTATAATTGTACTAAATGTCACCGAATTGTTCACTTTCACATAATGAATTTCCACTAAAGAACAAAAGTCTGAGAAGTGAGCGCTGTGGTGATGTGAGGCCCTCAGAGCCCCCAGAACATCATGTTCCTCGGGAGATCGTAGGGGACACACCTTCTGTGTCAGGAATGGGCTGGTGACGGGACACCAACATCACTCGAAGTTCTCTGCAGGCAGGGCCAATGGTAGAGAGAAAGTCACAGAGCTCGGCTCTCCGAGAGCAGTGGGGATTGCCTCTCAGACTGGAAGCAGGAAGTCAGATGGCGGGCCCCAGGTAGATGGAAGAGGGAAATTCTCTCTGTGTGTCTTCTTTTCCTTGGCCTGGATTTTGAAGAGTCAGCCTACTTAATGACATCCCTGGATGACAAGGGAAAGGGTCCCAGCCATGTAGTGGCAAGCCAGCATCTAGGCCCAGAGGCTTCCCTGAGAGGCTACTGTGAGGTCCCGAATGTGGGTGTGGGTCCAAATCTCCTGGAAGCTTTAAAATATTACATCTGCCCCGGAGCTTCGCCACCAGAAAAGTTCCATTTCAGAAGGTAGAGGAAAGGAAAGGCAGGTGGGAATCATATTTCCAAACATCAATCCAGGGATTTTAAGACACACTAACCAGATGAGAGCAACTGCAGTAGGGAATCCTCTGGTGCCATTGAAGATGAGTAAGATATAGACCAGCATGAACAGAGTCCTGGGTGGTGAGGGGGCACCAATGCAGAGCCACAATAAAGGGTTTGGATTTTATCCTATTTGCAAAAAAAGGCGTTGGAGCATTATAATTGGGAAGTGATAGGATCTGATTCTCACTTCAAAAATTATTATCTCAGAGCAATTCAAACACCATAATACTAAAGGGGTCTTCTTGTACCCTTGTAGAAGAAAATCCAATTGTAAGCTTTTAGGGTCATGCAGGGTCACTTCCCTTCTTAACTCTACTGTCTTTTGAGTTTTATCTTAAAGCAAGTGTGAGTTAGTCACTCTAACATTTTGCCGTGGAATTAGAAAACCATTGGCTTGGCAAAGGCCTCAAAAGAACATCCAGTCCAACCTGCAGACTTGTAGGCAGGTCCATACATAAATCATCTCAGAGCAATACAAATCCAAATCATGTGCCAGTGCTGACCCCAAGAACCCGTTTCCCATCTTCTCTGGTGTGACAAGAATACTCACCACCATGGATGAGAGGTTTGAAAATATTCTGGTTGTTCTAAAGAAATTAAACAACAAGAAAAACAGGAAACTGAAAAGGTGTGGGGTACCTTTGGATGCTCAGAATCTAGTTTCCTTATATCCGCACCACCGCCCCCCCCCCCGACTATTCCAATCTACCATTTGACTTTTTCCACTGAATGCATCAGTTCCATTCGTGTCCAGTCCTCAAATGTTGATAGAGCACCTCGTAACTGCAGGGCACTCTGCAGAACACAGGGGAGTCACTGATACCTACGACAGTGCCCTAAAAAGGAAACTTAGATCTCTTAAAAATCACATTAAAGGTGATACTTACAAGCATGGAAGCATGATCGCAGTATATTGCTAAGTGAAAATAGTAATACGCTACCTGATACTATTTTTGTAAAACAACAAAAAAAAAACAGAAAGAGCAGGACTGGAATAATTTTCAAGTTACAAGCTTATTTTTTTTTTAAGATTTTATTTATTTACTTGAGAGAGAGAGAGAGCATGAGCGGGGTAGACGGGCAGAGGGAGAAGGAGAAGCAGCCTCCCCGCTCAGCGGGGAGCCCGATGTGGGGCTTGATCCCAGGACCCCAGGACCTGAGCCGAAGGCAGCCGCTTAACCGACTGAGCCACCCAGGCACCCCTCAAGTTACAAGTTTAAATGAAAAACAAATAATAAAACATACAATAGTATGCACAGCATTCTTCAATTTGTGTTTAAAGAATAGCATATATAGTGATTGGAAAAATCGTATCACAGGACTTCTAGTTTAAATCACTTGCTTTTTTTTTTTTAAGATTTTATTTATTTATTAGACAGAAAGAGACAGCAAGAGAGGGAAAACAAGCAGGGGGAGTGGGAGAGGGAAAAACAGGCTTCCCGCTGAGCAGGGAGCCCGACGCCTCGGGGCTCCATCCCAGGACCCTGGGATCATGACCTGAGCTGAAGGCAGATGCTTAACAACTGAGGCACCCAGGCGCTCCTAAATCACTTGCTTTAATAAGAAAAGGCAACATAGTAAGGAGAGAACAAAACAAAACAAAAAAATAAATGAAATAAAATAGAATAGAATAAAATAAGGAAGCCTGTTTGTGGAGGAGAAAAGAAACATTGGAAAAAATCCGCCAAGATCCACATCATCCTGGTCTTCTCAGCCATTTTCAAATATCCTCCCAGTAGTTTTGCTGTCTGGGCACATATCGACACATGCCGGTAATGGGAGCATATTAGAGCAATCGTACTCTGAGGAATCCGTCCGCCTGTTAAATGTGGTTCCATTATGGGATTATGCGGCGCCTCCAAGTCCAATAGCCACGTACAGAGGATAGGAGACGTGACCCAGGGAACCGGAGCAAAATGACAAAGGAGACCATTCCAGCTGTATGGCAGCAAATAACATTTTCTTCTTCCAGGGCACCACAGAGCCTTTTTAAAAAACAAATGGAATAAAGATGTGGGCGAGAAGTACCCCTCCCTGGGATAAACAGATGGGGAGGAAGAAAGTAGAAAGCAGGTGAATTGCCAAAGAAAAGGCAGGAATGCGAAAAACATCAAAATTTCAGAGTTAATTATATACCACTGCTCAAGAAATGAGAGATAAGAAGCCAGAAAAACACTAATTTAGGGAAGGTTGAACAAACAATTCTTTTCCCAGTGGCAAAGAAAGGGAGAAGCAAGCATCTTAAACGCCGGCAATTATGCAGATGGTGGAAAGAATAAGGATGAAATTTCATTGCCAATGCAAGCCCACATAATAAGGGAGCGTATTAGGGAGACAATAGCAGTCTGAAGTGTTTACAGTGTGGCGTGCGCCAACAGCTCGGCAAGCACTTAGAAGGCATTATCTGAGTTGTGAAAAATTACCCTCAGAAATCGTGGAAATTAATCAAGAAGTTAAACATTGATTAAAAACAAGATTAGAGATTACATGCGAAAGGTCGGGTCTGATGGGTCAAAGAAAGCTGCATCAGCTTATTTCTGCACCACCCCCACCTAGGGGCTGTGTTTGATTTGGAGCACAAGGTCCAGATGTAAGTGGAGTTCCCAGAGGCCCCATCCTCTTTGGGGGCCTCAAGTCAGCACGTAGGGAAATAGCCGGATGTTCTTGCAAAAAGCGAATGACGCAACTGTTGAACAACGAGGACCCCTGACCCCTCCGTGACGTTCGCTCCCAGGGAAGGGAAACCAGCATTTGTTTGTGTCCAGGTAACTGCTTGGCTGGAATATTGGACAACATTCAAAACTGAACCCAGCCCCTCTCGGCACCCAGTGGCCCAGGTGTAGACTCCAATGCCCAGGTGAATGAAGCACTTGGCTGTGGGTGGCAGAGCTTTGCCTCTCCCAACTTTTTTGTCAGAAACGTCAAGCAAACGGGAATAGATCATTGGAACAGACAAGGGAGAGGCTGATGTGTTTCTTGGCACAGCGCTGGAAATGAGGGCTGTTGCGGGAATAGGCACAGAGCGACTTTGGGGGTGGGGGTGAGGAAGAGGGTTTTTCTCGATGACTAATGAGTTTGTACCAGACACCCCTCTGTGTGTGAGTCCTTTTCACACCAAGAGTGAGCTCCAGCTAGTGTCAGATCCTCACGAACCTTCATGAAAATATGAATGGCACAGAACCCTGAGGTAGTCAAGAGAGAGAAGCAAAAAGGAAAATTTTCTGTCCTCCTCCTCCGGTCTAATTTATTTTCTTGTGGGTACACATGACTGGCTCCCTTCCTTAGAACACCATGAATTAAGACAGATTTGAAAATTTTGGTGGAATCTGGTGAAAATTTTGGTCACGTAAAATTTTTCTATATGTCTTGATTCGTAGAGTTCTAGGGAAGGGGGCTAGTCATGCATACCCACAAGAAAATAAATTAGACCAGAGGAAGAGGACAGGAATTTTCATGGGAATGAGATTAAAAAGAAAAAAAAAAGTTTGAAATAAGCTTGTTCTCTAAATGATTAACTTCAAACCTTTATATGGGCTTTAGTACATACCACCTCCTGGGCCAAATGTTCCATATGAGTAAATGCATGCTATCCTGACAAAGCAAGGAAGTACTCAGCATCAGAAATGTCTCACACAAATGTTAAGAAGAAAAAATAAAATGTTCCTTTCCCCAGTAACTCTTGTTGAGTCAGCTGTGTTCATTCTTGCAGCAAGCACCCAATTTTCAAATCGAATGAAACCTCTGACATTTGTCCTGATGCCTAGAGTTTTGAGGTATGATAGTGGTTATATTCCAGTATCCCACAGTTCCAGGAAGTTCAGGTGATGACATAATATAACTTTCAAAATAAGAATACGTTGCAAAAAATATTTGTGTTTCAAATAATGTGCATTAGTATTCGGAGAGAAAAGGAAAAAATGGCTCTTCGCAGAGCTCCTCCTGAACGTGATTAATTGTAAATTTATGCCTCGCACTTAGGAGAGTGAAATGTATCAGTCAGCAGCATAAAATAGAAGTGCCTAGACACTTAAAGCACAAAAGGATTTAATAGTATGTGAGTTATGTGCTTACAAAGTCATCAGAAAGGTTGGAGGGATCGCCCTCTGGGAGCTGTTTGCGGCCCTGCCATCAGAAGGCTGGGGAATCGATGAGGGTTCTAGAGGGGAGAGGGGTGGGGGGATGGGTTAGCCTGGTGATGGGTATTAAAGAGGGCACGTTCTGCATGGAGCACTGGGTGTTATGCACAAACAATGAATCATGGAACACTACATCAAAACTAATGATGTAATGTATGGTGATTAACATAACATAATAAAAGAAAAAAAAAAGAAAGCTGGGGACTCGAGAAGCTGCCCAGGAGCGCTTGCCTTCTGGGGTACCTTCCATGCAGGTCAGGGATCAGAAAGCCTCGTGGTCTCAACTGTTCCCGCAGAACCACATCCCTCATCCTACATCCGCACTGGCAAAAATGAGTGTCCGTTCATGCCTCCTGACTCCGGGTGGCAGTGCTGCAGACAGTCTCGCCTCCGTCCCCCAGTTTGCCAGCAGAAAGAGCAGAAACATGCTTTGTGCTAACTCCCGCCTGCCGACAGCTTGGGAGCACATCTAAATCAAAGTAACCCAAAGCATATCCAGAACCCAACGGTGAGAATCTGGAAAGGAGCTTTCTTACTTCTGAAGGAGGTGCAGGAACGCACCATAGGAGGAGATGGAAGTGATGGGAGTAAAACCACCCTGGCATCACACGTGGCGTCGAGCGGGACTGGGCCTGGATGCTGAAGAGCCAAATGGGGTCACTGACTCTAACTGCCGTGAAAGCTTTTGGTTCCCTCATGGGCAAAACAAGGAGGTTGGACTACACCCTTTCTAAGAAACCTATCAGTTCTTAAAATAAAAATGCACTTCGATCAAAAGGATGAGGAGGGACCATCTCCTGTCACCATCCTCCTGCCCTTACTTCCCAAATGTAGCACTGGTTTGTCTCAGCGGTTCTCGTCCTTTCCTGGAAGCTGATAGTGGCAGCTGAAGCTGAGCTGTTTTCTGTTTCCTCTAGAAGCCCTCCGGCACAGCCCACCTTGGAACTTCACAATACAGTGGAGTTGGGTGTAGTTAGAAGTAGGAATAGAGCAGGGAAAAAAAGGTGACAGAGCTGAAGTTCTCTGATCCCACATCTGAATTTCCGAGAGTCCCTAGAGAGCCTCTACCATCAGCCAATATTCCTCGAGTCACCTCTGTGAACAGAACTGAGCTGGAAGACCCGTTTCATGCCCGGGGGTGCTGCATTGGGCTTATGCACAGTCTGAGAAAATCCCTTCTTAAGAGACTCTCAGAGCAGTGCTCCTCAGACTTTGGTGTGCATGCAGAGCCCCAGGGTCTGTGTGAAAACGCAGACCCTGAGTCGGTGGGTCTGAGGAGGGGTCTGAGATTCCGCACGTACCACAAACTCAGGTGCCGCTGTTGCTGTTGGTAGACCGCGCTCGGAGTAGAAGGTCTGCATTTGCACACACCACACTCCTACCCAGCTGCACCCCAAATGGGTTGAGTTAAATGCAAATATCTGTGACAGAAAATCATAAATTGAGGATTATGTGAAGAACCCTGAAGATAAGTGTTTGAGGGATCTTTTTTTTTTCCTGCTAAATATTAAGTACCGATCCTGGCATAAACACCATACAACGTGTTGCTCAGAGACACATATCCCGAGGGGTCTGGTCAACACAGTTTCTCCCCTTCCTATATCATCCCTATTTCCTTGCCCACCCTTTGTTCTGAAGCTAGCTTTCTGGGTTTGGGCCTCAGTTTCCTCATCTATAAAATGGGGATAGAAATATCTATCTATAGAACTGGTCAGAGGAATAAAAGAGATACTGCATGCCAAGAGCACTCGGTATATTACTAGGAGCCTTAAATGTTGTTTCCTCATCATTATTGGCATCATTGGTTCAATCCTGCTTCACCCTGGTCCCTGTCTTCTCTCAGGTATAAAGAAAGATACTAAGGGTGTCCGGGTGGCTCAGTTGGTTGAGCTTCTGACTCTTGATTTCAGCTCAAGTCATGATCTCAGGGTCTTGAGATAGAGCCCCGTGTCAAGCTCCACACTCAGCACAGAGTCTGCTTGAGATACTTTTCCTCTCCTTGTGCCCGTCCCCCTCCCCCGTGCACTTTCTCTCTATCTCTCTCAAATAAATAAATAAATAAAATCTTAAAAAGGAAGGAAGGAAGACACTACTCAGAATTGCTTCTCTCATTTTCATAGCATGGAAAGTCTGCCAGTCACTCTTGAAGGATAAGGAGGAATATTGAATAGTATGAGATAGAGAATTATAAAAGCTTGACAATTTTTATACTAAAGTGGTACCCTGTGAATTTATAGAACTGCTTGGCATAGTAAATTATGGCAAGAAAAACAGAAAAAAGTGACAAAAAAGAAGAAATTGAGCAAATAATCAAAAAGGAGGCATACATTAAGAATATTTATGGCTGGGGCGCCTGGGTGGATCAGTGGGTTAAGTGTCTGCCTTCTGCTCAGGTCATGATCCCAGACTCCCGGGATCGAGCCCCGCATTGGGCTCCCTGCTCCACGGTAAGCCTGCTTCTCCCTCCCCCACTCCTCCTGCTTGTGTTCCCTCTCTCCCTGTCTCTCTCTCTCTGTCAAATAAATAAATAAAATCTTAAAAAAAAAAAAGGTTTACGGCTACATAATATTCCATTGTGTGTGTGTGTGTGTGTGTGTGTGTGTGTGTATACACCAAATCTTCTTTATCCATTCATCTGTTGATGGACATCTAGGCTCTTTCCATAATTTGGCTATTGTGGACATTGCTGCTATAAACATTGGGGTGCAGGTGCCCCTTCGGATCACTACATTTGTATCTTTGGGGTAAATACCCAGTAGTGCAATTGCTGGGTCGTAGGGTAGCTCTATTTTCAACTTTTTGAGGAACCTCCATACTGTTTTCTAGAGTGGCTGCAACGACATGGATGGAACTAGAGGGTATTATGCTAAGCAAAATAAGTCGATTAGAGAAAGACAAGTATCATATGATCTCACTGATATGAGGAATTTGAGAAACAAGACCGAGGATCATAGGGGAAGGGAGGGAAAAAATGAAACAAGATGAAACCAGAGAGGGAGACAAACCATAAGAGACTCTTAATTTCAGGAAACAAACTGAGGGTTTCTGGAGTGGTGGGGGGTGGGAGGGATGGGGTGGCTGGGTGATGGACATTGGGGAGGGTATGTGCTATGGTGAGCGCTGTGAGTTGTGTGAGACTGATGAAGTGCGGACCTGTACCCCTGAAACAAATAATACATTTATGTTAATTAAAAAAAAAAAAGACTGTTTAGGGCATGGGCGCCTGGGTGGCTCAGTCGTTAACCGTCTGCCTTCAGCTCAGGTCATGGTCCCAGGGTCCTGGGATCGAGCCCTGCATCGGGCTCCCTGCTCGGCGGGAAGTCTGCTTCTCCCTCTCCCCCTCCCCCTGCTTGTGTTCCCTCTCTCGCTGTCTCTCTCTGTCAAAAAATTTTTAAAAATCTTAAAAAAAGAAAAAAAGAATGTCTATGACAGCTTTGTATCTAATGACAAAGAAATTAGAAACAACCTAAATGCCCAGCATTCTAGATACAGGTGTGTAAAATATGGCACATCTATATATAGAATATTGTGTAGCCTTTACTGTTTTGTTTAGATTTTAGTGGCATAAAAAAGGCTTAAGCCGTGATGTTTAAGTAAAAAGAAAATCAGGCTACGAACTGGTAAATTAAAACATACAGAGAAAAAAGGCAGGAAGGAAACATGCTACCGTGTAAACCTGAGTGACTGTGGTTTTGTTTGTTTCTTTGTACTTTTCATACTTCCCAAGCCCTCAGTAGTGACAGTGTATTATGAGATGGGTTCCATAGATGGTCCTAACCTGTGACCGAATCCTGGGATGCGGGGTCAAATTACCAAAGCTCTATGTTGATTGGGGATTCCAAACAGAAGTGATTCACACTCCCGGTGCCGAGAAGAGCCCAGGGTACATGTTATCCTGTTGCCTGTTAGGGCAGGGAATCGATGTTATGTTTAGGCAGACAACTCTAAGACAGACTCAACAGAGTTTCCTGCAACCCAGAGAAACTTGGGAGCTACTGAATGCTTTGTGAGTACCCAAGAGCTATAACAAGGCAATGCAGAGAGCTAGAGATCTGAGAAGTCCAGCAGCTTGGACCAGGAAGAACATAGCAGTGATCTGCATGAATCAAGGGCTAAACATTCGATGAAAACAAGAATGAAGATGGCACTGAGACCAGCCACTGCTCTCCCTTATTGATAACTTGATTCTGTATGAGCCACCTAAGAAATTAGACACAAGTCCAGAAAATGTAGGGCAGATCCAAATTGATAATTATGATTCCATGGCTTGGCAAAATAGAAACTTAAGAGGAAATTATTGTTTAAAAATAAAGTAAATCCAGGGGCTCCTGGGTGGCTCAGTCGGTTAGACGCCTGACTGTTGATTTCAGCTCAGGTCATGATCTCAGGGTCGTGAGATTGAACCCTGCATTGGGCTCCATGCTGAGCATGGAGCCTGCTTAAGATTCTCTCTCTCTCTCTTTCTGCCCCTCCTGGCCCACGTGTGCTCTCTCTCCCTCTAATTAAGAAAGAAAGAGAGAGAGAGAGAGACAATCCAAGCCAATTAAACAAGAAAAATAAATAAAAGACATATCCATTGGTAAAGAAGAAACAAAACCATCTGTATTCACAGATTACATGATTTTGTATATAGAAAATCCTAAGGAACACACACACACACAACCTATAGAACTAATAAACAAGAACATCAAGTTTGCGGGATGCAGGATCAATATACAAAAATCAATTGTATTTCTAAACACTAGTAATGAACTATCCAAAAATTAAATTAAGAAAACAAGTCCATTTATAGCAGTACCACAAAGAGTAAGACATTTAGGGATAAATTTAACAAAAGAAGTGTAAGACTTGTATACTGAAAACTATAAAATATTGTTAAAGAAATTAAAGCAGACCTAAATAAATAGAAAGACATCCTATTTTCATAGATCAGAAGACTTGATATTGTTAAAATGGCTATTTTTTTCAAAGTGTTCTACAGATTCAACACAATTCCTATCCAAACCTCAGCTTCCCTTTTTGCAGAAAGTGAAAAGTTGATCTTAAAATTTATGTAGAAATGCAAGAGATCCAAGATAGCCAAAACAAGCCTGAAAAAGAACAAAGTAGAGGAACTCACAGTTCCACTATGAAGCTATAACAATCAATGCAATATAATACTGGCATAGGATAGATACATAGATCAATATAATAGAATTGAGAATCCAGAAATAAACCACGCATTTATGTCTAACTGGTTTCCAACAAACGAAAACTAAATTCAATAAGGAAAGGATAATTTTTTCAACAAATGTTGCTGGGACAACCAGATATCCACATGCAAAAGAATGAAGTTGGACCACTACCTCACACCACATATGAAAACTAATTCAAAATGGATGGAAGACCTAAATACAAGAGTTAAACTATAAAACCCTTAGAAAACGGAAGTGTAAATCTTCATGATTTTAAATTAGGCAATAGTTTCTGAGCTATTACACCAAGACATAAGCAAGTTTTTTAAAAGTGACAAATTCGACTTCATCAAAATTTTAATGCTCTTTTGCTATAAAAGACACTATTTTAAAAAAGTAAAAATATAATGCATAGAATAGGAGAAAATATTTTCAAATCATATATTTGATAAGGGCCTTGTATCAAGAGTATATAAAAAATTCCTACAACTCAAAAGTAACAAGGTAAATACCCCTCACACACAAATAGGCAAAGGATTTGAAAAACATTTCACCAAAGCCATACAAATGGCCAATAAGTACAAGAAAAGATGCTCAACATCATTAGTCATTAGGGAAATGGCAACTTAAAACCACAATGAGATACCACTTTACACAAATCACAATAATTATAATAATAAAAAAAGACTGACAATAGTAAGTGTTGGCAAGGTCGTGGAGAAACAAACCTTCATACACTACTGGGGGGTATGTAAAATGGTATAGCCACTTTGGAAAACAGTATGACAGCTACTCAGAAAGTTAAGCAGAGTTACCATATGACCCAGTAATTCCACTCTATATACCCAAAAGAATTGAAAACATATATCCATTTAAAAACTTGTACACAAATGCTCATTGCAGCATTATTTTAACTAGTTAAGAGTACAAACAATCCAAATGTCTGTGAATTGATGAATGGATAAATAAATAAAGTGATGTATCTATGTAATGAAATACTATTTAGCAATAAAAAAGAATGAAGTACTGATTATGCAACAATACGGAGAATGCTTGGAAACTCTGCTAAGTGAAAGAAGCCAGTCACTAAAGGTCACATATTGTGTGATTCTATTTAAATGAAATGTCCAGAATAGGCAAATCCATAGAGACAGAAAATGATTAATAGTTGCCAGGTGCTAGACAAAATGGAGTGACTCCTAATGAGTATGAGATTTTTCTTTGGGGTGATAAAAATGTTCAGGAATTAAATAGTGGTAATAGTTGTACAACTTTGTGAATATATTAAAAACTTCTGAATTGTACACTTAAGAGAGTGAATTTTATTGTATGTGAATCGTATTTCAATTATTCTTCCAAAAATGTTTCTCACATTAAGCACTAATAGTAAATAAACCACAAAAGCGAAAAATTATTAATTAATTAATTAATTATGTTCTATTTCTTGCAGACTTGAGTTTGTAGCCTGAATACCATACTTGCTACAACTATTTGAGACATCCCCTATTTTAATTTTTAAATTTGCTCTCTCAGTGGTCTTAGCAGCACTGTGCATCCCCAAGGTTTGTGTGTTGAGCATGGTCTCCCCATCCATCTCCATCTCTGGGGTCCCCTAGACCACGCCAAAAGCACTTTGTTGATGCCGTGTGCCATGAGATTTGCGGATTATAGTATTTTATATAAATATAAACTCTCTATTTGTAACCCTCCTTCTGACAAAGAGCAACCCTGCACTTGCTCATCTCTCTGCCAGGATTCCTAAATCTGTGTTTCTATCCCTGACCTTGGGGTCTTCAACTCCCCACAGGAGCATTCACAGTTAGCTATTCTTCTGTCACTTCCTCTATCCACACAGATACTTCATACTTCATAAAACCACGTGGTGAACAGAGCTGCTCTTCCCTCTCTCTGTCACTATCAACAGCTTATATTTCCACTTTGATGGAAGTTTAGTAGGTACTCTCACACAACCTCATTTCACTCCCACAAGACCTTTGTGAGGTTGCTCTTACTGCTGTTTTCCATTTTACACACACATTTGAGTCTTGAGACTCAAGGAGGTGAAGGATGTGGCAGAGCCAGAACTCAGACCCAGGTCTAAAAGGTCCAAGCCTCTGAGGAAACATTGTGTCTTCCATTTCTTCTCTTCCTCCACAGCTAGTCAGTCACCAAGGTGCAGGCTATGTAAGCCAAGGCCTGAGCTACTGGAAAGTTTAGTACTGATAAGGCTCTTCTGCTAATTCTTCCTTCATAACATTTCACGAGGTGGCCCTCTCCATGCCCACTTCCACTGCTAGATGGTTCTCAGGCTCCATCATTATCTGGAGGGCCTGTTAAAACACAGATTGCTGGGCCCCATCCCCGGAGTTTCTGACCCAGCAGGTCTGGGGCACAGCCTGAGAACTGGCATTTCTAATCCCATGGCTGGCCTGCATTGCCCGCTCCAGTCCATCCTGCATACCACCATTCTATTGATTGGCCATCTTGTCTTTCTTCCAATTAGATTGTGAGTCTGAGGAATGATGCTCACCCCTCCTTGTATTCTTTCTGCCTCACCAATCACCCCACACAGGCCTAGCATGCTTCTCCCAGTCTCACCTGAGCCCTCATCCTGAATTCAAATCCCTGCCTGTGGCTAATACCTTGACCTTGGACAGTCATTCAGCCTTTTCAAAGGCAGTTTCTACCTCTCTAAATGATGATGATGATCATCATCATCTCTAAATGATGATGAGAATGCCTATATGTGCGGTTATTGAGAGCATTAAATGAGAATAATGTTGAAGGGCTTAGCACAATCAAGTGGACAGTAGGTACCCAATAAACACCATTATTATTTCCCACTCTGCCCCTTGACCATGGCATGCACATTACCCCTCTTCGCCTTTACTCCTCACTGCCCTCTAGCCTAGAATATTAGCTCCCTTCAGCCCTTTCTCTCCACTTAAGCCCCTTCCATCCTTTCCAAATCTCTCTACTCTATACCTCCATTGATTTGTCCAGCCTGTGGGAGCTCTCTCTCTTAAATTTGGAGTGCTTAGCTATCTTTATCACTCATTAGTCCAGACTCTCAAACTGCCTTATAACATCCTTTTCACAATTGTTTTAGTTGTCACATATCTGCAACTAAATTGTAAGAAGCTCATGCAGTGCTTGCATATTAATGTCCATAGCCCCAACCCAAATCTCAAGGAGTATTTGCTGAATGAGAAGTTCTCTTCCTAACGGACTCAACAGAGAATTAAGATATTGAGTTATATGCCATGTAAAGGAGTAACAAGGAACATGAGAATACCGATTTTTAAATGTCTTGGCTTCAGGGTTTAATTTGGCTGTGTTAACACTGGATCTGTTTTCATCAGGGCTTGGAATATTGTTTCTTAAATGTGAGTTTCTTGGCTAAAATACAGTGGGTTACCACTCTGTAGTGAAACTTGTAACCATTCAAAATAAGTGAATATCATGTGGGGGAAGTCAAGAGCCAGCTCTGGGAACTTTGATTTTCTTACCTCCCAGATTTAAAGGAACATCTCTGCCAAGTCAGACAACAGATGGAGATGCAAACTCTTGGTCTTGGTCTACATAATATTAAAAAAAACAAAACAAAAAACGGTAGAAACAGGTGGAATAAAGATTTTCAACATTCTCTGGATTCCTGAAATAATTGTTTGGCCACTACAGAGTGGGTCTTTTCCATCCAAAATTATTCAATTTTTGCTTATTATTATTCTGCAGAAATATTTTTGGATCCCATCCTTTCCCTCCACTCTCGTGATATAGTCAAAATAGCTACACATCACTGTTGGACCAGGTTCCAAGTCTGTCACCACACCCAGCTGTGTCCCCTGTCTCCTTGCGACCAGCTAATCGCAAGTTCCTCATCATTTCGTAGATGAATAGGATTTTCTGGTCAATGGCTGAGCCCTTAAGAGTCCCCATCACCTTTTCCTTTAGCAATCATTTATTTGAATACCTGCAATTGCTAAGGTTTTAAATGCATTATCCTGTTTAAGCCTCACAAAACCTCATAAAGAGGTTGTATAATCTTCATCTGACCAGAGGACAGAAATGAGACCCAGAAACCACCAAAGAGCTAGAAGCCACAGCCCAGAAGTAACGGGCATTTGGCCATCTGGGGATGTACAGTGACCACCGAGATATGGGAGGCAGAAAGGAGGTGGGCAGTGGATAGATTCCACCTTCCTCTACACATGCCTGCCATACAGTCTGCTGGTTCTCTTCATGGGTCACTGTGACGCCATCACGTCTTCTCTTGCCTCACAGCCCCCTCTTCCTTACCTCCACTGCCCTAGGTTTTCACCTCACAAATAAGATCTCAGCACCTCAATCCTTGCCTCAGCTTCCACTTTCTTGAGGACCTGGGCTAAGACAGTTATGTTCTATTCCCAATTTACAAAATTAGGTTATTGTTTTAAAATGGTTCACTGAGGCATGGAAAGAAAAATGAACACAGTAACATAAACTATAATACAGAAAAAGCATTCCCAATATAAGCAGTGGGTAGGATTCTCTTGTGAATATGGAATATAAGTCTCTGTGGATCAAACAAGTGATTACTTCACATAAGAGAAAAATAAAAGTCAAGTTGAACACGTATTGTCTTCCTTGAGGCTTTGTCAAACTTTTGCTTTATTCTCACATAAAACACTCTGAGCTCTCTAGCAGAACAACTGAGTTTTTCTAGGATGACTACAAGACAATGCTTTCCAGTATGCAATTTTGTTGCTAAGGCCTAAGAGGAGACAAAAACCATAGAGACATCATTGGAACTCCCACTCCTTTTAGTAAAAACAAGTAGTTTACTTTGCTGCCAAGATTCTTATAAAACCAGTCCCAAATTTACAAATGTTATGCCAGGAGAAAAAAGCAGAAAAATTTATTCACAAAATTCCTGTATAAAACATCTCTGTGGACAACACATAAAATTCAATGGCATAAAATGTGGAAAAGCCATTACTATCATACGTGTATGAGCAGATATTTTCTTTATAGCTGGAGAAAAATGCTCATGTCCAAAGTATGAATCAACTTTTGGCCTATATACAAGACAAGTTAGGCTGGCCTACATAGCACAACAAATAAACCCTGAAACCACGCCTTTATAAAGTCTGATGCAGCTGGGTCAGACCCTCCCGTATTGTACCCGGGCCATGTAGAACAAGGGTCTTCCAAGATCATTGCAGCACGGAAAGAGTTGGCAAAGGCACATAGGCTCTTAAATATGTTGGCCTGGAAGTGACACCATGGGAAATGCTGGGAGGAAACAATGTGGGGACATCATAACACTGTCCCTGCCATTGTACTCGTGGGAGGGAGAAGAATTAATGACTTTGTCACTGCTAATTACCAAGGAGAACCCATGCTACAGGAAAATGGTGTGTGTGTGTGTGTGTGTGTGTGTGTGTGTGTGTGTTTGATTCAATAACCTGAGCAACATCATGAGACCTGGAAGAGCAGTCATGTGATCAATACTGATGGAGCGTGAGCTTTTGTCCACAAGAGGGGGCATTGTTAGGTAAAGAAAAGAGAAATGGATAAATTCCTAGGAACATATAACTTCCCAAAACTGAAACAAGAAGAAATACATTGTTTGAACAGACCGATTATCAGCATGAAATTGAATCAGTAATCAAAAAACTCCCAACAAACGTAAATCCAGGATCGGATGGCTTCACAGGTGAATTCTACCAAACATTTAAAGAAGAGTTAATACCTATTCTTCTCAAACTATTCCAAAAACACAAAAGAGGAAGGAAAACTTCCAAATTCATTCTATGAGGCCAGTATCACCCTGATTCTAAAGCCAGATGAAGACACCACAAAAAAAGTGAACCACAGGCCAATATCTCTGATGAACACAGATGCAAAAATCCTCAACAAAATATTAGCAAGCCAAATCCAACAATACATTTTAAAAATCATACACCATGATCAAGTGGGATTTATTCCCAGGACACAAGGGTGATTTAATATTCACAAAACAATCAATGTGATACATCATATCAAAGAGAGAAAGGATAAAAACCATATGATTGTATCAGTAGATGCAGAAAAAGCATTTGACAAAGTACAACATCCATTCGTGATAAAGAACCCAACCGCATTTTTCACAGACCTAGAACAAACAATTCTAAAATTTGTATGGAGCCACAAAAGACCCTGAATAGCCAAAGCAATCTTGAAAAAGAAAAACAAAACTGGAGGCATTACAATTCCAGACTTCAAGTTAAATTACAAAGCACTAGTAATTAAAAGAGTATGGTTCTGGCATAAAAATAGACAGGTCAATGGAACAGAATAGAAAACCCAGAAACAAACCCACAATTCTATGATCAATTAATCTTCAACAAAGAAGGAATGAATATCCAATGGGGAAAAGACAGTCTGTTCAACAAATGGTGTTGGGAAAACTGGACAGCCACATGCCAAAGAATGAAACTGGACTATTTTCTTTCAACATACACAAAAATAAACTCAAAATGGATTAAGGACCTAAAGTGAGACCTGAAATCATAAAAATCCTTGAAGAGAGCACAAGCAGTAATTTCTCTGACATTGGCCATAACATTTTTCTAGATATGTCTCCTGAGGCAAGGAAAATAAAAGCAAAAATAAACTATTGGGACTACATCAAAATAAAAAGCTTCTGCACAGTGAAGGAAACAATCAACAAAACTGAAAGGCAACTTATGGAATGGGAGACGATATTTGCAAATGACATATCTGATAAAGGGTTAGTATCCAAAATATATGAGAATTTGTGAAACTCAACACCAAAAAACCCAAATAACCAAATTAAAAATGGGCAGAAGACATGACCCTTTTTCCACAGAAGACATCCAGATGGCCAAGAGACCCATGAAAAGATGCTAAGTGTCACTAGTCATCAGGGAAATGCAAATCAAAACCACAATGGGATATCACCTCACACCTATCAGAATGGCTAAAATGAAAAACACAAGAAACAAGTGCTGGCAAGGATGCGGAGAAAAAGGAACTCTCGTGCACTGTTGGTGGGAATTCAAACTGGTGCAGCCACTGTGAAACACAGTATGGAGGTTCCTCAAAAAATTAAAAATAGAACTACCTTACAATCCAAGAATTGCCCTACTGGGTATTTACCCCCAAAATACAAAAACACCAATTCAAAGGGACATGTACCTGTGTGTTAATTGCAGCATTATTCACAATAGCCAAGATATGGAAGCAGCCTAAGTGTCCATTGGTAGATGAATGGATAAAGAAGAGGTGGTATATATACATAATGGAATATTACTCGGCCAGGAAAAAGAATGAAATCTTGCCATTTGCAACAACATGGATGGAGGTAGAGAGTATGATGCTTAGTGAAGTAAGTCAGTCAGAGAAAGACAAACACCATATAATCACATGTAGAATTTTAGAAACAAAACAAATGAGCAAAGGAAAAAAGAGAGAGACAAACCAAGAAACAGACTCTTAATTATAGAGAAAAAACTGCTGGTTATCAGAGGAGAGGTGGGTGGGGGGATGGGTGAAATAGGTGATGGGGAAAAAGATCACACTTACCATGATGAAAAAAATAATAAAATAAAGAGGCCACATCTGAATGTCAACCCACATTCATTGTTATCCCCAGAGAATAGCCGGTGGTCGATAGCATGTTCCTGATCTTGAATCAGTATTTAAAATGGAGAAAATTGCACCTGTAACCCAAATGCATGTACTTTTTTTTTTCTGTACCTGCATTTGGATTACAGGTGAAATTTTCATGGTGGTGAGAAACGAGCAACAAATACAAGACATTGCTTTTCCAAAATGAATTATGACAGCTGTCGAAGTAAAGAACGCTCACATGGGGTTTTGAAATGAAGAATGATAATTTCAGTAAAGATCGTTTCTGTGATTTCATGAAGATTGTTAAAGGGACATCTGGTAGCAAAATTTTCAGTCTCTTGAAAGACCTGCATCAATCACTTCAGGCCCAAACTAGAAAAATCCTTAGCGTTGAGAATAGGCTATCCAAACTTGGTGAAGATGACCAAGCTCTATTGCAAACAGCTTAGTCCCTGAGAGCTGGACTCTTCTCAACTGTAGGTGATTTCCTTCGCTCATTGGTGGAATAGACTGATGGCATGCTGTTAGGCATACTTAAAAACTCAAGCCCAAAATTTGCAACAGAACATGAAGAAATTATTTCCAGGAATATATGCAACCCAAGAATGGATTAGACACCCATGCATTCAGGACTACCTCCAAGAAGAAAATTCCACCTTTCAGCTTTCAAGCAAGACAAGCCCATCAATACCGCAACTGCAGGGTGCTAAGAGGTGTCCTAAGGAGAAATCTCTCCTTAGAGAAACTATTTGGCAAGGTCACCACATACTCGCCATTCACAATGACCTCTGCCTTCGAGGTAGGATGTTCTCAAAATAAGGAATAAGAAAATAACGAATGGGGAGTCCCATCTATGCATCAATCCGTTTACTTTCTAGCCAGATACATATTTTGGTGAAATATTATAAAAATATCCTTGTCACTAACATGAAATATGTTATTTAAAATATTAAACAAATGTTTGTTTTTTTAAACAAATGTTTTTATTTAAAATCATGATGAATCTTTTAAGTTTTCCTGAAATTGCCTGAGTACGCACTGCACATCATTAAACAGCTCATAAATAAAAAAATGTTCCAAGAACATCCTTAGCTGCTTTTGTGAACAGCCTCTGGAGAGTCAGTGGGATTGAGGGCTTGTCTCCTGACTTCTGTTAGCTTCTAAGCCCCAGGGGACGCCAGGCAGGGGGGATGTGAAGTCATAGTCCCTGAGCCACTTGTGATCACTTTACCTGCTTCTGTTCCCTTTGTCTCCTGGTCTGCAGGTCTGAGCAGGAATATCCAAACACTTAGTGTCCAGATGGTGAATTTCCTTCCAGATATGAAGAGACAGTCATTAATTAAAGGCCTGGAGAACAATAGCAACTATTGGCTGATGGAAAAGGTCTCTATACAGTGACTTCCAGCGCCTGGAAGGCAGGAAGGTTTTGCTGATGTTGCAGGCTGTCTAATATCATGGCGTTTCTCAATTTTTTTGCCTATATATCTCGGTAAGAAATATATATTTATAAAGGCATGCACATAATACATAACATATTAATATATATTTATATATATAAATATATTAGATATATATATAATGGAAACAAAAGTTTCCCAGATCAGTGTTTTCCCTTCCCCTTTGAAATACACTCCGATAGGGACATCTGGGTGGCTCAGTCAGGTAAGCGGTAAGCATTTGTCTTTGGCTCAGGTCATGATCCCGGGGTCCTGGGATTGAGCCCCACGTCTGGCTCCCTCCTCAGCAGGGAGCCTGCTTTTCCCTCTCCCCACTGCTCATGCACACGCTCTCTCTCTCTCTCTCAAATAAATAAATAAAATCTTTTTAAAAAAATACACTCAGATATTTTCTCTTCTCTTATTTTCCATTCTGCTCTATTCTATTTCATTTCAAAATGTTGCTCAAATGGAAAATAGGTCTGTGGTTTCCAGGGGTTATGAACAGGATGACTGGGAGGAAGACAGATGATTATAAAAAGGTAACACTGACTTGCGTGGTGAGGGAGAGTTCTGTATCTTGATTATGGTGGTAGTGGTCATACAGATATATACGTATGACTCAATTATACACACACACAGAAAGGCATGCACGTAATAATTTGAAATCTGAGTCAGGTCACTAGTCTGTAGTAGTTAAATGCATTGTGTCAGCGTCAGTTGCCTGGTTTTGATAAGGTGCTTTCGTCAGGCAAGATGCTTCCACTGGCTGAAGCTGGGTGATAGGTACCTCTCTGAACTATCTTTGCAATTTCTTGTGCATGTCTAATTAGTTCAAAGCAAAAATGTTTTATTTTTTATTATTGATTTTTTTAAAGATTTTATATATTTATTTTAGAGAGAGAGAGGGCAAGCAGGGGGAGGAGCAGAGGGTGAGGGAGAAGGAAGGGGAAAGAATCTCAAGCAGACTCCAGGCTCAGCTGGACTTGGGGCTTGATCTCACGACCCTGAGATCATGACCTGAGCCGAAACCAAGATTTGGACACCCAACTGACTGAGCCCCCCAGGGACCCCCAAAACAAAAATGTTTTCAATGTTACTCAAGACCCATTAAAATGATATCATGAGGTCACAATCCATAGCTTAAAAACGAAGCCCTAGTTCACCAAGAGTGGATATTGGATCAGCAAGCGGCTGTGGCCACATGAACTTGTCTGTCCGAAGCGGGGCATCAACCTCAGCAGACCTATATATTTGAACTGGCTGGAATTCTACAACCTCAACTCTCATGAGCCCCTGCCCTTACCCCCTCTTACCCCCCAACCCCTCGTCCCCCCCCAACACCCCCCCGTGGACTTGGAGGCCAGGGGTTGCATTGAATAGACTTTTTTCCATTTTCTTTGTGTGTCATCCTCATCCTCTAAATGTCCCTACCCTATCCCATCCCCATCTTTTTAAAAAAAGATACTTGCTCCTCATTCCACCACTTGGGATATTAGAGCAGTATTTCTGAAAGTGTGGTCCCCTGCCTCACAGAAGGCCACGAATTCAGATTCCTGGTACTCACTGAAACTGACTTCATTAGACTCTTGGGAGGTGGGGTTCACAAATACACAGTTTAAACAAGCTCGCCAGAGGTTTTTATGTGCGCCAAATTATTGGGAGGCTTGAGAAGTTTGCTAAAACCGAATACGTGAATATGTGGGACGTCAATTACAACACTGGAAATGAATGTGAGTTAAAAAGTTCCTCTGTTGTGAAGATAGGATTTCTGAGGGTAGCTTTCTTTCCAACTTAAATGATCCTTGAGCAATAAAGTTTCCAATGTTGACATAAGCCGTGTTTCCTGCCTTTTTCTGACAAAAACATTACTTTAGTGACTCAGTTTCTCCAAATGTGAGGACAAAAATTCCAGTACTCGCCCTAACTCATAGCACTTCCGTAGATAATGACCGTTTGTTCTCAGATGGAAGTAATTTCATTAGCATAAGTGGATGCATATTTTATAAACACAGGCCCATGTGTTTCATATTCTTCTTGTATTTATTTACACATTCTGTAAACACATGTATACACAGAGCCACATGGACATTTTTAGAGAAGCACATGGAATATTTTGCACATGTAAATACCACAGTTGATGCCTTGGGGGCTTTTTTTCTCAGGTGGCAAATCAGTTACCACTCAGAGGCTCTCAGTTACTACCTTTTCCCAAGTAAGAATGTACCCTGCAGTGGGTCAGCCTCTGGGTTTTCTCAACCTCCTTCCTCCCTTCAGGATGTCCTAGCTTCTAGAGCTTCTAATTTATTGGGAAACCGATGCATCCTGAAATGGTAATGATTTCTAGTAAGTCAATATCATGGTGTTCCCACATAACATCTCCAAATGCACCGACCCTTAAAGAAGAGTTTAATCAGATCGACAAGGTGGCTACCTTTCGCTAAGTAGATCTCATAGCTCCCTTCTATAAACACCAAAGGCCTTGGACATACTTGGAGTCAGGTTAAAGTGAGCCTCGTCCTGGAAAGTCAGGCCTGCACACAGCTGGGTGGGGGAGCCCGTGGGATGGCAAAGGTAACAAAAGTACTCTGAGATTTTAAAACATTTTCTTTCGGGGTGCCTGGCTGGCTCATTCAGAAGAACATGTGACTCTTGATTTTAGGGTTGTAAGTTTGAGCCCCATGACAGGTGTAGAGATTACTTAAAATGAATAAATGAATTAAAACTTAAAAAAAAACAAGTTTATCTCTACTGAGCCTCCCACATGAGGCTGAAACAGACCCAAATGCTATCGCCTGCATTAGAAGCAATCAATTAACTACAACCCAGTGTCTCTTGAGCTAAATTTGATTCTTTACTAGGTACTAAATATAATGTGAGCAGGAAAAGAATATTAGGTAGAGATTGTGCTCCCCAATATTCTCTTGATTTAAATGGCATGTTTTGGTCCAGAGACGGTGTGATCCTTTTTCCCCACTCTCTTTAAATTGTTAAGGTTTTGTTTTTGTTTTTGTTTTTTTTTCTGATAGTGAAAGCAAAAATAATAGCTCTCTCCTGCTGAGGACTTCCGTTGCACCAGGAACCTCCTAAACTCTTTTACATTCATCTTTACAAAAGGCCAATGGGGTTGGTATTCTTTTTTTTTTAAGACTTATTTATTTATTTATTTGTCAGAGAGAGAGAGAGAGCACAAGCGGGGGGAGCGGCAGGTAGAGGGAGAAGCAGACTCCCTGCTGAGCAAGGAGCCCGATGCGGGACTTGATCCCAGGACCCTGGGATCATGACCTGAGCCGAAGGCAGACACTCAACCGACTGAGCCACCCAGGCACTCCTGGGGTTGGTATTCTTGTCCTCATTTTATGGATGAAAAAATGGATGCTCAGAAAGAGCCAATAGCTTGCTCAAGATTAAACAGCTAATTAGTAGCTGTGATGTGAAGCTAATGCCCATGTGCTAAGTTGAATAGTGTCCCCCCCAAATTCATGTATTTCCCAGAACCTCAGAATGTTACCTTATTGGGAAATAGGGTCATCACAAACATAATTAGTTAAGGGCATAGTGGAGGAGGATGGGCCCCTACTCCAATGTGACTGGTGTCTATAAGAGGAGAAGAAGCACAGAGCTCAGGGAGAATGCAACATGATGACAGAAGACGCAGAGACTGGGGCGATGAGGATGGCTGGTAATGCCTGAAGCTCAGAGAGAGACACAGACCAGCTTCTCTCCGAGAGCCTTCAGAGAGGGCATGGCCCTACTGGGGCTCCTGGCCTCCAACACTGTTGTTTAAAATTTTTGTTGTTTCAAGCCACCCATTGTGCGGTACCTTGTTACAGTGGCCCTCGGAAACTAATACAGCCCGTGACATACCCTACAACCTCTTTACTGAGAACTTTTGGAAAAGAAAGAAGAAATATTACAGAGTGCTCATGATCTCAAGTTCCAGAGCCGACCACTGTGGATTGTTACATTTCCAGGTTCCCTTCACTTCCTCCCCAAGGCCATTCCATCCATTTCTACCTTTTAAAAAATGGTACCTGCACTCTTGTGTATTTTCTTCTCTTTTGTTGTTTGATCACCTGTACTTTCTACGGGATGTGTTTTTAAAATAGTGAGAACAGCTGTAAACCCCAGCATTCTCTGTGTTTTATCATTAACATCAACAACCTCGTCCTCATCATCATTTCAGCTCACCGGGATAGGTCTCGTTGAGATGATGGTCGGACCCATCTTTGACTTGGAACACAGGCACTAAAAATCTAAGAGCTGGCTATGTGTGAGATTCCCAGAAGATGGCAGTGTGCATCATCAAACCACACCATCCACATGGCCACGTAGCCCCCAGCCTGTGAAGCCTGGTAGGTGGCAGGCGGCAGGCCTTGGGCTCTGGGAAGGGCCTTTGTGAAGGATCCTGGAAATAGCGGTCACATCACTAACTAGCCTGAGGCCCCTTGGAATGAATGTTTTCCAACTTTGCGAGGTCCTTTCTTCTCGTTAAAGAGAGAAACTGAACTGCCACTCTAAGCCTTTCACCTGAAGAAACTTCCAGGTCAGACATTGGATGTATCAGCTATGATCTCTGATTTCTGTCCCTTACTGATCTGAGGTTCAAGGTAGGCATCTCAGTTCCCTTATATAGAGATTGTGCATAAAAGAAGGGAGGGCTGAGAAAGAAAGAAGTAGAGAGAGCTTGGGAGGAGCAAGGAGACCGAACAGCAGAACACTATTTCATCAATGCTTACTAGCTGTGTGGTTCTGGGGTACTCACTTAACCTCTCTGAGCCTAAGTATCCTCTTGTTTTATTTGTTCTGCTTTGTTTTGTTTTGTGTTTCATGGGCATAGTGTCTGCTCTGTTGATCCTGCACTGTCATAGCTCAGATCAAATGAGAAATGATTATTAAAGCTATAAAATATTTCTATTAGCAATTACTTTCATAAGTATGGTCTAGCAGTAATTCTCAAACATTATCTTGGATCAGAATCACCTGCAGAGCTTATTAAACCATGGAATGCTGGGCCCTGCCCCGGAGTTTCTGATTCAGTAAGTCTGGGGTGAGCCAGCAAATTTGCAGCCCGGACAAATCCCGGGGTGATGCTGATGCTGCTCACAAGGAGGACATCTCAAGAGCCACTGGCTAGAGCAAGGGTAAGAGCATTTGGTACTCTGGAGGCCTTGTACATTTCTTGGAACTTCCTTGGCTACTGCTTAATGCAAAATTAAAGAAGTTCTTTTCAAAACATTAGGAAATGCTGTCCCAGTCTTTATCCTGTGCATATCTGTGGTCAGTACCTAAATGTAGCCGAAGGTGTAACTGTCTTTTAGATTGTGTCACTTCTGCTGGTCTAGAGTTTGCAGGAGCAGGTGTTTTCTGCCTTACGATGACTGCAATAGCCCACTCACCATGGCTGCCACCAGGAGCTAGTGGCTGCCACATGCAGAGTAGGATCAACATGGCCCAGGGAATTCCCTCAAAGGCCAGAAGGGAAACTCAGTGAGGACCAGGACGTGTCTTGGGAATGCCTCAAGAAGTGGTTGGCTTTGCAGCCCCTTACCCGGCTCTATTTTTGCCACAGTGCTCAATGCCTTCTAATGATATTTTTCTCTTATTTATTTCTTGTTTACTGTCCTTCTCTCTGACCCCCAAATATAAGGAGCTGCTGTTTTTTTACTTCAGGATGTACCAAGAGCAGCAGCTGCTGAAGAACGTGCATACAAACATTGCACTGAACGAGGGGAAGATAAATGCTGGCCATTTCCTGCCTTTCCCAGCCGCTCATGATTCCTCCAAGTGCACAGGAGTCTACTTACTACCTTCCAGAATGATGGAAGGCCTGCAGCACTGTTTTAGGGAACCACACACTAACCATAATGAACTATAAAACCCAGGCACTCAGTTCACCCTTAGAGCATAAGGAAGGGTTTACTGTATTTGGATTTTATGACAGTGCTTCTGCATTTTCTATACTTTACGGATGCTGAGGTCGAGACTGGGTAGCTGTTCTCACCAGTTCAATGTTCTGGTTTTTTTTGGATCCTGTAACTTGTGACTTGGGTTTTGGAATGAGACCAATCATAAGTTCAGAAAGGTTGGTTCAGGATGATGATTAAGGTTCTGCCTTGAGAGCCTTAATAGACGAGAAAGATATGAAGAGAAGGCTCAGGGGAGCCGGAAACTCAGAAAAGGTGTAACCTGAAGAAAACAGATATGCACACCTGAATCAATGCTCCCAGAGTCCAACCAGCTAAAAGGCAGTCTTAGTAGAACTGACATCCACTGACATCCACTGACAACGTTGCAGGTGGTAAGCCTAGTGCTTCATCTTCAGGAACATTTCATTCCCTAGCAACCTATAAAATATATACGAGACTGTACCACATGGAATTGTCATCCCTGTACGTCAAGAAAGGCTGAGTGCAGCAATATCATTTGACTCAAACTAAAAGTTATCAATCCCATTTTATAGATAAGGAAAATGAGCCTCAGAGGGAATAAACAACCTGTCATCAGTCATTTGGGTAGAAAATGATGGAGTAAAAGATTTTGAACCCAAATCTGGTAGGCCCCAAAGACCATTCTCTTTCCATGATATTATGAGGCTCTTGAAAGAAGGTTAAGCTTAGGAAAAGCCCTAAAAAGCCAGTTTGTGTTGTACTGGTCAACATTTCTTTTAATAACTTACAGTTCTTTGCTCTTCCTTCATAGTCATAAATAATGCACTTTAGGAGAACTGTAAGTACTATGTTGAAGGAGCCCTGAGTACTGAGCAAACCACAAATGGCTGTTTTCAGGTTATCAAATTTTAATAACATTATTTTGTTGCAATGCTGCATCTAGCCTTTTAAAGAGAACGTTCCAAGAACTCATTATGTGATTATAAATAATAAGACTCTTTTCACAGAGTGATCAACAAAAGCCAGTCCCTCCTTGTGGCAACACTCAGAATGCGCTGAAATTTTTTTAAATCCTAAGCCCATAATCCTCAAGCAAGAGTAGATAAAGCACAAAGTAAGTATAGGGGGGAACTAAACAGAACGTGATCAAAATTAATCTGGTACATAATAATGACACTTTTAATCATATCTCCAAATGATAACAGTCCAGCGGTTGGTGATTTCTCAAGTAACTGTGATGGGAATGACTTTTACATGTGACCAAGTTGAATCTTTGGGGTTTTCTCTTCTTTAGTGTTCTGGCATCATTGTTGAAAGTTTTCCCTTATTGTGGGTTGTTTAATCCTAAATGCACACACTGGCACGGCACCACATAGAAGCTTAATAAATGTGGAACAAATAAATGATATTGAAAGATGAACATCTTTGTATCATTTTATCAGACAGGTGGGTAACCACTGTGCTAAACACTGGGATGAAAATAAAGCAGTGGGGGCGCCTGGGTGGCTCAGTCTGTTGGGCGTCTGCCTTTGGCTTGGGTCATGGTCTCAGGTCCTGGGATCGAGCCCCACATCGGGCTCCCTGCTCAGCGGGAGTCTGCTTCTCCCTCTGCCTTTGCCCCTCCCCCCTGCTCCTGCGCGTGTGCTCTCTCTCTCTCAAATAAATAAATAAAAGCTTTAAAAAAAATTAAAGCAGTGTTAGACACCTTTCTGGTTGCTCACATTGGATGTCTCAAGATGAAATTTCTGTGATCTTACACTGATTGGTAGATGATGTATAAACAGACCAGGAACAGTTTTGGAGTTCATGAGATTTTGACACTACAGCGTTAAGAGGGGTAAAAATGGGAGTATGTCAGTTTAGATTTCCTCATTTACACACAGTGGGTAGGAAATACTATTTCCACAGTAGAAACAGCCACTCTCCAATAACTGGCTTTTTTCAACTGTAACAGGTGGTAACAAGACAGGATATAGGCACACAGGTGGCTGTGCCAGAGGTTTAAATTTATAAAGAATGGGGTAAACTGGGGGCGCCTGGGTGGCTCAGTTGGTTAAGCGTCCGACTCTTGATTTCTGCTCAGGTCATGATCTCAGGGTCTTGAGATGGAACCCTGAGTCAGGCTTGGCGCTGAGTGTGGAGTCTGCTTAAGATTCTCCCTCTCCCTCTTCTCTTCCCCCTTCTTGCATGCGTTCTCTCTCTCTCTCTCTCAAAAAAAAGAAGAATGGGGTAAACTGAGTATATGGGGATTCTTATGACCAACTTCACTTAATTAAGGGTCTTGATGAGAATCAAATATATACGATGCTCCATGGTATCTGTGATGTCCGGCGTCACCTTGTTTAAGAGGAAACTTGTTTCCTAGAATCTCCTCCCTATGTGGTTCCAGGTTAGAGTTGTCCAAAAGAGGAATTTGCATGAGGAAGTGAAGCAACAGCGATACCTTTTGGAAGGTCATGGCAGTTGGGGGCAGCGACGTTCTTACAGTGACATTCTTACAGTGCTAGAAGGTTCCAGGTTGTTCCATCTCCTGTATGCCACATCTCACTCTTCTTCCTGACTTCTGGCCCTGCTGACCAATGGCAACCCTCAGGCCCATGACCAGATACCCAGCTGTGGAGCCCCAAAGACAACATTTTCTCCCCCAGCTGCTTCTTGGTGGTCCCACCTGAGGGACTGGATATGCTTGGCTTCTGGGACTGATGATGCTGACTCCTTGAACCCTTAATCCTCCTTTTAAGTCTTCACTTCTCAACACCTCCCACCATTTTGTAAGGTCTACTGTCTTTCATAACTCAAGGTGGTTCTGTTTTCCCAATTGGACCCCGAAAGAAACAGTAACAATTTAATTTGTAATAGCTTTGTTGTTTGAAACTGAATACATACTCATAATTTAAAAAACAGGGCAATACAGAAAAGTATAAGGAAGAAAGCCAGGAAATAACCCCAAATCCCATTTACTTAGTCTCACTAACCAGAAATAGATTCAGTGTTAATTTTCCACAAATTTACCTTTGGGCTTCTACCCACCCACAGAAAGACAGAGAAAATAGTTGTAATGGATCTGGGTAAATAAATAAGTTTCATGCCATGGCCACCCTGAGTTCTATTTGTGGGTTATTTCTTGAATTAAAAATTAGATGTGTTTATTTCCCATTCCACAAGCCTGATTCATAAGCATGTATGTTAAAGAAAATTTTAGGTGGCTTTTCTCCCTCATTTTAATTAGGGTCCATATAAAATTTTTTGTTCCAAATGTAACTATAACTGCCCTTCCTCAACCCAAAGAAGCAGAGTTGAGTGGAATTTGTGGCACACTCCATTTCTAACTTGAGTATCATTGCATTTTTTCCCAGAAGAGCAATCTCTTGGGAAAAGAGTCAGGGTACTTTGGGTAAGATGTCATAGCAACAGCTTAAATGGAGAAAAGATTGTGGAAATATATCTTCCCACACTTTCCAAACCCAGACTTATGCTCCATTCATGCTTTTAACCATGAAAGACCCAAATACAGCATGAGAAATTGAAATCATTTCTTTTTTTAAAAAGCATCCCTTAATTTCCCCTCCTGAAAACGTGTCGCAAGAGAAGAGTTTGGCCCTTTGCCCTTTGCCATAGATAGATCTCAAGAACTTCCAACTCTGCAAACCCTCCAACATGTGCCACGGGATGGAACAATGGACATGAGCTGAGCTGTGTTTGCTGGACAAGTGGCCAGGCTCACTCACTAGCTTGGGGGCTCCCTCCTGCAGACCAGTCTCCCAGAACAGAGGATTGGAGGCTGTGCCCAGGCATAAGGGTCAAGTTACTGCACCATTTGAAACAGCTCAAAGCTCACATATTGAATCTGCCACCGCCAGGACTAATTCGGTAATGCATTTGACTTTCAGTCTGAAGATCCATAGTTGAGCTCCAGCCCTGACACACATGTGATCTTGGCTAAATTACCCAACCTCTCTGTTGTACAAGGTGAAGATCAAAATGACATAGTGTCTTAAAATGTTTTGGGAATTATAGAGTGCCATATGCATACAGTGTATCATGACAATCCAAGAGACTGGGGTGAGAGTGTTCACTCCAAAGCATTTCCTGAATTTCCCACAAATTCTCGGGACTCTGTATTCCCAGGGTCATCCCCAGCTTCATCCTTCTGCTTTCTCTGAGTCCCATTTATGGATCACCTCAGGTTCCCTACTTGCTGTCCCTGTGCCTAATGTAGCAACCAATATGTAGAATTCGGGTCCTTACCTCAATTTCCCCCTCAAAACTTCACACAAGGCCTGTGCTTGTAGCAGACTTTGCTCAAGTTTGTAAGGAAACAGAGTGGGTTTTCAGAAACTCCAAACACCATAAAACTGAGTCACTGAGTGAAGTTTCCCTCCCTGCTCTTTGATCTATTTCCCTCTGAAAACCAACATTGCCTACATTCCCCCTTGTCTCTTGTTACACTCGCTAACAGGCCACCTGCATATTTAACAGTGCTCCCTGCACTCCGTCCAAGCAAGCTGCCATCACCAGGTGTCTCCCTTTCTTCTTCTCCACCCCCCCCTCCCCAGTCTCTGCAGGGGAAAGGGAGTGATAAAGAAATTTTATCTTCTCTTGGAGGATAAATTGTGTTACCATCACCACCCCCCGCCCCTTAAGAGACAGAAGCAGCTATAGTCTATTTGAGTTTAACAATTTTTTTCAACTGTTCATTCATTCAACAAGTATTGATGCCCTTCAAGGTGCCAGGTCCTGTTCTAGATGCTGGCATAAAGCTATCACAGACAAAAATCCTGCCACTGTATTCTAGTGATGGGGGTGGGGGAGACAATAAACAAATGCACAATTAAAGTGCATGTATATCCAAATATGAGAAGTAGAGAAAGATACAGCAGGATAGGGCAATAGGGAGAAAGGATGGGGGGAGGTAGCTTGCAATTTTACACTAAGCAGTCAGAGAAGGCCTCTTTGCGAAGAGGCCATTTAGCAAAGACCTGCAACATGCTGGGGAGTGGGTCGTGAGACTGGCGGGAGGGCAGATGTTGCAGGCAGAGAAAGAGCCCGTGCAAAGGCCCTCAGGCAGCTTGCGATCACATCTCTATTCTATCTGCATGAAAAAGAAGATTTCACTTTTAGTTTAGCTCAATGTTAAGAGTTCCTTTAGGGCCTCAGAAATTCCTCAAATTTATCCTTACCTTCCTTTTTTATTTCCTGTTGATTCTACCTCCTAAATATATCTTGAATCCATACCTTCCTCTCCATCTGACCTACCATTGCACTTGTTTGTGCATTCATGAGTTCTCCCCTGGAGTACAGACACAGCTTCCTAACTGGAGAGTCCAGCCCCCTTCAGTTCCCATCAGAGTGATTTATAATTCCAATACAAACACACTGCTCTGTGGCATTAAATAGCTCTATCAACCCCTTCCAGCCCCCACACACTTTAGAACAAAATTCCACCTCCTCAGCATGGCTGCAGCAAAGATTATCAGTGCCCCCACTCATATCCCCTAGCACTGGCTGTTCCAGGATACGCCCAAATCATGCTACTGTGAGCACCAGCCGCTCTTCGCTTGAGGGATTTCTTCGTTGTGAGCAATGGGCCATAAGTGCCAGGAAATTAATGCTCTTGGGGAGGAACCCTCAGTCAGTAATAAATGGGAATTGAAGGATAAATTCTCCATCTTCCGGGCCCCTGGGGCAGAGAAGCAGGGGAAGAGGGAGAGAATAACTTTGAAGTATTTTCCATAGTATCTCCCAGATTTTCCCAATGGAATCGATTCCAATTGCTCATAGTAGCAATCTGTTCCATAATGCATGTTATTTTTGCTTCCTTCCTTTCCCTGTCTTGCTTCCCCACTCCTCCACCAAGTTTTCCTAGAATCACCCCCCCCAATAAGCTATATGTACTCAAATCTTTGTCCTCTTGTTACTGTTGTAAATTGAATTGTGTTTCCCAAATGATATGGTGAATTCCTAACCCCCAGGTACTTGTGTATGTGACCTTATTTCTTGATGAATGTAATTAAGTTAAGATGAGTTCCCACTTGACTAGGGTGGGCCCTAATCCATCCAATATGACATGTGTTCTTTTAAGAAGAGAGGAGAAGGCCATGTGATGACAAGGGCAGAGATCAGAGTGATACTTCTACAAGGCAGGGAGCTCCAAGGATTGGCAGCAATGCCACAAGCTAAGAGCAAAGCATGGAACAGATTCTCCCATAGAGCCATCTAAGAGAGCATGCCAACATGTTGGTTTCAGATTTCTGGCCTCCAGAACTGTGAGTCAGTAAATTTCTGTTGTTTCAAGTCCCCTAGTCTGTAGTACTTGGTTAGGGCAGCCCTAGGAAATTGATGCAGCTATCTATTGCTATGCGTAACTACTGCCTCAAAACTTAGTGACAAAAGCAACAGCCATTTTCTTTTATCTCCCAACTTTCTGGGTCAGGGATTTGGGAAGAGTTCAGTAAAGTCTTCTGTCTCATGTGCCGCTGGGAATTACTCACTGGGATTCAACTAACAACTGAGCAAGCCCAGAGTAGCTGAGACAGCTCCGTTCCTGTGTCTGGGACTCTGGCGGGGGTTCAGGGGTGGCTAGAAGGCTGGCCTCAGCTGGGACTGTTGTCCAGAGGGCCTCCATGTGGTCTCTCTAACATGGTAGGTGTGGGGTCGGCAACTCAGGGCTCCCCGAGAGAGGATGTCCCATGAGACTCAGGCAGAAGCTGCGAGGCTTCTTGTGACAGTCTCAGAAGTTCCGGAAGGTCACAGGTGACTAAACAAACAAACAAAAAGCAGAATCAAACCTATGAATACAGAGAACAAACTGATGGTTGCCATAGGGGAGGGAGTTGGGGCGATGGGGAAAATGGGTGAAGGGGAATAGGAGATACAGGCTTTAAGCTGTAGAATGAATAAGTCACCGGGATAAAAGGTACAGCATAGGGAATACAGTCAATGGTACTGTAATAGTGTTGTATGGTGACAGATGGGAGCTACACTTGGGGTGAGCCTAGCACAACAAATCAACTTGTGGAATCACTATGTTGTATGCCTGAAACTAATGTAACATTGTGTGTCAACTATACTCAAATAAACTTCTACCACATTCTGTTGGTCAAGCAGGTCATTAATTCAGCCCAGATTTAAAGCGTTGGGAATAAGACTCCACTTGTCTCAGGGGAAGAAGTAGCAAAGAGTTACATTATCTCTAATCTACCTCACCTTGTCTCAGGGTCGGCTACTGGGGGAACCCAACCTAAGACAGCAGCCTACAAGGGTCTTGCCCCGACTGTCTCCAAGGGCATCTTTTACCCTGACATTTACCTTTGATACCTGATATGCCAGATTCCTTACTGTTTTCTAACACCCCAAGTTCTGTCTTGCTTCCATGCCTTCATATACTTTATTTTTTTAGACACAAAGTAAAAAATATATATATACACAATTGATGTTCATGCTCTTCTCTGCCTAGAACGTCCTTCCCCTGATCTTCACTCACTGAGCAGGTGGACTCATCCTTCAAGACCTAGACTACTGGAAGGCTCCACCTTCTCTATCCCAGCAAGGTCACATGCCTCTCCTCTCACTTCTGTCTCAACTGCTGGCTAAACGTCTGTTTGCTTGTCACTAAGTTCCTCAGGAGAGTGGACTATTCTGTTCTCTATCTCTGTATGCTCACGTTCTGTTGATGGATGAATGGTCTGTGGCCCTAAGAACCCCAAGGTAAAAATCCAATCAATTAAGCAGATTGTTGAAACCTTACATCAGTGTTCTGCCATTTCTTGAGTGATCTTCTTAATGTCAACCAGCTCAGTGTAGAAGCTGGTCCTCAAGCCGTCATGGGGAAGAGGGACTTGGGTGAGAAGACAATCAAATGCAGCTATTTGATTTAAAATGATGGGGCCAGTTACCAGAGGGGAGGTGGGTTGGGGAAGGGGTTAAAGCAGTGTTGGGAATTAAGTAGGGCACTTGTCACGATGAGCACCGGCTGATGTATGGAAGTGTTGAATCGCTATATTGTACACCTGAAACTAATATCACACTGTATGTTAGCCATACTGGAATTAAAATTTTAAAAAATAAAAATAAAATGATGGGACAGTATATGTGCTTGATTGTCTCTGCACCACCATTTAACTCTCCTTGTTCCCTAATAGGCTTGATTGATATCTTAATAGAGTTGATCTCTTTCTTGTCCCATGTCCTGTTCTTGCAGCTTTTAAAAGAAGTTACAAGTGCTCCCAACAGGGGAGCTTTTGTTCAAAGACTCTGTCAGAGTTCTACTGAATATAAGCTGGAATAAAGCATAAAGGCAGTGTAGGGGTTGGTAAAACCTTTCTACAAAGGGACCATCAGTAAGTATTTTAGACTTTGTGGGCCAAGAGGCAAAATCGAGGATATTTCGCATAAATGCTTATATAACCAATTTAAAGGTAACCTTTGAAATATTTTTAAAAACATCCTTGAGCTGGCAGACAGTGGGCCAGATTTGGACCACGGACCGTGGTTTGCCAACCCGGGGTGTAGCAGATGGAGAGCAAGAGTTGAGGCAAGGAGAGCTGGTCTCAAGCCTTACCTTGTCTCATGTGACCTTCGGCAGCCTCCTCTAATGCAGAAGGCCCCACAGTGATTCTACAATGTCGAGGCTCTGCTTCTGAGAGGATGGAGCAGAGTTAGGGATCCTGGCTAACCTCCTGTGTTCCAGAGCCAGAGGGAGCTCCAGATACTTGATCATAGTGGAGCAATAAGAAAGGAACCTGCTTAGAGCATTGGACTCCCAGGGAACAAACTGTGAGCTCAAGCCCCACCCCAACACCACATTGATGGCCTTGTGATGCTGGACCATGAATAACGTGAAGGGACCTGGGTGGTGGACCTCAAGCCAATGCAGAAACAGTGGCTCTAACCAGAGACCCCTGCCCAACATCCCATCCATCTGCATGAGTGCCCAAACAAACATGCCTCTCACCATCAGGGCTCCAGTTCCTCATACTCAAGTCCCATTATCCAGGAAAGCAATAAGCCCAAGGGTTCTCAGCCAAGGGCTATAGTGTGTTCCTAGGGCATCTGAAAATACACCAAGTTGTTTCTGGTCAGCCCATTGGCCTTTAGGGCAGGGCATTTGCCAGAGAGGGCACAGGTTCTGCAATTCTTGGAACAGACCCACCCAATGAAGACATGTCCTGACCAAATGCCATCAGAGTCTCCATGGAGAAATATTGCTACTGAGGCACTCTGGTGTCCCTGGGCTATTGGAATGGGGACAGGCAGACATCCTCCTCCTCACCTTCTTCTTCTAACCTCAAAATTGCTTGCAAGAATCAAGGGATAATGGGGTGCCTGGATGGCTCAGTTGGTTGGGCGTCTGTCTTTGGCTCAGGTCGTGGTCTCGGGGTCCTGGGATCAGGCCCCACGTCAGGCTCCCCACTCAGTGGGGAGTCTGCTTGTCCCTTTTCCTCTGCCCCTCGCCCTGCTCATTCTCTCTCTCTCAAACAGATAAATAAAATCTTTAAAAATTTATTAAGAATCAAGAAATAATGCATATGAAAGTCTTTTGTAGACTGTCAAATGTTAAAAATCTATCAATCATTGTTATTGTTACAAATAAGTGTCCTCAGGTGGCTCCTAAATGTGATGCCCTTTTTGAAAAAGTAAATGAGATATAACTTGCATGCAGTAAAGGGGACAAATCTTAAGGTACAGCTCAATGACTTCACATGTATGCATACATTTCTCTACCACCCAGATCAAAATATAAGATGTTCCCATCACCCCAGAAAGTTCCCTCATGCCCCTTTCTAGTCAATACCCCCTCCCAGAGGCAACCACTGTTCTGAACTCCCCATAGATTTGTTTTGCATATTCTTGAACTTCATATAAATGGAATCGTACCATATACGCTCTTTTGTGCCTTCTTTTGAGATTCAGTCATATTATTGCTTCTATCAGCAGTTTATCCCTTTTTATTTTTTTTTAAGATTTTATTTATTTATTTGAGAGAGAAAGCACAGAGGGAGAATGAGAGGGAGAAGCAGACACCCCACTGAGCAGGGAGCCCAATGTGGGGCCCAATCCCAGGACCCTGGGATCATGACCCGAGCCGAAGGCAGACGCCCAACTGATTGAGCCACCCACGTGCCCCAGTGTATCCCTTTTTATTGCTGTGTCACAACATACATCTTTTTGGGGTGAAAAGGAATTTTTCCCCCTCACACTTATAGCAGAAGCAACCAAAAAAATCATTTCATTCCCTGCATGACTTCTGATCCTGGTCTCTTTACCAGCTTCACTCCCATGCTTGGGGAATTACAAAGTCAATTAGCTTTCATCTGTGTTGGGTTCAGACCAGACTGTCATCCCTAACAAGGACAAGGTCTTAGAGGGGAAAAGGATATGTTAGCTTAACATTCATTCATCTACTTATCTGTCCTTCCAATCAAAATTTGGTTGTTTCATAATTAACTGTTTTATTTACATAGAAATAAGAAAGACTACTCTCTCAACTTGGGAACATGGAGCTTTAAGACAAAAAGTACACATTCTGCAAACAAGACGTGGGGAGCGGAATAGAAAACTACACTGAGTGCTTTCCTGGCTTCTGGCCATTCTGTGAATACTTAATGACATATATATTTTTTAAAGCCAACTGTTCTCACATTTAAGCCAATTTTTCTATTGCTAATATGGTCTTTTCTTGTCTTCGATCCAAAACAGATTGAAAATCTAGGAAGATATATTCTATTCACACTTTTATTTCACCAATAGTCTGTTCAATTTCCACTAATGACAATCATTCATATATCTTTAAATATTAATATTGGTGCTAAAGAACACAAGGCAAATGCAAGGCTCAGAGCCCACGTTGAGTAAGAATTCCTGCAGAGATGCAGGTGAGGTGGGATTTTATCAAATTGGTCAGTTGGTCTGGTAATGCCCATTGCTGGAGGTGATGTGCCCCTCAAGGAAATGAATGAGCTCATAGGGAACAGTGTCTGTCAACAATCTGTGGGTTTAGGTGTATGGTGTCCAACATATTTTCTGAAATTGTCACTGATGTCATATTAAGTTGACTCTGGACTCCCTTAGAAGCTGAAAAGAAACTCGGGGAGAGGGGTGGGGTACCCCCTACCCCCACTTCTTGTCGCTGACATCACTGCACCAATCAACATTCTCAATATGAGC
The DNA here is from genome assembly GCF_964656455.1 of Halichoerus grypus. NCBI lineage: Eukaryota > Metazoa > Chordata > Mammalia > Carnivora > Phocidae > Halichoerus > Halichoerus grypus. The sequence goes on from NC_135725.1 coordinate 28,039,915, forward strand.
CTTTGTATTTCAGTGCTCTGTCTCCGAGCTCACCCTAGTTTGGCTCTTAGATTAACCAAAGAGGTAATTAGGAAAGTGTTATTGCCACCCTGAGGAGTTTATGAGGCTAAATGAATTCTGTAAGTAATGCAGTTAGTAAGTGGAGACTCTGCCCATTTTCCTCTTCTCCCTCCAGGTCTTTTGAACATTGCCTTAGGAAGAGCATCAGAATAAGCCCTTCAGAATATTTCATAAAGGCTAATTAAATGGTAGACTCACTATTTTCATGCAATTAAATATAAATCTTGTCTGTAGAATCAGAATAAATTTGCTTCATTTGTCCCACTGAACTGACTAAAAGTAGTCAGGTATTATGACTTATTGTCTGTCTGTCTTCTGCTCTCGCCCCATCAAAATATAAGCTCCACGAGGGCAGTGACTTTGTTTAGCTCACCATTATATCCCTGGTGCCTAGACCAGCACTGACACATAGAAGATTGTCTACAAATCCTTGTTGAATAAATGACGGGATGTAAAAAGGAATGAGGGAAGGAGGGAAAGAATAAAACTCAGATAAGTGAAGTGGCTTGCCCAAGGCCCCACAACCACAGTAACCTGGATATTCAAGAGATTGATCATAAATATCACCCCTTTCTTTTTTTTTTTTTAAAGATTTTATTTTATTTATTTGACAGAGAGAGAAAGAGAGACGCAGCTAGAGAGGGAACACAAGCAGGGGGAGTGGGAGAGGGAGAAGCAGGCTCCTGGCCGAGCAGGGAGCCCGATGCGGGGCTCGATCCCAGGACCCTGGGATCATGACCCGAGCCGAAGGCAGACGCTTAACGACTGAGCCACCCAGGTGCCCCTGAATATCACCCCTTTCTTATATCTTTTCACTTTTTCTTCATATCTATGGTCTTTACAGGGGCAAAGGGAATGTAAGGGGTGAGAGGTTGCCATTTTTCTAGACAAACACTTATAACAAGTCATCAGAGTTACTGCATATCCTACATGAGAAAAAGAGCAACAGAGATGCTTTGGGAGAGGATGCTGGTGACTGGGTAGGCCCACCAACCAGCCAGTAACTTGCTGACTTACAGCATATGATTCAAATCCACAGATCACAACATATCAGAGGCCTCAGCAAGGCTGACTTTCTAATTCCACACATATTAAAGGTCTGGGCAGTTAGTTGCCCCATGGGCCTTCTATCCAATCTGCCTTTTCTTTTTTTTTTTAAACCATATCGCCTAAGATCCTTGTGTATCACAAAACATGCCCATAGAAAAGGGAGAGTTGATAGCTGATGCTCTTTTCCTTCATGCTTAGGGTGTACTAGAGAAATATATCTGCTCATGAATATGCAAATAATTGATTTAAAGTCTAACTGATTTGTAAGAAAATTCTTGAATCACCTCCTGGTGTTCTAGGAATTCGGTATTTCTCAGTGCAAATATCAGACTCCTACTCAGATACAACAAATGGAGACTTGGCTGCTTTTGAAGCATCTATTTACTTAGAAGAATAAAACCCACACTTAGGAGAAAATGTGCCTTATTCTATTTGATGTTCCAAATGCTTCCTTGCCTAAGGATTACTCCACAGGGATGTCAACACAGACAATGCAGCTTTATAGTGAAAGGTGGATCCCATCCAGCTCAATATTACCTATTTATGTTTCACAAAATTATAAGGCTCACAGCAAGGAGAAGGAGGAACCAATGCAGAGAGAAAGTGCTCATGCTTTTTAGAAAAAAGGAGATGCCAAGATGGGGATGGTACCACATAGCATACCTTAATGCCTTTTTAAAAATGTTTGCGTATACCTTTCTTTCTCCTTCTAGTCTGTGTTCTCAAGATAGAGAGCCAGTCTGTGGCTTAACAACGTTTTCTACCAGCAGAAAAATTATAGTAACCAAGCATACCTGAAAGCTCATAATTTTCCTGGCCAGCCTTCTTTAGGTTTATTCCTTTCATTACATTAGGAATGGAGGCTAATTAAGGCAACTGTGGCTAGAGCAAGCCAAATTGGATTTTTCTTATAGCTTTCCCTTCATCTTACAGAATGATGTCATTAAATGTTCAGACTATGAAATGCTAGGGACAGCCTGTTTCCACTGTACATGGGTCATGCTGGAATGCCAGGGAAATATGCCACAGAATGTCATAAAGCTTTACAGAACTACAATAAAACCTACATGGAGGCCAAGCAGAATACGGGCATTTACTTCTCTTTGTAAACAGACTCCATGAAGCTACAAGAAGCATAGGTAGAAAGCAATGCAAGAAACGATGAAGTGAACAGCATCACAGAACCACTCTGTGGGCTTTTTGGTCTGGAAGCCTCTTGAATGACCAGTCATCACTCAAAGACTTTACACAGAACAGAAGGTTGGGACTGCCAAATCACACACCTTCTTGGCAGATTTACTTGACCACAGGCAGCTCTTGAGTTATAGGCCTATATTACATGGCCACTTGATACCTGTTTATAATTGAGCAAGCTCCAGTGGGCTTTCATAATAGGGATATACTAGTCAAACCAGTTTACCTCATTTGTTTGCATGAAGCCTGTGATTTGAAGAGTTAAGAGTTAAGTTATAGTCCACTGACCAAGGATGTTTCATATAAATGGTTTTCTTAAATTGGAGTAGCCCTATTTCATTCTGAAGTGAAAATTATTTAGTGAGACTCCTCTGGTTTTATTCTTTTCATGTGTCTAAGTAGTATTTGAGTCCTTAACCTTACCCAGACATAACCATTTGTGCTGATGTTGATTAAAATATGTGACTATTACCAACTATCCAGAACATATTACTAATGCCTACTATGTGTAAGGCATGGTCCTAGGTGCTAGGAGATAGCCATTGATCAGAAAGGTATTATACCTGCTCTCAAAAAGATAAGCTAAACACACATTAAAATGATTAACAACATAAGACAGCCTATGAAAAGGGCAGAGAAATATAGCAGTTTAATAACTAAAAGAATATGGAGGGAAAATGAGGTCAAAAGAGATAAGTATAGCTTAGAAAGATCAGGGAAGATGTAAAATTTAAAGGCAGTGACCTTTAAGGATGGGTAAGCAGAGAAAGGGGATGAACAAGTGGGAACTGTTACGAGAATAAAATGTTGGCCATGTTCCACTTATGGACTATCTCGAATGCAAAGCTAAGGAACTTAAACTTGTTTTTATAGACAATGGGGGAAATACAGACGTTTCTTAGTAAGGGACTTACATTACTTGGGACTATTTTATTATAAGCAACAGAGAAGCCAACTTGACCTTGCCCAAGCAATATAGCGAGTTTCTTGGCTTACATAATGGAAATACCTACAGGTGATCCTGGCCTCCAGTGAGGCATGAGCTAGCAGTCCCAACAAGGACATGAGGGAACTGGTTCTTCTCTAGGTCAGCTCCATCCTCAGATGCCATATGGTCCCTCCTTCCCAGCCCATCCTCCCCACTGGCAGCTCCAGGCTCTCCACTTACAGTTGCAAAATGGCCGTAGCAATCCCAGACCCCAGATCTCCTCCCACACCTTCCAGAGGAAGAATGAACGTCTTTCCTGGTAGTATCCGTGGAAGAAAGAGGAAGCTTTTCTTTCTGAGCGGTCTCAGTGTCTCCTTGTGTCTTGATGGATCTGACTGGGTTATTGGCTTATCTGGGAACCAGTGGAGGAAGTGAGTAGGTAAATGAAAAAAGCTGATGAGTTTAAGTAAACCAGAGTCCACACCAGGAGGGGGGGTGGCGCAATCCCTTTTAAGCCATAGAGCTCAGAATGAGGAAGAAGAGATTTCTTGAAGGAATATACAAGTATTGTTAGGAACAGAGAATGGCAACTGGGTGGCCAGAAAGTGACAGATGTCTACTAGAGGGAATAACATGATGAAGGTAGGATTGCATGATAGGCAAGCCCAGTCTATCACGTTATAAAATTGAAGAGGTATGAGCTAACTACCTACTTAGCCATCTCCCCCACTTCCACCTGGCCCCATGTGCGCACACCTCGCCCCTTTCATTTCAGAAAGTCTTAGTAAGGCATCATCTTGTTCCATATAGACTCAAGGGTGATTTCTCAAATAGAAAGAATTCTTAAATTTTTTATTTGGAAATAAAGGAATTATCTTTCTAGAGACACCAGCATTTTTCAGAAATTGCACCCGTGGTTGTCAAGTTTCTTCTGTATACTCACCAGCCAAGAGAAGGCAGTAGGCAATCAGAATTCATGAGAAAAGTGCGGTCGGCCTTGAACGCTGCCTTTTTGTGTGTGTGTTCCTTTTTTTAAACCACTGGGCTCAGCCCTTTGGCCCTGACAAAAGCAAATTTTGACACTGACTTCAATGGGGAGAAGGAAGCCACATTTTCAATAGAAAGGCATTTTTTTTTGGTCTGGTTTCCGTCACTGTAGCCGGAACCCATTGTGAACCATAGAGCTATCTGTGCACAAATTAGGAGCACACCCACCAGGCCTTGTCAGCTGTTCTGCCTTCTTTAGTGAAGTCACAACTGTCGTTGCCACCACTGTTCAATGCCACAGAAACAATTGTGAGGGCTTAGTGTCTGTATTGCTCCAAGTTTCTGGGGGTGGGAGAGAGAGACAGGTGTCCCCCACCTGGCTTCCTACATCAGAGACTCACACTCCCCCACCCACCAAAGCCTTACTTCTCTGCCCTTTGCAAATGAATGCAGTCCCAGGATGGTGTGAAACTAGGCAGTGCTGGGAGGAAATCCTGGAATGGGAAGGAAAGACCGCGAATTCAAAAGAAGGCACTTTGACAGTGATTGGAGACATGTCCCTTATCAAGTGCATCTGAGCTTGGCATGATTCTCTAACCCTAAGAGGGACTCTTTTAGGCGTGGAAGACTTTTAATTCACATGAGCTGGCAGAACCATCACAGCTCTTGATTGGGAAGGAAAATGCAAGTTGTAGTCAGAAAGAAAAATGAAGAGCAAAGCAGAAGTCTTCCACTCCCCGCTCATGCTTATTTGTACTCACCCAACAGCTGGACAGAGAGAGATTTATTCTTATCCTCTCTGGCAGTGAACTTACTCAGAATGAGAACATTGATTTGATGCTGAGACCAAAGGCTCCAGGTTTAAAAAAAAAAATCGTCTCCCCCATGCAGATGGCACACCCTTCTTAAAAGCAGGAGCTGATAAATGACCCAATGAAGATAATACTGCATGACTGGAAAAATTTGATACAGATGAAAAGTGAAGAGAAATGAAAAACTGCAAATTGCTTCGTGCTGAATCAACAGGGCCTCGGTATAGAGAGGCAGAGAATGAGAACGACAGGAAGCCACAGGGCTGGGATGGGGAGATGCCATCCGACGTTTTTCCCCGTGTGTCCCAAGCATTTGGGTCAGTACCAAGGTTCTTGACATTTAAAGCTGGTGGGAGCTATTTCTGCTACTGATGGTACCAAGGAAGTGACCTTGGACCTGTTTCTTTCCTTCTCTTTCTTCCCTTCATTCCCTGTTCTAAAATATCTCTCTGCTAAGTAGTTTGGACTTTGCCAAGTAGTTTCTAAGGCCCTTGAAGCATGAAACAAATGTAAACAACTCTAATTTGATTTTCTGAAAGCTCACCAGAAAATTACACTGAGGATATTGCTCACTTCTGCCTAAAAAGCACAGGAGGACCACATCTCTGGGCCACAGTAGCATCATCTTTTTCTCGGCCTTTTATCAGTCTGTGCTCACGACAGGGAGTGCACAGACCAGCTCCTGATGAAATCAGTAGTCTTCCCCACAGCCCCCCTCATTCTGTTCCAGTCACTGAAAAAATAAAACGAGATTTCTGTGTTTAGTTCTGGAGGTTTCCATCACAACTCTGTATTTTATGCTTATTTCTCAATTTCTTGACTTACTAACTCTGGTAGGAAAGATGATGTTTCAGTTAACTTTCGTCTCTCCTATCTCTTCCTTCTACTTTAGTGCTTGAGAGTTAGATGATAATTATTAGATTTTCTATGGGTGATTGTTTAATTACAAATAATATACTATATCTAAATATTATAATATAATAAACAGTATTCTTGAATCTCTAGTTTTTCTTCCAGCAACTCCCCCTTTTATAAGATGAAGATGTTGCCTAATTGGGGCTTGTCTCCTTTTCTCCCCACTTCCTGCTCCCCACCTTCTGTTAGCTACACCCTTTCCGTTATATCTCCAGGATGCGGCCTAAACCTCCACCAAGTCTTCCAAGCTTTTGACTGAGACTAGCTCTTGAAGTGGAAATCCAATGCACAGAGATAACCACTGTTACCCTAAGTCTCTGCCAAAGGGATGTATTCCTTTCCAAAGTCAGCTACATTACCAAGCACCACCAGCTCAAAGAGGCATCTATTTGATTGGGAGACATAATCATAACAGAGGGTTTTAGCATCCTACTCATTTTCCTGGCCTAAGAAATTTAAGATATAACCTTCTCAAAGCTTGCTGCTTCAATCATTGTATTTGCGTAAATTAACATTTCAACCTGTGAAACAAGTGGTTTCTTAACAGCCTTTTTTGACGCAGAGAACAAAGGACCCAACTACAAATGCACAGAACTTTTGGCAGCCAAGTGCCCCATTTTGATTGCTAATGGTTTCTAAGTGTATTCATCAACACTTAATGGTGCCCCTTTAATGGTCTCCTAAACATATAGAACGCAAACACACCTCTTCCCAGTAATGGAGATCTAAATGTGACTAAGGTTAATAGGAATAACTTTGCTTCTTGAAATATAAGCTGGAAAAATTTCCATTGCAACCAGATATTTCTTCATAACTGATAGAAAACAATCCCCATATATTTTACTTAAAGCTTAAAGTAAGGGCAGTAGTTTAGCCATACTTAACTTTTTCTGAGCAGCTGCTAAGATGTCCAACTGTCCTAGTTTGCTTGGAACTTCTTCAGTTTTAGCACGGAAAGTCCCACATCCCAGGAAATCCTGGAAAAATCCGAGTGATTGATGACCCTACATATGGTAACAATGATGACTGTAATATTATTTGTGCTTATTATGGGCCAGGTACTATACTGAGTGATTTAGATGGTTTTAAATTTTAACCTTCATAATAACCATACAGAGTAGATATTATTAGTATCCCCATTGTAGAGATGGGAAAACTACAGCTTGACAAAGTCAAATTACTTCCCTAAGTTCATTTAACTAATAAGCGGCTGAACTAAGATTCAAACCCGGGTTATCTGACTCCATATTTGTTCCTGCATTAAAACAAAGTCCATCGCATTTTGGATTAAGGTTGTCAGGTAAAATTCAGGGCACCAAATCAAATTCAAATTTCAGAAACGCAACAAATAATTTTTTAGTATACTCCCAATTGCATGGGACATATTGATACTAAATTCATTGCTTATCAGAAATTCAAATTTAACTTAATTCAAATTTAACAGTATATAATTTATTTGCTAAATCTGACAGCCTTAATTTGGGGCAATCACCTTTCCCAATAAAAATAAATTTTTAGGGGTGCCTGGGTGGCTCAGTCGGTTAAGCATCTGACTTCAGCTCAGGTCATGATCTCAGGGTCCTGGGATGAAGCCAGAGGTCGGGCTCCCCACTCAGCGGGGAGTCTGCTTCTCCCTCTCCCGCTGCCCCTCCCCCTGCTCATTCTCTCTCTCTCTCAAATGAATAAATAAAATCTTTTAAAAAATAAAATAAAATAAAAATAAATTTTTATTAGGGTGCCTGGGTGGCGCAGTCGGTTAAGTGGTTTTGGCTCAGGATGTGATCTCAGGGTTGTGAGACTGAGCCCCATGTTGGGGGTGCAGAGTCTACTTGAGTTTCTCTCTCCCTCTCGCCCTGGCCCCTGCCCTCTCTCTCTCCTCTCTCTCAAATAAATAAATAAATTTTTATTGGTGTTTTATGTGGCCCAATATATTTATGGGCTGGTGAGATCTAGGGAAACAGGTTTCAAATTAAAGGAAGCCAAATAAATTAGAGCGAAAATATATCCATGTATTATTTTATTTGAGAAATCTGGTTGATCTAAATAGCCTCTTTCTGAGGTAGAGTAGTAATTCTGATATATTTGACTATGAGAATAGAATGAAAGTAGAAGACATTTACTTATTCATTCATTCATTCATTCATTATGTATTGAGTGCCTACTGTGTTCCTGGCACTATTCCAGATATTAGGTTACAGCCAAACAAAACAAACTCCTAGTTCTCCTAGAGCTTACATTTTCCAGGGAGGAAATGGGCACTAAATAGATACACTAGCAAGTAACATGGTTTCTGGGCGTGCTATAAGCCGTGAAAAAGAATATAGCAGGGTAAGGGGCCGAAATGAAGGGAGGTGTTGCGATAGAAAGAGTCAAGAGAAGGTACCTAGGGAGGAATAAAATCCTAAATGAAGAGAGCAAAGCCATATGTATATGTGGGAAGAAAGATGCTAAGTAGAAGGAACAGCAAGAGCTAAGGCCCAGAGGAGAGAATGTGCGGGGCATGTCAAAGGCACGGCACGGAGGCTGCAGACAATTAAGTAAATTGCAGAGTAGGAGGCAATGAAGCTAGAGAGAAAGAGGCAGGGGTTAGTCGCTTAGGGCCGACTGGCTGGGGTCATAACCTTGGATTTTATTCTAAGTGTGAAGGTTCCTGAGCAGGATGATAAATGCTCAGGTTTATACTTTAAGGCTCACTGTGAGTACCGTGCTAATGGAGGTAGTGCTGCCGAGGTACAGGAGAGAGATGCTGGCGGCCTGCAGTAAGAGGCACGCAGGAAAGAAGGGATGTGTTGCCTTTGGCATCTATTCAGACAGTGTGGCCCAGGCAAATGTGACATTAAAAATCTCTGCCAGTGTTGTCTCAAGTGAATCTCCAAGACTAAGGAGCACAGCTACTTTACATTATGATCAGCCATTTGGACCATTAGTTCAGTGCTTTTCAATGTGGCTGCACTTAGTTACCACCCAGGGGACTTAAACAATACTAATGCTTTGGTCCCACCCTCAGAGATTCTAGAAGCACAAGCGTGGACGTTGGGCTTCCTGCTTCCCTTTCCCATATGCACTCAGAAGCAGAGCTGCCCGTCAGTAATACTCTTGCCTGACCCTCTGAGCTTGCCAGGACCATGGTGGCGACGTAGCGGCAAGTGTCATCTCCTTCATCCATTTTTGCCTAGGCCAACTCAATTTCCAGGGGACTTCAAGGTCTTTGAGATGGCAAGATAAATTGGGAGGTGACCAGAGAGCAGTTCTCTTTTGTTCCTTTCCAGGGAAGGCATATGGTGAACATTCTCCTATGTTCCCAGGAGCAGCCCTGCAATTCCCTCACCATTGATGGGAAAACTCAAACAAAAATCAAAGTAATAATCAATGTCACTTAGTGAATTAGTGATGGAGACAGGAACAGAAACCAGACTTTCTAACTTGGGGATCCCCTGCTTTTAAGTCTAAATGTTTTTTATTTTAATCCAGCTGTGCTGAGTTAATAAGACTTTGACGAAATCCAGCCCTGTATTTTGTAGAGTTAACATATTTGATATTTACCTCAGCTATTTGTTGTCTGTTTAATAAGTTTTGTTTGTCTTCCCAGATGCACATTATTTGGCAGTGTATAATCACACACAATTGTTTACACCATTTACCGTTTGCTTTCAAGTCTTGCCAAGAAGGACTTGGTGTAAACTAGCTGTCTGCAGCTACCACACTAAGCTAAGCCTTTAAAAGGGTCTAATCGGGCCTATGTAAATAAACAAAATGATATGGAAAATAACTCCGTACAAATTTACTACACGGCCGGCCAGCTGGTGAATATGCAGACCTTTTCTCCTAGGGAACAGATAGGTTTAAATCTTCCTCAGGACACTACAGCCCCTGTAACGATTAATTACAGAGAGCTGTTTAAGTTTTAACTGAGAACTCCATCCAGACCCTACATGCACACACACACACACACACACACACAATCCTTTCAGTGGCGATAAATTTCAGTCATGTGGTTAGCAAAATTTCACTCTGACTTTTATTTTCGGAGAAAATGGTCAGTGAAGTCAATTTCATATCTGACAGTTAGAAGGCCAATGGGCAGGTCATGATAGCTAGGGGAGCACAGATGTTTTGATCATCTTCTAAACTAATAAAGGAGATCAGCAAAAATTCACCCACTAGCTGCTTAGGCTTAAAAAGAAACCAGAGCACAAGGAAAGCGATCTCTTTCTGAAAATGTCCAGCACAATCCATCCCTTATTGTAAAGTAGTTCAACACTCACTTCTTCCTGAGAGTGGCTGTCAGGGTTCCGTGGCATAGTCGTTGTCTGTGGAAAAAATACAGCATAATGTCAGAGTTTTAGGACAGGCTGAGAGCGAATATGAATAGTCACTTGGGGAAAAAGTGAATTTGACATTCATTTCCTCAGTAAGTGTTAGTTGAACAGGCACTGCGGTTCAGGCACTGTGCTAGGCGTCACAGGCAAGGGAGTGGGCTGCAGAGGCGGAAGGCCTAGTCTTTGCTCTTGAAGAATAACGAACGTAGGAGAATCTGTCTTCCTTATGCCTTTGTTCATGCTCATTCCTCCAGTAAAAAGCCCTCTTCTGAAACTTGAGAAGAAGCACATATCCTTCAGAACTCTTTGAGGAGGGGCGCCTGGGTGGCTCAGTCGCTAAGCGTCTGCCTTCGGCTCGGGTCATGATCCCAGGGTCCTGGGATCGAGCCCCGCATCGGGCTCTCTGCTCCGCGGGAAGCCTGCTTCTCCCTCTCCCACTCCCCCTGCTTGTGTTCCCTCTCTCGCTGTCTCTCTCTCTCTCTGTCAAATAAATAATAAAATTAAAAAAAAAAAAAAGAACTCTTTAAGGAATCATACTACCTGTACCCTTCCTTGTTCGTGCCTGATTCCTCCTGCTTTGAATCCCATGTACTTAACAGAAACCTGCACACTCCACAAGGCCTCATCTTGTCGATCTTCGTATCCTGTGCCTAGCAAGACATGCATTCAATAAAATACCTGTGGAATCAATGAGTGAGTGAATGATAGTAATTTTTCTTTGAACAATGGCAAGCTCTTTGAATACTTGATTGGAGTATTTGAATTTACCTCCTCTGAAGTGGTAACAGAACGGTATTTGAATTTGTCCACATTGTTTAATTAATACCAGAAAGGTTTCTGTTGGCTAACATCCTGGGAGGGCATTTCTGTTTCATCTAGCAAATTTTATTTAAAGTGCCTTTTTTGGAATTATTGTTGATTTTGGAGCGTGTGTGATGAGGACATTGTGGTTATGTTTATTTTTTTATTTTTTTTATTTTTTTTTTAAAGATTTTATTTATTTATTTGACACAGAGAGAGAGAGAGGAATCACAAGCAGGCAGAGTGGCAGGGAGCGGCAGAGGGAGAAGCAGGCTTCCCGCGGAGCAGAGAGCCCAATGTGGGACTCGATCCCAGGACCCTGGGATCGTGACCTGAGCCGAAGGCAGACGCTTAACGACTGAGCCACCCAGGCGCCCCTTTTTGTGGTTATGTTTAAAGGGGAGAGTCCTTGTATGTCAGAAATACATACTGAAATATTTAAGGATGAAATTAGGTGATGTCTGGAATGTGCTTCACAATAACTGGGGAGGGATAAGGAGTAGGAATTAAAATGAAGAAAGACCAGCCACAAGGTGATCCTTGTTGGGATGATGGATACATGGAAGTTCATTAAACTATTCCCTTTACTTTTGTATATCCACTTTACTTTTGTTTAAAATTTTCCATATGTAACTAAAAATTTTTTTTTCATTTACAGAAGAGAATAATCTGATGTGAGGGTCACAACTGGACAATAAAATGTAAAACCACAGACCGAAATTGCTTCTGCTCAGAATGCCCACAATGTTGTACTTTTTGGACGAAGTAGAAAATCACAGACTAATACAACCATACATATACTCACTGCAGAGCCAAGTAACACATTATGATTACATTTTCTTTCCTTTATTCATTTTTTTTAGAATTAAGAATTTCTTTTTTTTAGTTGTATATCCTTAATTATTTGCATATGTTCTATTATAGTGCAATTCAAATTATGGCCCCACAGACCAACAATATCAACACCGTGTGGAAACTTATCTAAAACACTGAAAAAACTGGATATCCATATGCAAAAAAGATTTAAAGAAATTGCCAAACTTTTTTCAAAGTAGTTGTACCATTTTAAATGCCACCAATACTGTGTAAGAATTATAGTTCCTCCACACACTTGCCAACATTTGCTGTGGTCAGTTTTGTTTTTTTTTTAATTTAGCCATTCCAGTAAATTTGTAGTGGTATAATGTTGTGATTTTAATTTGCATGTCCCTAACAACTAATAATATCAAACATATTTTCATGCGTGCATTTGCCATCCGTATATCTTCTTTGGTGAAGTGTCTGTTGATATCTTTTGCCCATTTTCTATTGAGTTGTTTCCTTTTTTACTGAGAATTCTTTATATATTCTTTCATAAGTCTTTATCACATATATTCTTTGAAAATATTTCTCTAGTGTGTGGCGTGGCTTATCTTTTCATTATTGTGAAGTGTTTTTCAATCAGCATAAGTTCTTAATTTTGATAAAATCCAATTTGTTCATTTTATTTTATTTTATGGATCATGTTTTTGACTCAATTTCTTAAAAAATTAAGCATATGCTCCAGGAATTCCATTTCTAGTATTTACCCAAGAGAAATGAAAGCATGTATCCACACAAAGATTTGTACATGAATCCTTGTAACAGCCTTATTTATAATAACTAAAAACTGGAAGAAACCCAATGTCCATTAACAGATAAATTAATAAACAGATTGTGGTATATTCTTTTTTTTTTTTTTAAAGATTTTATTTATTTATTCATGAGAGACAGAGAGAGAGAGAGAGAAGCAGAGGGAGAAGCAGGCTCCCAAGGAGCAGGGAGCCCGATGCGGGACTCGATCCCAGGACCCTGGGATCATGACCTGAGCCGAAGGCAGACGCTTAACCATCTGAGCCACCCAGGCGCCCAGATTGTGGTATATTCTTACAATGGAATTCTACATGGCAATAAAAAGATACTTCATATCTTGATAAATCATCCAAACACTGAACCTGACACTTGAATGACATGGGTTTCAACTATGCCTGTCCATTTATATGTGGATGTTTTTTCAATAAATACAGTACCATACCATAAAATACCATGTATTTTCTCCTCCTTATGATTTTCCTAATAACATTGTCTTTTCTCTACCTTACTTTATTGGAAGAACACAGTATATAATACATAAAGTACACAAAATATGTGTGACTCAACTGTTTATGTTATCAGTAATGCTTCCAGTCAATAGTAGGCTATTAGCAGTTCAGTTTTGGGGAAGTTAGAGCCCATAACCCCTGAAAGGTTCAAGGATCAACTCTACTGACACATACTACAACATGGCTGAATCTCTAAGTAATTATGCTGTCAAAGAAACCAGACCAAGAAAGAGTACATATTGTAGGATTCCATTTATGTGAAATTCTAGAAAATGAGCACAATCTATACTGACAAAGAAAAATCAGCAGTTGCCTAGGGAGGGGGAAGAATGTGAGAGAAGAAAGGGTTACAAAGGGACAAGAAGAACTTTCTGGGATGATGTTATGATTTCACAGGTGTACAGATTATCAAAAATTACACTTTAAATTATGTGCATCTACATATGTCAATTACCCCTTGCTCAAGCTGTTAAAAATACTGACATAATCATGGTGTTATGTGGGTTGCTGGGAGAGTTGGGGTGTGCTTCTCTTAGTCAGTTTCCAAGCAAGGGAGATTGTTTTTATAGCTATTAGAAGCATGATGGTACTGTCACAAAACTAAAATATCAAAATAAGTTCATAGAAAGGGCAATGTACATTGAGAACTCTTAGATGCTGATTTAGTTGGTCTGCAACGATGCAAAAATTGCAAATTTTTCATCAAGATAGAAAAATAATGCTGTGAGCGGTTCATGTGTTCAGTTGGTGGTGACAGTCTTGCTGTCTATGTGGCCCAATCCATTCTTCCTTTCATATTGATCTGTTGGAGCATGTTGTCACTTACAGTTTTTCACCCCCAGTTCATGGTTTTTCATCCTTCTTTGGTTGTTTCAAAATGTGAACCATGATCAGTTGTAGTGTCTTCCTTGGAAATGTCAATCAGTTGAGTAGGATATCAACAGAGAATTATTCCTTGCAATCTCTCAATGCCTCTACCTCTCAAGTATCTCCATTAATTATCTCTGTCTCTCCTTTTTTCTACCATTACCTCCTCCCTCAAATGATCTAGGATATTTAGAGAGGTTGCATTGGTTGGTTCAGGACACTGAACCTGTGACTTTGTGCCCTTGTCCCACCCTGCCTTTCAGGCTATGCTTTTCTTGTGACTCCAGCATACCTAGTTTTACCATAGGTTTGCTGCAATATAAACTGATTCCAGAAAAAGTCTCCCCAGGGTGATCACAAGTGATCTCAATCCTCATGGGACATTAAACATTCTGAGGATTCTCTTATACTTGGTATTTTGGGCTATTTTGAGGTGACAACAGTTTTGGAGTAGTTTTAGGTGACAACAGTTTTCCTCTGCTTCTGGGCACCTCAAAAACCCTGCCCCACATAAGAGAACTCCCTAGGACCGCCCCATGCTAGGAATGGTGACAATATGCTGGGAGATTCTAGATTTCTGTGTGTTCACACACAGACAGAATTATGCAGATGCTGCTTTAATTAAAGCCATGGAGTTTATTTGAACAAAGTTCAGAAATCAGTACAAATCCAGGACTGGAATAGTCAACGTGTCTTCGATCAACTGTGAAGTAAACTACTCCTTTCTGGAAGCTGGCAGGGCTCAAGCCAAGCCATCTGGTGTTCCCGCCAAGAATGGCTAAAACCACCCTCACTGTGTCTGCAAAAGTTAAAGTAGATTTGCAAACCTTACAAATGATTCAAGTAGGATACTATATTGTGTCATTGGAAAGGTACTTTTAGAAAAGCCATGAAATGTGTGCCACTTTTAAGGACTGGAGTTCATGCTCAAAATATAATTTGAGGCATAAAGCCCATCCTTGACAAGTTTGCCAATATATGGTCTTTTAAACAGAAAATGTGAAGTAAAAGATGGTGGAATTATTTATGACTGTAGCTAGAGATTTGGCAAGCTTTACTTCATATCTAGATAAATCATCCAAACACTGAACAGCATTTGTGTTCAACTGAGATAGAACTAGAATTAATAGGGTAATGTCATCCAAGAGTGTATATTATTAATTCTTAATGGCATGAAATTATTTTCCCTGATGGAGACACTTAATGTCCTGGAATCAGAGTGAAGAGTAATATATTAGGAAATAAGTGCTGTTGCCCTATCACAACCCCACATTGGGCCACCGACATCCAAAATTGTCATCTTTCTTTTTCCATCATTTGTTCCTGTTTCCCTCTTTGAAGTTGCCACCTCTATCCAAAGTAATGGACCAAATAGGAGTCATAAATGGCTCCTTTGTACCCATTGGCACAGGGCCATGTACTCATTAAATTCTCATTAAATTGATCTCAGAATAAGGGACATTTTTGGAAATTCTCCAACTGCTATTCAGAGAGGCAATAGACTGTACTGGTTAAGAGTTGTCCTACTTTGGGTTCCCCCAACCGCAGACTCTGAGACCAGGATTTAGGTGCAAGTAATTTATACCAAAGTTGATCCCAAGAAGCACTGAGGGAGAATTAGTGAGGGAGGAAGGCCAATAAAGGGTAAATTAATGATCGAGTTACTTCTGTGGGCAAGTGAGCTTAATTTCTGCCAGGGACTCTCTGAGAGACTTTGTACAGCATACCTCAGCATCATCTGAGTGAGGGATGAGGAAGCTGGCCTCTTCATTTACCAACTCTTGTCCTCACTGGCTGAGTATCACTTCTATGAGTTAAATCTCCATGCCCAGGTCAAATGGATGCCAGAGAAGACCCTCACACAGAGATATCCAAGAAGCCTGTGGGCATAGAGGGAGACTATTTGCAAATGATCTCCCAGGTGGGCATGTGGGGGCTGTCCGCAGGTGACCTCAGAGGTGGACATGAGGGGAATTATCTGCAGGTGCCTTCCTGGATGGGCCAAGGGATATCTGTGGAGCATTAATCATGAGTCTCCTACAAGAACTCTGGTGGGGCAGACCTTGATTCAAATCGTCACTCTGAAACTTACTAGCTGTTTGGTTTTGGACACGTTGGTAATCTCTCTAAGCCTTGATTTCTTCATCTGGGAGAAAAATAATAATAGTGCACACATAGTGGCAGTTCCAGATAGAGGCATGTTAGGAAGGAGTGCTTAAGGACTTGTCTAGAAGCTGCATTTCCATAGTAAGCACACTGTCATATTAGAAGAATACATGTTTCTTTTGGGTGTCTGATAAAGATTACAAGGTTGCTAAACTTCCCTAAAGCTAGTCCCATGAGGTTGCCATTGAATTTACCTCAGAGAACTACTGTAAAGATAAAATGCCTATAAGGCAAATGTGACTGCATCACTCCCCTACTTAAACTCTTCAGTGGCTTTGTACGACCTCTTTTTTTTTTTTATTATGTTATGTTAATCACCATACATTACATCATTAGTTTTTGATGTAGTGTTCCATGATTCATTGTTTGCGTATAACACCAAGTGCTCCATGCAGAACGTGCCCTCTTTAATACCCATCACCAGGCTAACACATCCTCGCACCCCCCTCCCCTCCAGAACCCTCAGTCTGTTTTTCAGAGTCCACAGTCTCTCATGGTTCGTCTCCCCCTCCGATTTCCCCCCCTTCATTCTTCCCCTCCTGCTATCTTCTTCTTCTTTTAATACAAGATACAAGACACTGTAAACCCTGATCCCTCCCTATTACTCAAGTCTTCTTTCCAAATTTCTCCTCTCTTCTAGAAATTTCTTGGGTGTACCATATACCTGTCTGCCACAGGATCTTTGCATGTACCGTCCTTCCTGGGATGCTACTCAGCCCTCATGTGCACAGGCTAACCTGACCTTCCACCATTTAACTTTTTAGGGTAAGGCTCCCATTTTTCTCCCTGCTTGGGCTGGCTCTGCCTCCATCCCACACTACTCCCACTCTCCCATCACCCATTATCCTCACTGGATGGCAGGGAGTTGATTCCCAGGTGCCTTAAATTTCAGCTTCCTGAGAGAAGAGCAGTTCCGAGGCTAGGGAGATAAAATGCAGAACACAAAGACTTCTTGGGACAGGGAAAGACAGCCACTCCCTATTCATTCCCACAGCACTAAGAACAAACCCCAAATTAATATCCTACCATAATTATCTCATCAAAAGCTGGTTTCATATTTCACCCATATCCATTCATTATTAATATAGGAAAGCATTGCTTAATGCTTGACATTCCTCGTATACATGTATTATCTTTTCAAGATATTACTACATTTCCCTTAATGAAAAACTTCACAGTCAACAACTGTTTTGACCATCGGCCTTTTCTGAGCACATTTCAATCAATGAAACTATTTACTAATGTCTGCTCTTTTTTTAATTCAACCAAAAAGAAAATATTGAATTACCAGTTTCTCTGAATGAAAACCATAAACACTGACAGAGAACAGGACACATTATGGTGGAACATATTAATGTTTTTTCCTGTGTTCAAAAGAATCTCCCAAGGGATTCTGCAGTGTGACTCCACCCTGACTCCTGCTCTCTAAAACTTAGTTGGCAATAGGGAGCTACCTTTTTTTTTTTTTCAATACATAAACACTCGTGACCAAAACAGTGAGGAATGTTCAGGTTGTCCTACATGCAACTTCATCATAGGGTACCTTCCTTTGAAAAGCTAAAGGTAGATACAGAAAGAGAGAATGGTTGTGATTCTCCTCAACTGATTCTATCTTTTCTGTTCTTGAGAATAAAAAAAAAGTTTTCTCTGAAATTAGGTCTTAATAGCTTAAAAGAGATTGAAGTTCATGAGAAGGAACATAAAAACAGGCCAGACTGTATCATCTCGATGGATCTCCATGATGTGATTAATCACATTAGTTTTCTGGCAGCAGAAGTAAAATAGCACTCAATGCAAGAAACCTTACTGAAACTGTTGTGCTATTGTCATTCTTATGTACAGTGAACACCGTGGCTCTACATCCCACTTGGGATCTTATCTGGTGATCTGCAGATTTTAATCAAGCTTTTCTGGGGATGCAGGGAGGGTAGGAAGCAGCAATACTGTCCAGCTGCCAAGACTGATCTTTGTCCTCTCAGTAAGCCAAAATTCTCATATTGCTCTATGATAGGCCAACAATTACCCAGAGCCAGGTGTCTAAATTTGATCTAAAATTTTGCATGATTAGCATAGGAATTTGCTTCATCTGCTGGGTGGGATATTTTTACACTTCTGGCAATAAAACATGAGACTTGGGGATCACCCTCCCTTCATCCTCTTCTAGAGAAGGCTACCGGCAGCCACGTTTGTGTCACATGACTTGCTCCCTGGCCAGAGATGACTGGATTAGGGGTGGACACTTGACCTAAAATGGTCTTAATCATGTTCCTTCTTTCAGTGATTTGGAATTGGAATTAAGAGATCTGCTATCTCTTAGAAGGAAGAGATATAATCTTGAGTATTCTGAGATGACCATCTTTGCTTATTCCATGTCTACAGACTCAGACAAAGTAGATCTAGGAAGAGAAAAAA
This sequence comes from Halichoerus grypus, assembly GCF_964656455.1. Lineage (NCBI taxonomy): Eukaryota > Metazoa > Chordata > Mammalia > Carnivora > Phocidae > Halichoerus > Halichoerus grypus. Next base: position 28,058,546 of record NC_135725.1, read on the forward strand.
GAGTAGAGCAGAAATACTTGAAAACAAGAGGAGGGAGAAGAAGAGAGAGTACTGTAGGCTTCCCATGGTTCCTCTGACCCAGCTGCATTCCTGCCTTTGGGTTCTGTGAGTCACTACTGTGTTTTTTTTTTTATAATAAATTCCCTTACATGATACTTGAAACCAGAGTCACAACTAATACAAGCATCCAGCCAGTGGTAACCTTTTGTTATAAGAGAAGAGATTAGTGTTTATCAATCTTTTTATGGAAGTGCTTGTATTTCAAGTGGGTTTAAAAACCAGATTCCTTAAAACATTGTTATTACTGACAGTAATGGAACTAGAAAAATTCAGTGACTTTTGAAGGGCTTTCAATCAAGTTGAATCCCACAGATTCTTAGAAATGTCTCTGTAGGTTGGGAGGTCACTCCGTAGTAGAAAGTTTTTGCTACTGCTTGTGAAATCATTATGTTTTTTTGGTGGGTAAGCGGACCCCGATTCTGCCTGTTTCCAAAACTATCATTGGTGATCGGTGCAACTTGCTCCCAACTGCATAAACATGACTGGTATTATGGGACCTCCTACAGGGTGATTGCCTGGGTTGCCAGGGCCCAGCCCCTTGTGAGTAGGCCCCCACCAGAGAGAGCTTTGTTGGGGTCTTCCCAAAGCTGTATCATTGGGTTTGTGCCTGGATAAAGTATTACATTGTGCTGTGCTGGCTTCCTGTGTGTGTATGGATAGAATATGCCTTTTCTCAGTCCCTCCATAGAGAATGTTTATCTTTTCTTGTGGCCGCTCTCCTGCCTCCCAAAAACATGGCACAAAAGTCATATAAGAGTCTTGTCTTGCATTCACCCATTCTTTTAATAAATAAACATACTGAGCACCTTCTGGACCAGTCAGACCTGGGTGTTGAGACCAGCTGCCCACACTAGCCTGAGGCTGGCAAACCACTTAGTACCTGCCGTTCTGTCAACCACAATGACCATCCTAGGGACACCCCACACTATCTCCCTTTGACCTGTTGCACTCGATCTTGTCTTCAGCATTCTTGGTTTCTCAACATCTATCTCCCCTCCCCAAATTTATCCTCATTTGTCTTTTCTCTTATCCTGGCTTTGCTATTTGGGGCCCACCTAGGACACAGGTCCAGAGCTCTGACCTCTAATGTAATAAGCCACTTTTATCTCTACAATAGCCTGGAAGTTGTTTGATGTCAGGGACATATGTTTTCATCTTTGTATCCTCAGAGCCCATAAATGTACCTATACATGACAGCACTCAGGAAATGTTGTGAAAAGAAAAACAATGAATGTGGCTATATGACACATACCCAGTTAGCAGGAATGTATTAATGCTAAGTCTTACATACCCCTTTTCCACTGAACGTGCTTCTGCGTTAGGGAAGAAAAGAGAGACCAGACATGAGTGTGGAGGGACTTTCTTTTCTAGAAGTCAGAAGCTCTGTGTAATCCATGGCTGAACTTCTTTAATGTTTGCTTTCATTGGAATCCTTTGAAAACTGTTGTTTCGTCCTTTGGTAAAAATGAATATGTTATCATGAATGCCACTCTCTTTCTTTCTAGGAATCCCCATATTCCATTCTCTTTGGCAACAATACTTCAATTGCTCCCTGTGTCTCTTACTTCTTCTTTTTAGTAAAAGGAGCATCATTTTCAGTTTCAGTACCCTGAAATGACCCTGTTGCTTTAAGCCACAGACTCTCCTCTCCATTTACTTCTGGCATGAACCACCAGTATAGTGATAAGATCTGTGGCCCAAACTGCTATATGACTAGACAGTTAACCATTAAACAGCAAGGGGGTTAGGGGCACCGATCCCCTCCCCATCCTGTGCAGTCAAAAATACACATATAACTTGGGACGCCTGGGTGGCTCAGTCTGTTAAGCGTCTGACTCTTGATTTCAGCTCAGGTCATGATCTCAGGGTCATGAGATGGAGCCCGCATTGGGCTTTGCACTCAGTGCAGAGTCTGCTTTCTCCCTCTGCCCCTCCCCCTGCTCTCTGTCTTTCTCTCAAATAAATAAATTAATTAATAAAATAGTTTTTAAAAATAAATAAATTAAATATATAAATCTTTTAAAAATAGACATATAACTTTTGACTCCCCCAAAACTTAGCTACTAATAATTGTCTACTGTTGACCAGAAGCCTTACCGATAATATAAACATATGTTTTATATATTATATGTATTATATACTGTATTCTTACAATAAAGTAAGCTAGAGGAAAGAAAACGTTATCAAGAAAATCATAAGGAAGAGAAAATACATTTACAGTACTATACTGTATTTACAAAAAAAAAATCCATGTGTAAGTGGACCCACACAGTTCAACCCCATGTTATTCAAGGGTCGACTGCATATAAAATCAATGGTAATCTCTTCAACCCATTTTGTCCAAGTCACTGAGATGACTTGTGGCTCATGGCTGTTAGGCCAGTCATTACATTCAACTTTCATTTATCAACCACCCTACTCTGGTATGATTTTTCTTTTAGAAACTTGCAAATATTTTAAATCCTGCATTTATATTTTGACACATTCATCTCACCTGTCTCTCATCAATCCACAAGGAGTTTTAGAGAGAATTTTTTTGCCACAACTCCTGTCTTAGGAAATGATGGCATATAACCCATGCTGGGTTCTAACACACTCACTTGCTTTGGTGTGACACGTGGGTGGACTATGGTGACATTAAATGGGCCAGAGACACGGCAGACAGGCTTTAGGCTAATAAATTCTATCAAGAGCTGAGGGGCTTATATAACTATGTTTGGTACTTAGAGGAACTTAGAAAAGTAATTGCAAGCAGCAACAATAACAACAACAAGCCTTACTAATGGGCAAAAACCAGAAGCAGTATTGTTTACTAAGAAGTCCAGAGAGAGATATCAGGGTCAGCATCTCAAAAATGTCAGCAATGACTCAGAATCCCACGCTCCTTCTCCCCCTCCTTTCTCAGCATGTTGGCTTTTCATCCTTATGGTTACCATCCATGGTCAAGATGGCTGCCGAACTCCAAGCATCTTTTCCCTCATGCCAGCTAGCTCTTCTTTTATGACTTTTTTAAAATTCTCTTTTTTAAAGATTTTATTTATTTATGAGAGAGAGAAAGAGAGAGTGAGCAAGCACATGCAGGGGGAGGGGTAGAAGGAGAGTGGCCACATGTACAGCAAAGATAGGATATTCTATTATCTAAAATTTGAGGGTTTGGCGCACCTGGGTGGCTCAGTTGGTTAAGCGTCTGACTCTTGGTTTCAGCTCAGGTCATGATCTCAGGGTTGTGAGACCGAACCCCTTGTCAGGCTCTGAGCTCAGCAGGAATTCTGCTTGAGATTCTCTGCCTCTCCCTTTCCCTGTGCCCCCCCCCCAACTCGTGTGACATTTTATAACTGAAAAAACTGAGGTGCAGAAAGGTTATGTGACTTTCCTAAAGAGAGATACGAATGCTTCATCAAAGGCAGTGGTTAGTTAAGAATGGAGGTGGTGGGCAAATGTGATAAATACTGAGGAGGTCCAAGTCAGGACATGTTTGGTTTGACTGTGGGATAAGGGAGAGAGATGAGCCTGGGATCATTTTGGATTTCAGGCTTGGGTGCCTGGGTGGATGTTGATACTGTTAACTGAGACAGAGAATAACTGAGTAGGTTAGGTTTGATGGTGGGGGCAGATGATGAGTTCAGTTTTATTTATTTAAATTCAGTTTAATTAACATATACTATATTATTAGTTTCAGAGGTAGAATTCAGTAATTCATCAGGTGCATAGAACACCCAGTGCTCATTCCTTCACATGCCCTCCTTCATGCCCATCACTCAGCTACCCCATCCCCCCCCCCACCTCCCTTCCAGCACCCCTCAGTTTGTTCCCTATAGTTAAGAGTCTCTGATGAGTTCAGTTTTAAATGTCAAGTTTGAGATGCCAACTGAGTATTTCAATAGCAAATTTTAAAAAGGTTTGGGTGGAGAGACAGACTTGGGAGTTATCAACTTACTGGTGGTAGTCCCAAGAGAGTAGATGAAGTCATCACACTGGGAAAATATCCACCACAAGGCAAACTTGTGGCCTGCACATGTGTTTTGTTTGGTCCAAAATCAAAGTTTAACAAAGTTCAAATTAGTGACCAACATTTAAAATTTAACAAATTTTATGTAAGTATCTGTATCATCACCACATCACCAAGCCAGCACTCTTGGTTGGCAAAAATCATCCAGAGCTGAGTAGGGACCATGAACTCCAGTTCTCCATAGTCTCTAATCATGAGCTTCACTCCTTCGTGTTCACTGCCTGAGCACTTGTAGGCTTTTGGGTTTCCAGCTTGATGTAGCATAAGAAGATCAAGGAGGAAAGAGTTAAGGAAAAGGGAAAGAAAGAGGAGCCCCTGGGTGGAAACTGAGAAGAGATGGTCAAAAAGATAAGAACCAAGAGGGCTTGGTAACAGAAGCAAAGGGATCGGGGTTGAAGGAAGGAGAAGCAAATCTTGCAAAGCATTAGAAGTTGTTTCAGCTGCATTATTTGGCTTTTTGCTGAGGCCCAAAATTTAGGCGTAATTTTTGACACCTTTCTTTTCCTTTATCGCCTTATGTAATCCATCTCCAAGTCTGTCATCTCTAGCTCCAAATTATTCCTTAAATTTGTTCATTTCTCTCCATCATTTCTTACAGCATCACTGCAAAAGCAACTTGCTCTCTTTGCATCCTTTGTCTCCCAATAGTTCATTGTATGCACAACATCTAGGGCTGTTTTACAAAAACAGATCCTGTCACTTGCATGTCTAAAACTCTTCACTGGCTACCCATTACAGTTCAAATGAAACCCATGCCATTTATGATGACGCAGAAAGGCTCTACAAGATCAGGATTCTACCTGCCTTGTTGATCTCATCTTCTGTTCTTTCCCTAGCCTCCTTTCTCACTTTCTCAATGGCACCGCATTTTATCCCCTCCCCATAGCTTTCGAACATCTAGATTCTTCTCTTGGTTGTTCTAACTCCAGATCTTGACAAAGCTGACTTCTCAGTTCAACAGGCCTCTTCATAGTTACTTCCTTAACATCTCAAACTAATGGGGCGCCCTCCTTTTTTTTCCTTCCACACACTTCTGATCTCTACGAACGCATATAGATTTGTTGTCATTCAATGTTTACTTTCTGAACTAGAAAGGAATCTCCAGAAGATTACTGTTTTGTTCACTGCTGTACCCCCCAGATTCCTTTAACACTGCTTGCCCGGCACATAACAGGACTGTACGAATTGTGGTGGAATGAATATGTACACTACAGTCCTATATACCAGGAGCAGGGTAAAATAAGGAATAAAAAGTGCACTGTTGTTAATTCAGTAACTTTTTTTCTTAAATGCCTATAAGATTTTGTAATTAGAAATAACTGGGTAACAGGGTAACCCTACAACCCCCAAACCAACCCATCCCGGTCGGCCCACGCTCTCCGACCGCAGCTCCGCGCCTGCGCAGACCCCCCCCCCCCCCCCCCGGCGACTCCGCCCAGCTCTTCCGGAGGGGGCGGGCCGGACCGACTGCGGTCCAGGCGCGCTTGGATGACGTCACTAGGCGGGGCCCGGGTAGCCCGTGGTAACCCGGAGTCTGCGGAAGTGGAGACCGGTGGGCAGGCGGCTAAGACAGGTAACCTGTGCGCTCCCTGTTGGGTCCATGCCTTCCTCTTCTTTGGCGCCGCAATGGCGGCTGGCACAGCAGCTTCCCATTGAAGGCGACCGGGAACCCTCCTCAGTCCTCATCTTTCTTCGGTGGGGTCCCCATTCCCTCAGTCCTCCCAGACTCCTGAGGCTGAACCTGTCCTGGGGACTTAGGCTGAGCGGCCACTTCTCTCCGCCTCAGCTCTCGCGGTGCCGATGGGCGATGACTTTCCTCTCCCCCCGTGGCATAGATCCTTATAAAGCCTGCATTTGCCTCCTTCTTCCTCTCTTGCCTCCAGGCCCACTTCGCCCGCCCCTCTCCACTCCTTGCCCCGCTAGACTCATATCCAGGCTCGTTTAAGGAGATTCAGTTTACGATTCTCTTAATTTCCACTTGCCCTGAAACCCAGGCACCTTCCCTGCTCCTCCAACCGTCTACTTCCCACCCCCCGCCCCTAGGATCCTTACTGAGAGCACCAAGCTTTGAGTTTTGGTGTCCCTAAAGAGCATTCGTACTGACAGAGTTTTGCTCCTTAATGCATGTATTTGTTGAGTAAGGAAGTGGCGTAGTAATGTGAAAATCTATTGTGATAATAAATGATATACATAGGATCCAATCAGCTGTTGAGATGGATGGAACTGCTACAGCATTTCATTAAAATGTTCCTTGTTCCTAGCTTTCTTTTTGGTTTTCAAGCAGTGGTAACAAGTACCTTTGCAAAGTTAGCCGTCAAAATAAATAAGCAACAGAACCCCGCTAGGAATGTTTAGACAGCAAAAAATAAATAAATAAATAAATAAATAAATAAATAAAGTTCATCTTGTTGATAAAGTAATACGGGTTATTACAAAACCAACCAGGATAGATATGGGAGGAAAGGCAGGATTCTGAAATCTTTGATCCGTTGATGGTTTGGTTTTGTATTTTTTTGTACTTTATGTTCCATTTTTGAGTAGAGCGTATCTTCATGTAATTTTGAGAAGCCTGCCTATGACTTGCTAATTGGTAAGATTAGATTCTTCTAATACTAGGGGGACAAAGTAGAATAAGACTAGGGAATAATAGTCGCTCATTGTTAGCCATCTGCTGCATCTCAGGGACCGTGTTTGATACTTTGCATTTATTTTCTTAGCTCACACAACAACCTTGTGAGTTAGGAATTTTTATCCTCAATTTACACAGAGAAGGAAACTGAGGTTCGGGTATGTGAAGATAACTTGCCAAAAACTTATGGTTACTAAATGGTGGGGCTAGGCTTTAAGTTCAGGTCTATGTATGACTTCAGAGCCTATACCTTTTCTTCCTTTTTTTTTTTTTAATAACTCTATAAACGATCACATTCTAGGCTTTTCACAATAGTCACACATAATTCTATGAGTTTAATTCTCTCATCAATCTAAATGATGAGTTTATTCTCTGATCAATCTAAATGATTTGTAATATCTTTAGTATTAAGTTGTTATATACCTGGAATTAAAACACCTGGAAAGCGGGGTGCCTGGGTGGCTCAGTCGTTAAGCGTCTGCCTTCGGCTCAGGTCATGATCCCAGGGTCCTGGGATCGAGCCCCGCATCGGGCTCCCTGCTCCGCGGGAAGCCTGCTTCTCCTTCTCCCACTCCCCCTGCTTGTGTTCCCTCTCTCTCTCTCTGTCAAATAAATAAATAAAATCTTTTAAAAAAACAAAAACAAAACCAAAAACACCTGGAAAGCTTAATTTATGATCCTCCCCCCCCCCCCCCACACACACTATCCTTATCTTTAAGAATGAGATAAGAGGCAAGCAAGATTGCTCAGTACAACCCTTTTTGGACCCCTCAGGGAATGTGTAATTCTAGATTGTTGAAAGTTTTACCCTTTTAGAAATGGAAATCATACTGATTGTTTTGTATAGAACAATTTTAAATGCCCTAAAAAATTCCTTGCTTTCTTAAACACTAAGTATACGGACATATTTTAACCTTTTCTTATGTCTCAGAGCAGTCATTCTAAGTATCACTTACTGTCCTGTGTTGTGATACAGTGATTTCCTCAGAGCTTTTATTATATTTAACTGCACAAGCTGTTTTGCCTTTTGAGTTTGTCTGTATTTTTATGTATTCCATTCCTCAGTGTCACCAGGAGATAGTAAACCGTAGTGATTAAAAGCAGGGTTTGGGGAACCACACTTCCATTATTCAGGTCCTAGCTCTACCACTTACTAGCAGCTCAGTGAGCCCAGACAAGGTAGTTGACCCCTCTACACCTCAGTTCCTCATTTGTAAAATGTAAATAATAAGAGTACTTTTCTCAGAAGATTGTTGTGAGGATCAAGTGAGTTAGTGTCTGTAAAGAGCTTAGAACAAATCAGGCGTATTGGAAGAGCCATGTAAGTGTTTGCTAATATTGTTAGTCTGGTTTTGGCCTTATGTATTATTCCTTGAGTGATATTTGATATATGGTATTTATGAGTTTACTGGAGAATTAAATTATCCCAACTAGAGTACCTTCACCTTAGCCATTCTAGGAAAATGCTAATTTATTAAATTTATTTTTGTTGTGTCTTTGAAATGCAATATGCCTTTTGGTTGTGGTGTTTGGAATGGAGACTTCAAATATTTCGTGTTACTATATGTTTCAAAATAATAGGCTTTTAATTTCTGCTTTGAATTTGGGGGATATTTCAGTGGTTTACATTATGGTTTACCCATATATGGGAACCCCCTCTGCTTTTGAATTGAACACCGATAGATTTACACATCCATTTATGGTGCCCTGCACAGGTGTACTGGTGCACTCGTGTTATAATTCTGTGTGGGTAGATACCTCCTCATAAAACTACCATTATGCATTGGCCACATATAAAGGTATTTTCTCAGTATAATCCTCTTTTTTTTCTCTTCAACGAGCTAAAAAAATTGACTATCAGCAAAATGAAATAATACTCCTTTTTGAATTTGCGAAATATGTACCAATTTTCAAGCATGTGTTTTAAACCAAGTCCAGCTAAGGGTTGATATTGACTCCTTTGTTGTCCATCGTCAGGAACTTGAAAATAAGTGATCTTTTTTTTTAATTTTAGTATCATTAAGGCTGATGCTCCTGTTGAAAGTTGCTGTTGAAAATATAGGTTGTATTTTTAAAAGATATTTTTTGATTGTAATAAAATACTCATAATATAAAATTTACTATTTTAACCCTTTTTAAGCATATACTTCATTGCATTAAGCACATCGTTAATCGCCATTATCCATTTCCAGAATTTTTTCATCATTCCGAACAGAAGCTCTGCACCCAATAAAAAGCAATCCCCCATTCCCCTCCTCCCACGCCCCAGCCCCTGGTAACCTCTGTTCTACTTTCTGATTTTCTGAATTTGCCTATTGTAGGTGGAGTCGTGCACTCTCCTTTTGTATCTATTTCATTTAGTGTATTTTCAAGGTTCATCTTTGTTGTAGTAGAGTTCATCCATGTGAGAGCATAGATTAGAATTTCATTCCTTTTTATGGCTGAATAACATTCTATTGTATATATATAGCATATGCTATACTTTTGATGCATATTGAATTATGCTTGTATATACTCATTTCATATGGTATGAACTTAATACTTGGTGATTTGATTTGTGAGTTTCTAGAGGATGGGGATGGAAATACCAATTGAAATAACAGTTGTTACTGAACAGTGAACAAAATACCTGGTAACAATTTTAAACCGGAGCTTGAGCCTGTATTACAGTGTGGTTGTTCTTCTCACTTAACATTTAGTCTCAATATAGTAAGGAAAATAATAATCATGATAAGATTACCTAGTATTTCTGTAGTGTTTACAGTATGCCAGGCATTATTCCAAGCACTTTACCTGTGAGGTAGGTACTACAGCGTTCTCTTTTACAGATGAAGAAGCTAGGCACAGAGAACTTAAATTAATTGAATTGTTAAAATTTACAAGGCTGGTATGAAATTAGAATTTGAACCCAGGCTGGGTGGCTCCAGAGTTGATTTATCCTATATTTGGTGTTGACACTTGGCTCAGTATCAGTTTTGCAATGTAAATTGTTTTGCCTGCCACATTCTTCCTCTACCCTCTCTTTTTATATCATTTTTAAAATAGAACATTACTTCCGAGCTTAGTAGGCAATGGAAGAGCATCTGAACCCAAATTGTCAAAAGGGTGACAGGAAACTTCTCATTTGGCTGGGGTGATAACATTTGAATGGCATTCAAACTGCATTTTCACAGCTTAGTTCATATTATCTTTCTCTGAGAGCCTGTCTTTGAAAAAGCAGATCCTGAAACGTTTTAAGATCTCATATTGCGTATATATTGTGTTGGTGTTTGCTATTGCACAATTCCCACACTCTTTTTCTGTGGGTAAAAAGAGCTTTTTTTTTTTTAAAGATTTTATTTATTTATTTATTTGAGAGAGAGAGAGGGAAACAGCATGAGAGGGGATAGGGTCAGAGGGAGAAGCAGGCTCCCTGCCGAGCTGGGAGCCCGATGTGGGACTCGATCCTAGGACTCCGGGATCATGACCTGAGCCGAAGGCAGTCGCTTAACCAACTGAGCCACCCAGGCGCCCAAAGAACTTTTTGTTTATAATGTTGTTACTGACTGTCAGAATGGTTTATGGCACATTTATTTTGTTGCTAACTCATTACTCTGTATTGCTTGATTCCTGAAGAAATTATCTTGAGATAGCATTTTTAGATACATAATCAATTTCACTATAATTTTTCTTGGCCTTTCCTTTGCTTACATTTTATTTCTTTGACACTTGCAGTTGAAGGTTTACTTTTTGAAACTGATGGGAATTGGGATATGCTTGATAGATTTTGGCAGCAAAGGAGAGACATCTCAGCCTATTTCTTTTGCCCTGATCATGTTTTGCGTGTGTAGCAAGTATGGTGCATATTTGGAGGTGTGAACTGTCTGAGTAATGTCTGGCAGAAATCAAACTATAGAATGGATGTTAAGGATAGAAAGGGCCCTTAGGTATTTCTCTTATATCCTTCACTCAGCAGTCGGGAATCTGAAGCCTGTGATGATGAAATGACTTGCATATATTCAAGCAGAATCCATTTTTAAAAAAGAAATCCAGTGTTCTATGTTCTTTTGAATCATACCTCATTGTGTTTGTGTAGCATCCTTACTTGTAAGAGGAGACTCCCTTTTTTTACTCGTAGGTACTTAATATTCTTATATATGTTTTAGGTGAGAGAGAATGCCCGGAATTGGATAGGTTGCCAAGAAAATGAACTGATATGATGGATCCAAGTGATACGTAGGTTAAATCAATAGGACTTTGCAATCGTTTATATGTGGGTGAGAGTAAGAAATCTGGGGTATTTGGGTAACTTGAGTAGATGGTGGTGTCATTCACTAGGAAAACTTAGAAGAGGTCGGGACTGGGTGTATGCGTTCAAAGTGACTAGAGCATGGATTGCATAGACATGTGAGAAAAATTGAAGCTAGAGCTGGAGGGTACACTAGCATCTAGGAAGGGGGAGAAGGAAGCACCAAATCAGTAGGAAGAGATGGAGTGCTATCACAAATACCAAAAGAAGAGAGAATTTTAAGGAGGATATGGTCATGTACGTTAATGCTCCAAAATTCAGGACTGGAAGAACCTACTGAAGTTGACATATAGGGAGTCATTTGCTTCCACTGTGGAGTTTTAGTGGCATGGGAGGGGTGTGCCCAGTGGACTGGAAGGGATATGGAGTGACGGGGATAGGGAGTGAAGACAGTTCTTTTAAGGAATTTGGCTGTGTGGGGAGAGAGAAGAGTTGGAGAAAGATATGGAAGTAAGGTAGGGTTTTTGTTCAGTTGTGGTTTTTCCCCCTAAGAAGAGATTGGAACAATCAATTATTTCTGAGGGGAAAAGGGCTGAGAAAGAGGAAGAAGTTGAGGGAAGGCATAGATGATTGATGAAGCAGGGTCCCAGAGGTCAGTGAGAGATGATAGAGTGCAGGCCATGGTGAGGGAGTGCTGAGACAGGAAGGACACTTACTCCACCTTCCTGGGAGGGATGGCTTGGGGAAGGGTGGGGATAGATATGAATAAGTTTATGGGATGGGGAGGGAATATGTGCAAGTTCTTGTCTGATGGTGGCAAAATTTCTTAAGTGAAGCAGGTAAATTTGCTGATATTGAGTGCTGACGTGGTGAGGTGAGGATTGAGGGGAGAGGTAGAAGTTTGGAATAGTCACTGAGGGGAAAGAACAGGAGTTGAGGGGGTAACTAGAGAGAGACACGAAAGGTTGCCCGCCTGGTAATGCTGGGGGTCCCGTTGAGGTTGGAATCTTGAATATGTAGCATCTGCCTTTGGAATGGTCATGTGATACTTATTTATGTAATAATTTTTTTTTTTTTTTTTAGCTTTGATTGAGTTCAGTACACTGAGTTTAGAAGTAGAAAACTTGGGTGATTCAGTTGGTTTAAAGTTAGGTTTTATAGAACAGGTGTCAGAAGGACGAAAGAGCAAGAGAATTGAGGTTAAAATGTTCTAAGAGTGATTGAAGAAATGAATCATGTTATCCAAAGAAGGCCACAAAACAGAGATTCTCAACTTAAGAAACATTTATAATTCTCCCTCATAGGAGCTGTCCTGTGCATGGTAGGATGTTTAGCATCCGTGGCCTCTACCTACCAGATGCCAGTAGCCAACCCCTGCAGTTGCAACAATCAAAAATGTCTCCAGACATTGCCAAATGTCCTCTGAGGGGCAAAATCATCCCCCAACTGTAACTTCTGCCCTAGAGCCAGAGGGAGCGGATGCATTGAAGATAATGGAAAAGTCGAGGGACTGGAGTTTCAATGTAGTAAGAGTTGGTGAGTAAGCAAGAGAAAGTAGGAAGAACAGGAGGGCATGCTCTGATATTAGATTATGGAAATGAAGTATTTCAGTGATGGAGCTGTTCCAAGTAATGAAAATGTCAAGAACGGACCATTGGTTTGCTGAGTGGAGTGAAGGCAAAGGTTGTTGGACTGAGTAGGTAATTTTGGGAGAGGGAAAATAGCCAGCGTATAGTGATGGAGCAAGCTGGGAAAGCAGCCGGGGAACAGCCTGAGTTTCTGCAATGAGAACAGAACTAAGACTTTCTGGATGTTTGTTTCCTTACTCTATCCATTAAGTGTTTCTCATCTCTTTTTCTAACAGTATGAATTCCCAGATCTTGTACCTCCCTTCTGTAATATTTTGAAGTTGTGGAATTTATCCAGCTTGGTTTTTGTAGTATTTTTTTTTTAGGTGAGGAGTTCTTTTTTTGTTTCCTTTTCCATATTTTCTTGATCTGATTTTGTGGTCCTTTACCTCTAAATATATTACTTTTCAAAAGGCCCTGGTTCTGTGCTGTGTGACCTATTTTCAGGGTATTTCTTTTGCATTTGGGCATTTCATTATGAAGTCTGCTCTTTGGCGGAAGTGTCAACATATCCTTAAATCTTACAACCTCTTAGAGATGTTCTTTTCCCTTGCCTTCCCCCACCCCCATTGTCTTCTCTTTTGCTCCTTATTATTTCATATTTATTTTTAAACTGTAACTATATGTATGTATAGTGTTGATGAGAAGTAATTACAGTGGACTCAGTAAGCCAGACCATAAACTACTTGTAGAATATGCCTTTGCTTTTTCCTGTGTTCAATAAATCCATACTTCACTGGAACTTTTCTTTTTTTTTACTTTATTTAATGAGCTTACCTTGCATTATTCATCAAGAAAGAGTGGGCACTAACTTCCACCTCTTTCACAAGGCATTAAAAAAAAAATCTTAATCTACAGATATAAGCTGATGTAGGTTTTGTCATTGCAAAATAGGAAGTAAATAGGTGGCATTAAAAGCCTTGACATTTTTACTTGATTCTTACATGAATTATTTTTTGTGGATGCTGATCTATTTGATCAATATGTTATACTATATTTGATAAAGAATAATAAGTAGCTCTATTAAGGAATGTCTTATGATGGCTAAATCCCCTAATGGTGATTAACAATGATATTTTATGACCTTATTTCCATACTTAAATATGAGGATTTCCAAGAAAAAGATTAATCTGTTACCTCAATAAAAAATGATAACCAGTTTTTCATAAGGATTTGATCTGTTTTGGTGTGTAGGATCTAGCACCTCAAAGGAGAAATGAATTGTTCTCTCCAAACCACAAAAACAGACATTCGTCCTAAATACAAAAGCATGCCAGAAGACAACATTTTATCACAGAAGTTGCGCTTTAAAAAGCAACAGCATTACGTCCCATCCATTGTTCTCTAGTGGCAGATGACACTAAACAATTTTTGTGCTCAGTCTGCAACCACACTCAGTACTTGGACAGATACAGGATTCTTCAGGGGTCACACTGGAGCACATGTATGCCCAAGGACTTTGACTATTGTTCATAACAAATCATTTTGATTGTGCACATGGCTTAAAGACTTTTCTAATAAAGAGAGTGTTTTAGGTTCTGGAAATACAATGGTTATGTTGTGTTTAGTCATGTTCTTACAGTAATTTAAGAAAATCATATTTTTCACACTTCTTGGTAAATTGTTAATGTTACGCAGTATTTGCAACATTTAACCAGCTTATGGCTAACACTTTAAAAACACATTTCCCTGTTGGTGTTGTTCTGTATTGTTCTCCAGGTTTATTCTATTTCCTTAAGTATATATCAGAGTCTCAAAGAAAAATAAACTGCTTAACCTTACTTTTAAATCTTCCTAATTAATTTTAACATGGGCCCCAATTACGTATGTTCAGTTGTGTGTTCAAGTTGAAAAGGTAATGGAGATCCTGAAGATCTTCTAAAGATACTGAAGCTGTATCAAATGCATTTTCTTATCTTGCTCCCAAATACTATTCAATTTCTAGGAATTAGTTGAAATCTCTTTTCTTGGGAAGGATGAACTGCATACATGTTCAGTTTACCACTTAGAACCTGATGCCAGGAGTATATTTTAAACCTTAATGAGATGGATTTGAAAGCTATTTATAGAGAATGGGGCACCCATATGTAGTGTGTAAATTCTAGACCTATCTCTCAATGGAGAAATCTCATATATTTATTCCCATGGAGAACCAGAATGTAGATAATGAGATCTGAATGTTGCCAATATTTCTAGAGAATCTAATTTTGCCTGATTTTGCCTTTAGACACAGTACTCCTCACCAGAATTGTCTGTAGCTATAGCCCTGTGACAGTCACCAAATAAATCACTAAATGGAGGGAGCCCATCTTGATTTCTGGCTAAAGGAAATGTTGTTTCCTAAGACAGGAACAGAGGGACCTCTTGCCCTTCCTACAGCTTTCCTGCTGTAGGAAGTATGGTTTCCTATAGAGGACAGAAAGGTTGTTCATGCAGGGTAGGAAGTGGGGACAGTAGGGTCAGACAGAGGCCAGGAGAGGGATGGGAAGGGTGTTCATCTCTGCAGTTGCCAAGAAGGGACAAACTTTTCACTCATACTGCAAGTTTTGAATGATGGGAATTTCTTGAAGATGCTGAGCCGAGTCTTACACAAGAAGCCCTATAGAAAGTGGTTGGAGCATTTGCCAGATGGAGCCTTTTATTTATTTATTTATTTTACCCAACATCATTGAACTTCACAGTGAATTCTAAATAGTGCTGGTTGGG
Organism: Halichoerus grypus; assembly: GCF_964656455.1. Classification (NCBI taxonomy): domain Eukaryota; kingdom Metazoa; phylum Chordata; class Mammalia; order Carnivora; family Phocidae; genus Halichoerus; species Halichoerus grypus. The sequence goes on from NC_135725.1 coordinate 28,073,806, forward strand.
AGGAGACCAGAATTAGCTTAAACCACTGGTTCTCAAAGTCTGGTCGCTAGACCAGCAGCGTCAGTATCACCTGGAACTTGTTAGAAATGCAAATTCTTAGAGCCCATTAGTTGGTATTTTAACAAGATCTTCAGATGATTCATTTCAAGTTTGAAAACCACTGGCTCAGGTAACTCAAAGTGGTTGAGAACGACTTTGCCTAATTGTGGTGTCAAAGTCACAGTGTTGAGAAAGAATGAGTGAAAATGCATTGCATGCTGGAACATCCTTTAATCTTTATTTAGGGATGAAGTTCTTTTTACAGAGTATGCTGTGTTTCAAGTTGAAGGGCAGAAGAGATACTGGTATCTACACTATAGATCTAACAGGCCTGTTGGTGGAGAATACTTGCTGTTCATGGCTGCAGTTTACACTGGAATCTAAATTCTCCCAGACCATAATGGAAGACAACTGTTCACTTTGCCTCCTTTTTCATTTTAAATATTTATCCCTTGATTTTCTTTTTGTACTTTGTGTAGGCAATGACCTGTGGGAATCCTGTTTTCATGGCTTTTTGATAGCAAGAGTTCAAGTAGCTAAATGGTTCAGAAGCATTAGAGTAGAATTACCTAGACGTCTTATTTAAAATGTGGATTATTGGTCCCTGTCACTGGAGATTCTGATTTAAAACATCTGACACAGTGTCTGAGAGTTTGTATTTTTTTTTAAGTAGACTTTTTTTTTTTTTTTTTTTGAGGGGGGAAGGGGCAGAGGGAGAGAGAGAGAGAATCTTAAGCAGGCTCCACACCCAGCGAGGAGCCTAATGCAGGGCTTGATCCGATGACCCTGAGATCATCAAGAATTTGACGCTTAACTGACTGAACCACCCAGGTGCCCCCAAGAATCTGTATTTTTAACAAGCACCACCACCCCTCACCTGCCCCTCACTGGTTCATTCTTAGGCACATGAGCTTCAGACCACATTTTGAGAAACTCTTTATCGGATTACAATTTTACCCTGAGATACAGATGTTTTCCTGAGTTTCTGAAGATACTCACAGATATGAATCTTAATTGCTAGTAATGAAGCTACCTGAATGTTTAATATCCACTTACATGCTTGGGATAAAATTCTAGAAATCATGAGTATTCTTCCTAGGTTAAAAATGCCCCTAAAAGACCAGTTTGACAGTGTAACATTATAACACAAAACCAGTCAGATTTAAAAATTAGTTGTTCTATAATTCATGTTTTCTGAATAATCCTAATGAAGCCTATGTTTACATTTATGGGGCTACATATTAAAACTTCACACAGAAAAGGAATGAACTAAATTGAGAAAATATTGGAAAAGTCTATCTTTTCACAGTCTCCAAGCCACGTGCTAGAAGCCTAAAAGGCATCAAGAGTGTTAAGAAAATACTATGTCAGTGAGCCTACAGGTTAGTACCCTAAGTTCACTGTGAGGGGAAAGAGGAGATTTACCTAAAATGACTTACGATTTTTTTTTCCTGCATAGAATTATATAAAAAATTGTTTTTTCTAGCGTCCAGGAAAATGATTCAAGACCAGGAATTGGGGCAAGAAGCATTTCTCTCTCTGTCTCTCTCCCTTTCCCCCCTTCCCCCCACCCCCCACTCCCCCCAGTTCTCTTTGGAGAGAGCCTCCCGTTACTGTCTTTTTCTGTGCTTCACTACCCAAGATTCAGTTAATGCTTCTTGAAGTGGATAAGAATAAAGGCAGTGGCATGTGATTGTTTCACCTATTTAGGATAGATAACTACAAAAAGAGGTAGTCCCCCTTTGCAGTGAGAAAAGGAAGTAAAAAAAACGCGATTAAATATTTCAGTGTCTTCAGTGTGGTTTTTTTGGAGGGGTGTGGGTGCGTTGTCATCATGACATCCTCCATCAGGAATGGGAGTAAGCTGCTCTTAGGAAGCTGTTTCAAAGCACCCACGGTACTAATATTTCAAAATGAAATCTAACCCCTATTTCTTTTAGATGGGAGGAACAGGTGTGGTAGATCCCAGCCCCCCTCTCTGCCCTAAAGTACTACTTTTGAAATGGGCCCTTCTGCAGGCTTTTAGTACTAGTTGGCAGGAAGGAAGCAAAATCAATAAAAAGCCTTGCCCACCTGTCCATTAGGCAGTTGGCCTTCTGCCAAGTTCAGCTCTGTTTGACAAGCAGAGCATGGCAGTAGCACCTGGACTGTACCACCCCATACCCAAGAACTTGAAGAGAAGACCTAGCATCCTTGTTCTTTCAGCTGCTTCCCTTATGGAGACCTATTGCCTGTCATTTTTCTCTACCATCCATTCCAGTGTTATTCTCAAATACTTTTTCTTGGCTAAATGCCAGCCCCGTGGTTCCCACTGATAATATGCCTTTATAGAGTAGGACAGTCCTAAATTTTGCTGTGAAGTGGCTTCCTGAACATTCTGATTTCTTTATCACTTTTTATAAGGTGTAGATATAGATATGTTACCAGGCTCAGCTGATTTTTTTTAACCAGTGTTTTCTTGATTTGTATGCAAGATGATTTAAAGTGGTACATGGATAAGCATCTTTCGAATTTTAGTAGTTATGTATCTCTTTTAATATATGTGGGAAAATGCAAAATAGCCATTCAAACCCATGATTTCATTGGATTTTATAAAAGGTGAGTCAATGGCAAAGTGGATTGGAGAAAAAGTATTTAAAAAATAGTAAGATGATGGTATGAAGATGGCAAAAATACTGAAGGTGTTACATATATTTGACTGAAGTTTGGGAGATACTCAGAGCTTACACTTTTTGAAATAGTCTTTAAAATAATATACAAGAGGTGGGTGGGGGGATGGCGTAATTGGGTGATAGGCATTAAGGAGGGCACATGATGTGATGAGCATTGGGTGTTATATGAAACTGATAAATTACTGAACACTATATCTGAAACTACTGATGTACTATATGTTGGCTAATTGTTAAAAATTAAAAAAAAAATACACAAAATAAATTCTAAGGTTGAAATGCCATGCCATGTTGGGAGATGTGTACTTGGCATAGCATAGTTCTTTAACTAAAAATTCCTATTCAAATCAATGTGCTTCTATTTTTTAACTTTTTTTTAAAGATTTTATTTATTTATTTGACAGAGAGAGACACAGCGAGAGAGGGAACACAAGCAGGAGGAGTGGGAGAGGGAGAAGCAGGCTTCCCGCAGAGCGAGGAGCCCGATGCGGGGCCTGATCCCAGCACCCTGGGATCATGACCTGAGCCGAAAGCAGACGCTTAACGACTGAGCCACCCAGACGCCCCTGTGCTTCTCTTTTAAATAGCCCTTTTAAAATACTAAGCTTAAAATAATCCTTGCTAATATCATTGTTTTTACTGAGTCTTTTGTTATAAGTTATGTGAGATTTTCTATCTTTAGTAGGACACAGGTAAGAAAAACCACTGTAAAACTTTGTGTAAATGGTTTGCTGTTCTTTTTTGCCACTTTTAAAAATAATAGCTTTGGGGCACGGGACTGGCTCAGTGGGTAGAGCATGCGACTCAATCTCAGGGTTGTGAGTTTAAGCCCCCACGTTGGGTGTAGAGCCTACTTAAAAAATAGCTTTATTGGGGCCCCTGGGTGGCTCAGTTGTTAAGCGTCTGCCTCCGGCTTGGGTCATGATCCCAGGGTCCTGGGATCGAGCCCCGCATCGGGCTCCCTGCTTGGCAGGAAGCCTGCTTCTCCCTCTCCCACTCCCCCTGCTTGTGTTCCCTTTCTTGCTGTCTCTCTCTCTCTCTCTCTCTCAAATAAATAAATAAATAAATCTTTAAAAAAAAATAGCTTTATTGAGATATAATTTACATACCATAAAACACCCTTTAAAACTATGACTCAGTGGTTTTTAGTATACTCACAGAGTTGTGCAGCCACCCCCTCTGTCTAATTTTCGGGTGCTGTCATCATTCCAAGAGGAGCCATTGGCAGTCACTCCCCATTCTACCCTTTTCTCAGCCCCTGGCAACCACTTCTGTCCCGTGGTTTTGCCTAATGTGGACATTTTGTATAGATATGCTGGTGTAATATGTGGCCTTCTGTGTCTTCCTTTCACTTAGCATGATGTCTGCAAGGTTCATCCACATTATAGTATATATCATACTTCATTCCTTTTCATGACCATGTAATATTCTGGTGTGTGGATATGTCACATTTTATTTGTCCATTCAACATTTGATGGGCATATGGGTTGTTTTGCTGTTTGTTTTTTTCTTAAACAATACTTTAAAATACCCGGGGTCTTTAAAACAGTTACTGGATGACTCTCTAGGTGTATTGTAGAGGAGACTCCTGCAGTGAGTGGGAACTGGATTTTGAGTCCTTTGTTATCATGGATTCAAGAAGTCTGTATCTGTCATCTCTTTTCGGTAGTAAAATATATTTTCCTATGAGCTGGAGCAGTGACTTTTTTTCCATAGCAGAACATTCATTAAGAAAGAAACTGTTTTCATAATACCTCTTTAAGAACTGAGTTTCCAAAATAACTTCTATTTAAAAATAGTGTTTTTCAACAATTCTAGAAGAGGAAATCTTACTGAAAAAGCTGATATTTTTGTCTATATTTTCTTTTCCGATTTCTTTATTTTTACCCGACTGAACTCTGTAACCCAGCTCTATTAATCCAGATCCTGTTTCCCAGTATATGAATATTTATAGACAATAATAAATTATATTCTCTTAACGGAGTTCGAAAAGTTTTGTTAACTTTTATCCCAGCACAAATTCCTGGGTGGTCTGATTAAACCCTCATCTTTAAATATTAAATATTAAGCTGGTTCTTTTTATTTTTAAAGGCTGTATTGACTGAATTATATCCACAGAAGTGTTCAATAGTTATTTATCTAGGGCCTGTGGTATGCAAAGCACTTCATGGAGTAATAGCCGTACCTTTTGCATCTGCTGAAGTCATACCTGATTTCAACCATTTTAGTCAAATTCTGCAGTGAGGACAGTGAGTGAATTTGAGTGTGAACTGAGATATGAAGGTTCTAGAAACTTTGTCATGTGAGAATCAGATGAAAGAACTGAGGTTGGAAGAGAAGACTCAGGTAGTGTGTCATGACGGCTCTCCCAGCTGTTCAGAGCTTGTCTTGTTCTGGGGGTCGGGGGGCGGGGGGGGGATTTTGCGTGAAAGAAGCACGTGTCAACAAAGCTGGTACCCCTGCCAGCTGAGGAGCCCTAAAACATGAGTTTGTGTTCTGATTTTCCATCCTTATATACCTTTCCACCATCTTCCAGTTCCAGGATTATCTTGTCCAGTGTCTGAGGGTAAGAATGATTTCTGGACAGTATCTTGCCTATTCAAGGATTTATGGAATGTTACATTATTATATGAATACATGATTTTATCTTAAATAGAATACAAACATGTAGTGTTGTTTACTATAATGCAATTTTATTAAGTTTTATTAGATCAGGATTTAAATTTACTTTCCATTTGGTGTATGTGGAAGATTTTGTCACTCCTTAAAATGAAAGGACCTGTAAAATAGTAGCAGCAGAATATGGTGTCGTTTAAGAGTGGTGGGGAAGCCTCTGGTGATAGTGGGTGTCCATGCTTGTATGGGGATACGGGGATAGTTCTTGAGCTTTTTCAGTGTTGCTGGTCTCATTCAACTTATGGGTTTAGAATATAATGCGCTTTGCTGTGCTTTAAATGGGCATTTTTGGTCTAGACTTGGACTGTACTTGAGGCAGTAGCTAGGGTCGAGCCAGACCATATGAATCTAAATTTCAGTTCTGCCATCTAATAATGGTGAACTTAGGGAAGTATCTTAACCTCTCTAGGCTTTAACTTACTCATCTGTAAAATGGAGATGATATAGACCTCCCTCACTGGGTAGTGAGAAGTAAATGAAATGTAGTTAATATGCCTTGCCTGTCTCATAGCAAGCACCCAATAGATGTTAGATGCAGTTGCTAATTGTTGTTCATACTAGTGTATAAAGGTCCAGTACTTTCTCAAAGATTTCTGAATAGTCCAGAGGAGTTCTGAATTGAGTGAATCTCTGAAGGGGAAAGACTGGTCTCCCTACTCTCTCCAAGGCATTCTAGATTCATGATGCTTGCTTGGGACCAGCACATTCTAGGGAAGTTTTGGGTGAATGGCATTTTCCTGGCCAGCCATAGTCTAGACCTCTTCCACACTTTGTTCCCCGGAACCCCTGAAACGTGGAGTGTTTGTGGAATGGGAGTTTCTCTGGCATTTTTTTCAGAAGCTCATGGCTGAATGTGCAGATACTCCATGGAAACACTGGAGTATCAGAGCACTTTGAAAAATTGTACCACCTTATGCTATAGGAGAAAAGCAGTATATTTGTCTCAAGGGAGATACAGTAAAGGACATGAAAAAAGAGTTTAAGTTACTAGGATGACAAAGTGGACTATATCTAAATCTTCATGAATGTCATAAAACCATATTCAATTTTATATGATTGAGATATCCATTCAACAAGTGTCTATTAAGCATTTATTCATAGTGCCTAGTTTTGTCCAGGAGAGAGTGTTAGGAAACCCCCTGGTTTTTGTTCCTAACACTGCTTCTCAAATCCAGGTAGGATCTTCATGCTCTTTTCCTGGTGGCTGATTTCCGGGGCTCATCCTGGTTTTCTCTCCTCTCAGAACTGCCTCTACCCACTCCTTTCCTGGAATTTTATTTTTCCCAAGACTGGCTGCAGATTGGCTACGCTTGCCTTAGCTTTCACCTTTCCTTGTTGTCCCTATAGTTATCTTCAGACCCTTTTGGGATTCAGGATTTTACTGTGAATCCTTATGGAAAAAATAGAAAAAGGCTAACAAAAGCAGGGTCATTTAAAGACTTGGAGTTTTTACAATGACAGTAACCAATTCAGTGCTAAGACAGTAACTGCTAAAATTGTAACTGAAAGACAGTTAACAATTGGGGCTTCTGTCTTCCTTGTGCTAAACACGAAGCTCACCATATTCTATCTGTGATTCATCTTATATCTCCCCCATTCCCCTGAAAATCCTTCTTTTCCAACACCAGTAGAGATTGATGAAATCAAGAAAGAGCCATAATGATCCTCCCTGATACCAAGAAGGTAGTTTGCATTTCCAAGGACCTCCTGCTAGGATGATAGTCTTATTTTAATATGTACCCAGGCTTTGTTTTAATCAGGTGACAGACATGGAGACAAACTGCCCTCAAAGAAGAGTTTATTATTTACAGTTCCCAAGAGGAGGGGGCACACCAGCAAGGAAGCATCAGGGTTGGTCAGGAGGCAGAAGGAGCAAGGGGAAAGCATGGGCATGAGCCTTTATTGTGGTTTCTGGGGGATGACAAGGCAGGCCAAAGTAAGCAGACTTAGGACTGGCTAGTTTGAGTGATTTTGGAGGGCTCTGGGCTGTAGGGGTGGTCCCTAGTCCTTGGTATCTTGCCCTGGGAGGAATTGGGGTGCGGGAATATTGGCTTGGTGTTTGAGGATTAAAGGAGGTGGTTGGGGCTGTGAGCTCTGGATTGGTTGGTTTGTATATTAGCTGGCCCCAGTAGGGGTTATCTGTCTGGGATCAGCAAGGCTCCAAGATGTCAAAGCATCATCAAATACAGAAAATAAACATGATTAACAGACATTCTATCCACTGGAGTTGTACTTACCACAAAAGGGTTCTTTCAGCAGCATTTTCTTGTTGAATGATACAAAGAATGGTAAAGTGGCTCCCTGCAGTCCAGGAGTTTATAGTCTACCTTAGTAGATAAAGCCTGCATATATCAAATAGTGACTTGTCATGCAGGGCACAAGATTATGTACCAGAAAGATCTACAGAGTGCAATGGAAGTTCAGTGGAAGGGGAGACGGAGTGTCCTAGAAGCAGTAGAGGGCAGTGGTAAGAGGACAGGCTACTGGGTTCATCTGGCTTCATCATTTATTTGCTGTGTGGTTTTGAACAAGTTCTTTAATCCCTATGTTTTAGTTTCCTCATCTGCAAAATGAATTTAATAATAATAGTCCTCATCTCATAGAGTTACTTGAGGAGTAAATGAGTTAATACATAAGAAGTGCTTAGAACAAAGCCCAGCACTTAGTATTCAGTGTTAGCTGTTAGAACTGTGGAGAAAAGTTTGGTGGAGTGGATAGAATTGATTTTTACCTTAGAAGAGAGAGGGGAAGTGTTCCTTTTTGGGGGCCTGGGTTGGTAAGTGGCTGGAAGTGAGCCTAACAAAGTCAGGAAATGGGAGGTTGGTCTGGTAGGATGAGACTGAAAAAATAGTAAGAGTTTTGAATGCTAAGGAGTTTGCATTTTTCTTTAAACAATAGAAATTCATTCGAAGTGTTTTGTTTTGTTTTTAGCAGAGACATGACATTAAATTTGTGCTTCCAGGAATCAGTCTTGTTAAGTATAGTTTTGGAGAGAGGAGAGGCTTGGTACAGAGTGTTTCAGACAGAATAGGTTAAGTTAGCATAATAACAAACAGCTCTAAAACCTTTGTGGCTTTAAAAAAGTAAATGTATGTTTCCTGCTTATGCTGCCTGTCTGTCACAGCTCAACTGGGTGCTCTACTTATAATCATTCAGAGGTGCTCAGGCTGATAGAATAGCCACCTAGCCACCATCTCATATTTGTTTGCCTTAAGAGAGAGGAGAGAGCACTCTGGAAGGTCGTGTACTAGCAGTTAAATATTAAGCAATCACAGGCTTCCGGAAATTGCCATCCTTCCATGTTTGAGGGTTAGGGACCTGGGAAGAAGAACTGGAAATGTTTGTAAATAGCACTAATGACTGCTCATCACCCAGGGAGACTCATTTAGAAGGTTGTTGTATCGTAGTTTCAACTACGTGGTCTTGGTTTCTGGATCCGGGTTGTTGCAGGCAATGTGGAGAAGAACTGGATAAAAGAAAGAATTTGAAGGAATAGAATTTAAAGGTTCATAATTGATTGGGTAGAATTACAAAGGTGGGAGGAGTCAAGATGAGACAGAACTTTTAGACCTAGTGGACGGTGATGCTGCCCTAACAGACAGAAATCGGGAAGCCGGTGTGTGTTAGCCAGTGATAGGGGGTCAGTCGGATGCCCTGCAGGCCTCCAGAGCCGTGCTCCCTGAGGACGGGTGTGCCAGCCAGTGTTACCACACACTGTGGTTAGTCCACAAGGAGATAAGTACAAAAATAGAGAGTAATCATTTATAAACTATTATAGTAATTATTTTTCCCTTGTTATGGTTTATTCTTATTGTGCTTACATTAAATCCGATAATAAAATAATCGGGCTTGTATTTTGTATGTTTTTTTACTTTTCTTCTTTTTGTGATTTGTTTTGATGATGTTTTACAAAAGTGTTGCCCTGTAACGGGAAAAAATAACTAGCCCTTCACCACAGAGAGTTTGAGATGCATTGCCTTGGAGACAGGTGACAGGGACTGCTGGAGGTCAGGAGCTGAGCCCTTTCCATAAGGAGATTAGTCGAGTACTGGACATGTGAGCACAAGACAGACTCCAGAATGAGAAGAGGGCCCCGGATTGGGCTTTGGGGGACGTCCATTGTCTGGGGGCAGATATGTAAGAGGTGGTGTAGACTGTACAGTCTCCCAGGAGTCATCAGAGGTGATGGGAGATTAGTAGTGACAGATGCCACACAGAGTCAAGGAAAAGAAGAACTGAGGTCAAGCTAGATTTGGCAAGAAGGAAGTCACTGTAAATGTTTAAAAATAAGCTTTTAGTGAAGTGGTGTGGTCAGATACCAGATTTCAATTGTAAGAAATGTGTGATCATAAAATAGAAGAGGGTATGAACTGTTGGCTGGAAAAGTTTGATAGCAAAACAATGGCAAAAGCTAGAATGGTAGCTGTTGGGCCAAGGACAGGAAAGCACATTTTGCTGTTACTAGAGTTTTGGTTTTTTGTTTGTTTGTTTGTTTTTGCTACAGGAGAATCTGAGTAGCTTTAAAGGCTCCCGTCAGCTGAGAAGTGGAGGCATAGATGTGGGAAGGAAGGAGAGGTGGCAGTGGTCCATGGCAGGGGCAGGAGTGGAGAGCAAAGGTATGGAGTGAACCTGGGGTTGGGAATGGGCGCTGCCGAAGAGGAATGGTGCTGTGACCCAGGTAACTGCTGCCCGGTAGCAGACGGAGGGTGGTTAGAAGGGGAAATGGATGGGAATTCGCGAATGCACGGTGGGGCATTACTGGGGTGGAGCAATGATGTGGTCCGAGTTGAGTGAGCAGGGACTCAGCAGCCCTAGTGAGGGCATCGGTGAAATGGCGTCCAGCCTAGGAAATTCAGCTTCTTACTCTAATCAACACTCAGTAAATATGAGTACTAAGTGACAGAGTAATGGGGGGAGTCATATAATCCACAATCATGGTCAGAAGAAGAATAAAAATGTGATAAAGAAATGGACTTAAGATAAAATTATTTAATTAAACATATCTAATATTTAGAAACAATCATTATTTATTACAAGTATGCAAAGAATACAAGTGTGATGTTTTAGTTACTCTAAACCTTGTAAAATTTGAGCTGTATCTCAAAACTCCTACCTGTCAAAATCATCTGTTAACTAATTTCTCATTTTCATGGAGTTCTCTCTTCTTTTAAGTATTAGAATGGGATAAGAGCTGGGCAGAGATACAGGGTCTATTGTCTGTGCCCACTCCTCCCTTCCCTGATCAGATTATTCGCCCTCCACAGTCCTGTCCCAGCCCTCAGTTTCCCCCACACCTTTGCTGTTGTCTGTGATGGGCCTCTGGTGTTCACGTGACATTGATATAAGGTAGCATGTCTTGTTACTCTGTAGCATTGCCATGTGGTAGAGGCCATGAGATAGCAGTTAAGAACACTCTTAAGTCCAACTACTTGAGTTCAAATCTTGGTAATCTTGAGGGGCACCTGGGTGGCTCAGTCGTTTAAGCGTCTGCCTTCGGCTCAGGTCCTGATCTCGGGGTCCTGGAATCGAGCCCCACATAGGGTTCCCTGCTCAGCCGGGAGTCTGTTTCTCCCTTCCCCTCTCCCTCTGCCTCTCCCGCTGCTCACGCACGCATTCTCTCTCTCTCTCAAATAAATAAAATCTTTAAAAAAAATCTTGGTAATCTTGTACACTTAGCTTCTCTGAACATCATTTCCTCATCTATAAAAGGGAATAGTAAGAATAAAAAACATTGCTGGGGATTAGGAGAGTTTCAGATATGTAAGTAAGCACTCAATAAGTATCAGTTATTTCTTCTTCTAGATAAAGTATCTCTAACAGATGTTTTCACTAGCTTTTAGTTTTTCATAAAACTAACAAATCAAGTTATTTGCCTCTGGATAATGGAGAGTTGTTAGTAGGTCTTGTGCCTTAAACAAGATGGCAAAGAGGTAAGAGGGAAGGATAAAGGGATTCCGTGAGGACAAAGTCAGCTTCTGGAGAGGTGTACCCACAGCAGGCTGTGTTAGGATTGATGAGTTCTTTGTTGTATTCGATTGACACATCTAACGGTTTTGACACAGATAAGTTGTTTTCTAGTTTATGAAACCTTTAATTGTTGATAGTGCCAGGAAGCAGAACAGTGTTGATAAAGACACATCTAAGGAGGAATCAGACCTGTAGTTCAGCAGGTGCATAACCTTCCCAGTGCCTTCGCTGGTCAGCCGCCATGGGGCAAGTATGACTTCTTGAGAAAGGGGTAGAAAAGTGAAATTTCCTGTTTTCTATAACTGTAATGTGTTCTCCCAGGAATCCTTTTGCCATTACTCTGCTGTAATTTAGTTTAAGTGACACTTTTTTTTTTTTTTTAAAGATTTTACTTATTTATTTGACAGAGAGAGAGAGAGAGAGTGAGAGAGCGAGCCCCACAAGCAGGCGGAGCGGCAGGCAGAGGGAGAGGGAGAAGCAGGCTCCCTGCCGAGCAAGGAGCCCGATGTGGGGCTCGATCCCAGGACCCTGGGATCATGACCTGAGCTGAAGGCAGCCGCTTAACTGACTGAGCCACCTAGGCGCCCTTAAGTGGCACTCTTTAGAAAACTGAAACAAGCTCTACTTTGCAAGCAAGTAGCAATCAGAGGGATGAATTCTTTTCTCTTCGAAAATAGTGAAATCACTTCCAGTCTGATCTTTGCAACCCAATGCCTGCTGATAATGTGAGCATAAACACATTAGGCACCAAAGAGGAATGGCATGTGGATGCTGAGATAGGATCAGAAGAGCCAAAATCAACACAGGCTGCCATCAGGGAGGCTGAATTCCATCATATCACATCATGTTCAAGCATAATTCAGGCTAGTCATATACCGATGTGAGTAAAATCAGTTTTGTTTTCAGTTTTCACATTTTAGACCTCTGCCCCCCACCCTTGACTGGTTATAGTATATAAATCAAACCACAGCTGACAGTGATTTGCTTTCTTTATCCGGGAAAAGGCCTTTGACTCTGGTTCTGACTTGGCTTCATTGCGCTGATCTTCATTGCAAGCACGTTCTATAATTCCCACAACAACATTAACTCCAGTTGTTGTGTTTTTTTTCCCCCACATACACATATCACAATAGTTCTTTCATTACATGATCACAAATTATATGCAGTCACCCTTCTATGCTTCATGAAAGCAGTAAATTTAAAGAAAAGAGAGGCTATTTAAAACTTGAGATCAGAGGCCACAGTTTATCTTATTTACAGTTTGGCTTAAATATTAGTATTTAAGTTAATATCATACTACATGTGGTAATCCTGCAAAGTGCTACATATTTTTATTTATAGTTAAGGGACTAAAGCAAAATCCCCTTTTCAGTATGTTATCTTGCATTATTTACTCAGTGATAAATGACATTGCCTCCCAGGTATGAGTTTTGCAATGAAAGACCCTATTGTAGCATATATTTATACAGGGGGGTATAGGCTGTTAGAATTAGGGTTCCAGAGGGAATTTAAACTCTGAATATCCTGGTACTTGTTCATTTAAAACATATAGTTTAATGTTGTTTTAACACTGCTTTTTTACTCAAAGTAGAACAAAAATAAAAAGAAATGAACAAAAGTTAAAATGCTAGAAACCAAATAAAGTGACTGAAGGCATATTGGCATATCCTAACCTCCGAGATCAAAACTGTAGCAGAGATAAAGGTGATTTTATCTGATTGGCTTGTTTCTGCTGTTTAAAAATAACTTCGACTTTGTTTATTACCTGTTTCAGGCACTGATGAACCATTTCTATCAAATTGGTGAGATATGAAAATGAGGAGCTGAAAGAAAAGTTCTGAGGGGCCAGACAGTTTAGTAATCGCTCAAACCTTTGAGTAGAAAACCTGCTCCATGCTATGTCAATGTGTCCATGATTCATGAGAATTTCTATTAAGGAGGGAAAGAGCCAGTTATTTTGGAGAGTGTTAATAGAGTATGTATTTGTTTTGAAATAGAATTAAAAATTTAAAAATAAATAAGAGGAAATACCAATTTTGAATAAAGTGGAAATTAGTTCAGGCCCCGCTCATTCAGAAATTTGGGTAACTTAAGCAGAAATAGGCTGCTGTTTTGCTAAGTACAAAAATAAGGACTTCATAGCAAATTATTATAAAATAAATAATATTTTAGGACTAATATATGTGAGGCAAGTGTGCTCCCCCAAATTCATTTAACACTTAAAAGATACCATTCCATTATTTTCTGGGCCTCCATTATTTCTTTCTTTCTTTTTTTTTTTTTTAAAGATTTTATTTATTTATTTGAGAGAGAGAGCATGAGCAGGGGAAAGAGACAGAGGGAGAGGGAGAAGCAGACTCCCTGGTGAGCAGGGAGCCTGATGTGGGACTCGATCGCAAGACCCTGAGATCATGACCTGAGCCGAAGGCAGACGCTTAACCGACTGAGCCACCCAGACGTCCCGTGGGCCTCCATTATTTCTGATGAGCAATTAAGTGTTATTCTGATGAGAGACCAGTTGTCATTTGTATCTTTTTCCTCCTGCATGTAATATCATTTTGTACTGGCTACTTTCAAGATTTTTTCCTTTTTTTGGTTTTTAGCAGTTTGACTATGTCGTACCTAGGTGTGGTTTCCTTTGTGTTTATCTTGCTTGGGTTTGTTCTCAGATTCTTGAATCTTTAGATTTATATCTCTCACCAAATTTGGAAAATCTTAACTATTCTAAAAATAAATGGTTTCTTTTGCAATACTTTTAGATTTACCAAAAGATTTGCAAAGATAGTATAGAGTTCCCATATGTGTATGATACAGCTTCCCCTGATAACATGTTACATAACTATGGTATATTTGTTAAATTACAGAAGTAAATTGGCACAATGCTGCTAAGAACAGTTTTTCCACTAGTGTCCTTTTTTTTTTTTTTTTTTTCCTGTTTTAGGATCCAGTCTAGGATACCACATACATTTTATAATACCCCCAAGTCTCCTTCAATCTATTATAGTCTTTCAGATTTTACTTGCTTTTCATTGCCTTGACATTTTTGAAGAGTACTGGCCAAATATTTTTTAGAATGTCCTTCAATGTGTGTTTGTCAGATGTTTTCTAAAGCTTAGACTGAGGTTATGGATTTGGGGAAGAATACTACAGAGGTAAGGTGCCCTTCTCATCAATTGAATCCTATCAGGGGATAATGATACCAACATGATTTATCACTGGTGATACTAACCTTGATAATGTGGTTAAGTTTTTGTCTGCCAGATTTCACTACTCTAAACTTAGTATTTTTTCTTTCCCATTCTCTATTCTTTGGAAGCAAGTTACTAAGTGCAGCTCATACTCAAAAGGAAGGAAATTAAGCCCTACCCCTGCCGTCTGGAAGAGGTCATATCTACTTCTATTCTTTGGAATCCTTCTTTAAGGGAGGTGTACCCTCCCTCCCCATTTATCAATCCTTTGTTTTTATCAGAATAGAGTTATAGGTTATTTATTTTATTCTTTGGGTTCTAATCCAATACCATCATTATTTTCCTGTTCAGATTGTTCTACCTTTGGCCATTGGAAGCTCCTGCAGTTAGTTCTTTTGTTTTTTTGAGATGCCCAATCCCCACACCACACCTTTTTTTTTTTTTTTTAACTTTCTCCCTTTTTGGGCAGATAGATTAGTAATCGCTCAAACCTTTGAGTAGAAGATGAGCCCAGAGCGTCTATATGATCTTGCGTTTTTCCTGCCGCAGTCCTAGAATCAGCCCCTTCTCCAAGGAGGCCTGGTTCCTTTCATTGGAAAGTGGTATTTAGGAACCATAATCTGGGTGCTGGTGGTTCTCACTGCTCACTGTTTTTAAGCGTATTTTTTGCTGCAGCATTCTTATTCATCTGTCCTTCTTGGACTTAAATTCTGTATGTGTTGAACCTTTGTCCCATAGGTACCTGCAGTTCTGTTCATTGATTCACATTTTTTCTCTGTGTTCTTCAGATTGTATAATTGCTATATAAATATTTTCAAGATCACTTACTCTTTCTTCTGTAATCTCTAGTTTGCTATTAAAACCAGTGAATTTTTAATTTCAGATACAGTAGTTTTCAGTTCTTAGAATTTCCTTTTTTTTTTTTTTAGCAATTTCTATTTCTCTGCTGAGTTTTCCTTAGTTCATTCATTATAGCATTTATGTCCTTAATTATAATACTAATATAATACTACATTAAATTCTTTGTTTATACTAATTCTAATATTTGGGTCCACTCAAGTCAGTTTCCATTGATTGCTTTTTCTTTAAGTATGGGTCATATTTTCTTGTTTCTTTTTATATCTAATAATTTTTTATTTTATCTTGGACATTGTGATTGCTACTTTAATAGAAACTGGATTTATGTTCCTCTGAAGAGTTTTAATGTCTTTCTTGTATTAGCAGACAATTAACTCAGGTGAACTCAAACTTCCATATTTGCCTTCCCCGCAGTGGGCAGAAACAGAAATCTTAGTTCAGTACATTGAGCCATACTTGGACTATTTGGTCTGCCCCTAACATGGATGGTTCAGGGGTTCGTTAGAAAATTGGGCAGTATATATGCAGAATATGGGGCTCATACCTTTTCTGAAGTTTTCCTTCTTTACCATCCAGGTGCTGTGTCACTCCTGAACTCTGTTCTCTGATTTTTTAGCCAGTAAGATTGCAGGTTTCAGTCTGAATTTTAGCTGCATATGGCCAACTAGGACATGCCCACAGGTGAAAAACTATGACAGGGAAACTCAGTGCCATTCCCTTCTCCTAAGTGTCAACTCCCTATAGCTTTTGTCAGCTTTTTGCTCACTCTCACCTGCCTTCAGATTTTTGTTGTTGTCTAGAGTTTATCAGTGCTGCCAGTAGGAGGATTGGTCTGATAAAAGCTACTCTGCTATTACCAGAAGTGGTATTTTCCTTCATTTAAGAGGAAGAAGAATATTAAATGATCAAACAAAAAATGTAAAACTAAAACTGTTGAACTGTGAAGAAGTACTCAGTGCTATGAGATCTAATAATTGGGAAATTGACTTAATCAGTGAGGTCAGGAAAGATTTCCTCAAGGACATGGTCAGGAGAGAGAGAGAGTAAAGAGAATAGAAGAGGATTCCATATTGAATGAATGAGTAATATGGTCCAGCTTTCTCTGCATCTTGGCTTCTTTCTTTGCACATATTCTTATCCTCTCATTTTTTTTTTTTTGAAGATTTTATTTATTTTATTAGATCATGAGCAGGGGGCGGGGGTAGAGGGAGAAGCAGACTCCCCGTTGAGCAGGGAGCCCAATGCCAGACTTGATCCTGGGGCCCAGGATCATGCATGACCTGAGCCGAAGGCAGACGCTTAACCGACTGAGCCATCCAGGTGCCCCCTCTCAGTCTTTAAGCATCTCTCTAGGCTTTTGTGATGATGAAAGGGAATCTGTAGCTATGGTGCCTATAAAGTTATACAGCAAAGCATGCCCTGCATGAAAACTTTTTAAGCCAGGGGACTTGTGGGTGTGGACCATTTAATTGGTAAAGCAGGCTTCGTGGGCTTCTGGTCAGTATGATTAACTGAATTTTAAGAAAATCCCCCTTCCCACTTCAAGTATTTAGAAATGCTTTGTAAAGTACAACAACATACACACACCTGTGAACACACACACACACACACACACACACACACACATACACACATACACATGCAAATTCACAACCAAGAAGGAGTTATCCTTGTTGACCAAAATGGAGGGGGATTATAAAGTCAGGATGATGAACAGGAGCCTAACCTGAGAGGTTCTGACAGAGGAATGAGAATAGGCTTAATAGCTGTAGGGGGGCAGGGGGGCAGGAAGGGGTCGGGGCCCTGATACCTATCAAGGAAGAGGTACCTGACTATAGACCTAGTACATGTGGAGAACTGAAACTGAGTTATCTGTGTAAAGCTAGAAGCCATGAAGGGGTGACTGGAGAAAGAAAATTCCATCACACTGTTTCAGTAGAGAGCCAAGGAGATTTGCTGTCTCCTCAGGGTTATACATGGAAAGAATTCCTCAGGCTGAAGGAGCACACTGAATCTTGAGCAAGCCAAATAAAAATAAATCCATATTTAGATACATTGATTGAAACAATAGAACATCAAAGATAATAAAAAAATATATAAAAGCTACCAGGGGGAAAAACATAAATATCAAGAAATGAAGATTGATACCAAACTTCTTATCCGAAAAAAGAGATGTTGGAATATAGTAATGTGTTCAAGGTGCTAAGTGAAAATAACTATCAGCCTAAAAATCTACTTAAGTAAAAAGGAAATTGTATTTTCCCTAAATGACTATAACAGTATCTACCATCTCACAGGCTGCTCTCCAGTACGATCCAGTGACTCCCCCATTAAGATGTGAAGTTGAGTTCCCTGTCCTTAAATCTGGACTAGTTAGCTGTACAACTCTTTTGAAACCAATAGAATGTAGTTGACTTTTGAGGCTAGGTCAGAAGTCCTTTGGGACACTTGCTTTGGGGGCCACCAGTTGCCATATAAAATGTCCCAACTATTCTGAGACCTCCATATTAAAGAGGCTTTGTGTAGCTACTCTGGTCATCAGAACCCCCAGATAAGCCCATCGTCTAGCTGAGTACCACTGAGTGCTATAGTCATATTCATAAGATGGCCCAGCTGAGTGTTACCCAAATTCCTGACCCACGGAATATAATCAAATGGTTGCTGTTTGAAGCCACAAAGTTTTGGGTTAATTTGTCAGGTGGCAGTAGTTAACTAGAGCAAAATTAAACCCTGACAGAAGGAATGGACTGTATGAATCAGTCATGAGGAAGAAAGCTGGTAAACAAATACAAATAACTATTGACTTCAATTTTTCTAAGTTGGGTGAGGGTTGTTAAAAACAATGTGATACTGAGACACTGGCAACAATAATCTGGAAGCTGATAGAGAATGGGGAAAAGGAGAAACTGATGATGAAACTTCCTAGGGTCTTTGTATTATTCAAAAGACTACTAGAGATTGATCTGAAGTAAGCATGTTAAAGAAAATAAATAGATTGTATAACTGATGAAGCAGTAGAGGGAAAAAACTCGGAAAAAATGCAACAAAAAGTAGAAAAAGTAAAAGCTGAGTAGCAAAGAAAATCATAGTAGATGGAAAACACAAAATAATTGGCTGAGAGATCAGTGCTGTTATAACAGTAGTCATGATAAATGTAAATAAATTTACTTCAGTTATTAAAAATGATTATATATATATTTTTTAAAGATTTTATTTATTTTTTTGTCAGAGAGAGAGAGCACAAGCAGGGGGAGCGGCAGGTAGAGGGAGAAGCAGGCTCCCTGCCAACCAATGAGCCCGATGTGGGACTCGATCCCAGGACCCTGGGATCATGACCTGAGCCGAAGGCAGACGCTTAACAACTGAGCCACCCAGGCGTCCCGATAATTATATTTTTTAAATGCAGCCAAATGTTGCTTTAAAAAGATATCCAAGGCAAAAAGGCAAAACAACCCAGAGCAGTTAACAATAAAAATAAAGGGATAGAAGAAAAGATACATCAGGAAAAAACAAACCAAAAGAAAGCAGGTGTGACAATACCAATCTCAGGCCAAATGGAATTTCTAGGTGTTTTATCCAGGAAACACTTGCACATGTGCACCAGGAGACATATATAAGGATGTTCATTGCAGCATGGTTTGTAAATAATAAAAATTTAAAAGAATTTAACTACTAGCAGAGCAATGTATAGACAAATTGTAGAATATTCATATAGGGACACCAAGCAGCAGTTAAAGGAAACGAGCTAGATTTATGTGCATCTGTATGGTTGTATTTCAAAACCATTGCATGAAAGAAATGTTACAGAATAATATGTCAGTGTGACACTTCTAAATACAAAATAATACATTTGTACTTCTAAGAGTCCTTCTAATTCTGAAATTATTTTATCAAATTTCACAGTAATAAGCTATGTTCCTATGCTTATATGCATTTGAATGTCTGAGGAGCTATGCTCAGAAACAGTATACTTTTCGGTATATAAAATAGCTGTCATTAAGAGCAATCACTGTATCCTACAGAATGAACACACTTGGAGTAGCAGAAAGCTGTCCTCCTCTGAACAAGTAGTCTGTAGAATTAAATATTTTGTAACTACTCATAGTGTGCTCAGTACTATATAGTAAGCATTTTTGCAACTTCTCCCTTTCTTTTGAGTTGCTTATAGGAAAAGAGATGTGGCATAGAGGGACAGGTGAAGGCTCAGTCGTTAAGCATCTGCCTTTAGCTCAGGTCATGATCCCAGGATCCTGGGATCAAGCCCCGCATCGGGCTCCCTGCTCAGTGGGAAGCTTGCTTCTCCTTCTCCCACTCCCCCTGCTTGTGTTCCCTCTATGCTGTCTCTCTCTCTCTCTCAAAAAAGTAAAATCTTAAAAAAAAAAAAAAATTGAGAGCTATTTGGAGGAAGATGTTGGTTAAGCGTAACTTTCTACTAGACCTATGTAAGCCAGAACCCCTATTCTGTGGATAACGAGAAATTATAAATGCCCTCAGATGTCAATCCACAGATATTTACTGAGAACCTACTATGTGTAGGGCATTCTACTCAACGTGGTCATGCACACACAGATGAATCAGGAATCCCTAGTTGCTTATAGACCATTGGAAGGTAGAGGTAGCTGCAAAATGAAGCAGGGTAAGTTGAGGGTCATGAGAATGATACACATGGCCTTGTAGCTGGAAAGGAGAATGAAATTACTCTCTTTAGAGGGATCTGGAATGGCTCTACAGAGGCTATTTTACACATTTGTAGATGTGTGCATTTCTGTTTGGGTGATTGAAAGTGGCAAGGCAGTTTCTTCCCCGTGCCATAACTCTTTAGTATTTGATCCTCCCTTCCTCCCCCCTCCTCCCGCCTTTCTCAAGAAAAATATTGCTGTATATTAATTCTTTTGAAGCCTTTAATGGTGTTGCTGAGACAATCATTTAAGCATTTAAAATACCTAGCACGTAGTACACTTATTTTAGAGGCAGCAGTGGTTAGCCACTGGAAACTAACCATTGGGTTTGATAAAGGGGGGAATTTTATATGTTATGGCTTATGACAGAATGGAAAAATGCTTCAGTGAGAGAGGCTGGCATTTTAAATTGGAGCACAATAATGGCAAGAAGTGCTGAAGTCAACAGACTGCTTAGAAATATGGTTACTATTTGCTGAGAGAGGCCTTACAAGGTGGCCACATACAAGCATTTGCAACCACAGTTAGTTCAGTTCTTCCCTAAACATGGGATGTGACCCTGATTGACGTCAGTGAGAGTTGTATACTTGCAGGGAAAGGAGATTCAGGTCATCTAAGAAGCCAAGGCAAGGAGGAAATAGGTGTAATAAGCAACGAGTTCTAACAGACTCACACATTATACATAACTTAGGTTGGAAACCAGACAGAGGTGACCGTGATCTGAATCTTCTGGGGCTGGCCCCAAACTTCTCCTTTTACCCCCAAAGCTATTAGAATATGAATTGAGTCTAGTCCACACAACTTGAAGATGGTAGACAAGGTAGAATGAGAATATAGAAGACAGTCTTATGAGGTGACATTTGATTTATGACTTGGACAGTATGAAGGAAATGGCCACAAGAGCTGGAAGATGAGAATTCCAAGGGAAAGAATCAGCAAGGAGAAAAGCATCAGAAATGAGTGACCGAATTGCTTTACCTCTCTGGGCCTCAGTGTCATCATTTGTAAAACTGGAGAGTTCGACTAAGTGAGCCCTAAGGAATTTGTCAGCTCCAAAATGCAAAGAAGTAAAGACTTAGCTAACATGGGCAACAGGGTTAAATGTTTGTTTTGTTTGTTTTTTTCCTGGTTTAATTGAGATATAATTGACATATAACATTGTATTAGTTTAAGGTATCAACATAATGCTTTGATAGATGGATGTATTGCAGTGTTTGTTTTTGAAGATGGTAGCCCTGGGGGGTGTTTGAAACATTAGGAACAGGATGGAAACATTGAGAGGAAGAAAATGTTGGCAAGAGAAACATTTTTTTGTGAAATGCAACAAGATTCCAAATTAGTGGAAGGAGATAGTGTTCAGGGTTGGGGGGGGGAGCTCTTCCTTCTTTCTGATGTTTCCTGTCTTGTGAGGGGAGCTTAATTACTGTAACATTGCTGATCACTTTAGTTCTTCTACCTTAAGGGAGGTGGAGTGAGAAGTCGAAATTGAGCATGTTCTGCTCCTTTCAGCTCTTCCCTTTTGCTTTTGGGCAGCAATCCTCAACTTGGAGAGCTTTTCTCCTTACTTCCCCAGGCCTTAATTCTTGCCTGGGGAGGGTACCCTCTCCTCTGGGAGCTTTGACCTGATCCAGTGTTTCCTGTGACCTTGTGGGTAAATCTGTTGAATATGGGGATTCAATTTTCAGGTACCTTTGGCTCCCACACTAAATCATATTGTTTAGTTTAGCCTTCATCAATAATAATGGTGATATTTTGGTATCCCTCTGCCATATCCTCATCTTACTTTTTGGTATGTTCAGAATTTGGATGGGCAAGAAGAGTGCCATTCATTTGGCCCTTTCAGACCCCAAAAGCTAGGATTCAAGGGGAAAGGAATTAGCTTTGGTGGGAAGGGATATTGTCTCCTTTGAATCAGAAAGGAGAAGGCAGTAGTTGTGAAGAACTACAGATACTTGAGCCATGATGGAGTTTCAGATTCAAAATCATCTCAGTAAAGTAGGAGGCCAAATAATCAACTGAGAATGAGTCAGCAGGCATGGAACTAGAAAGTTAAAAGAAGAAAAGAGTTAGAACTGCAACTATGGGGAGTGTACTCAAGAATCCACCGAAGAGCAAACTGTTGCCAGTTAGGGTGACAAGGTGATATTAACAGGCTTGGTTGTGGATGGGGCTCGAAGGCTGCCTTGTTATCTGCCACCAGTCACAAAGCAGTGGTGAAAACTGCTCTGTAGTATATGTTTGAATCTTAAATTATATTAAATTTCACAAATAAATGAAAGGATCTATTAGGGTTAGACAATGAATGGTTATATTTATATTGTTACACAAGCTAGACAGTTCTTCTTCAGACATGGTGTACACAGCCACTAAGTTAACCCTTGTCTCGGCTGATTCAGATTTTCTTCTTGTCTGTGTGTGTATATACTCAGGTTTTAAAAAAAATATTAAGTAAGGTTTTTTAAAGAGCCCAATCAACAAAAGACTGCATATTAGCAGCCCCAAACACCAACAGGATGACGTTTTAACATCCGTTGTTTTTCATTACATAGATATACCCAGTGGCTTTATTGAAGGTTGTTATTCCTTACACGACAAGTTCAGTTGCTTTCATGCAGAAAAGGAAATACTCTGCCTTCTTCCTTTTGCCCATTGATTCTTCTAGAACCAAGGGGAGTGCCAGCTTCTTTATAAAGTAATTTCAAAATATTCTTTGCATCCCTCATTTCTCTCAATTCCTATTACTTTAAAAAAATCAGATTGTATATTCCCATATGCAGTTTGGTGAAGGGTGAGAGAATAGGGAGTAAGGAAGGATTTCAGGAGATGATTGCATTTGAACTGAGTGTGGAGAAAGAACAGAATTTGGCAGGTGGCTGTGGGTGCACTCCAGGTATGGCACATGGCTTAGTCCAAAGAGCATGGAGGCCTGGTGTCAGGTCATCTTTAGGGAGCAGAGTGTTGAGCAGGTCCTTTGGCTAGAGGACAAAGATGCAAAGGGTGTATGGTCTCTACGACTGGGAAAGTAGCATGAAATCAGATTTTTTCCCCCTTAGGGTGGGTAAGATTTTCCTGAGGAAGTAAGGCTGTGGAGATGTAGAAAGTGAAAATTCAGTGGGTTTGATTTCTGGAATGAGATTCTAGAAGGAACAGAATTAAGAGTCTAGTAGACAGGCACATAAAATCTGAGGGGAGGTGAGGAGGAGTTAAACAGAATGAAAAGAGAGGGCTCAGTTTTACTTGAAAAGCTGGTGATATTGTTTTGTAGTTGATACAAGAATACCTCCTGATATTTAGAAATACAAAGATTATTTTAAATATATCTACTCTGTCAGAGTTGTTATTCCCCCCCCCCTTTTTCATTTTTGGTAAAAGAATAAAAAATAACAGCATACGCTGAAAGAAATCAGGTACACAACAGGGACTGAAATAATTTCAAATAATTTTTCTTCTAGGTGGATTGCTATTATAAAATAAGAATACATTTTGATTCAGAACTTTTATGAAGAACTTGGGCATTTTATTACAACATCTGTTTCTACATTTTAATTTCTCTTTTTCCTTTTATAGATATTTGCATACTTTTTTTTTTTCCCAAATGAGAAGACCTTTTTTTGCCACAAGAAGGCTATTATCCAGAATGTTAATGGGTTTTCAGCTATTAAGATGTAATGATATACCTTGAGTATTTAACTATAAATTTGAAAAATCTCCATGAACAATCTCAAAGGAATACTTAGAATGCACTCCTGGTAAATTGGCTCATTTTCCTGTAATTTACTGGAAGTGCTGATATGAGAGCAGTCCTAATGTGAAAAGTACAGTAATCCCTGGAGTTACATTTTATGTATTAAATTATTACTCTCAAAGAATAAAACGTATGAGGCCATTTAGCCTTCATTCACATTTGTTACTTAGAATCACAGTAGAGAAACAGTCACTTATCTTTGATGCACAAAATTAGAAATGATGCATTTAATATCTTTTAAAACAAGAAGCACAGTGATGCTCAGTTATGCTTTTGCATAACAATTGCTCTTTCCCAAAACAAGGACTGTTCTAGTTAAGAGCACGATTCTTCGGGCTTTGTGGAGGCCCCTTTCGTTCCATTGGTAATTGAAATATTTTTAGAAACCCATAATGCAGCTTTCTTTGATGTCAGTCAGAAAGATTAGTCTGCCTTCTAGCCCTGAGCTTCTACCACATTGGGGGATTATTTAAGGAGGTAGTCAGTTTGCTGAAGCAGTGGTTGTAGGAACACTTAGGGTCTTGTTTGGAATTTTGTCTAATTGTGTTTTTCTTCTTTGCCAGGGGACTGAAAGTTGTGGAACCACAATTTGTGACACCAGGTGTTTTTTTGGTAAGCAGCCATTATGATTCCGGAAGATTAAGGCAGATAGGAAGCCCCTTCTGAGATTGTAACAAAGCTCTTGAACAACAACCGACACCATGGACATAAAGCTGGACCCTTCCCGGGATGACCTGCCTCTCATGGCCAACACCAGCCACATACTCGTGAAGCACTATGTACTGGATTTAGATGTGGATTTCGAAAGTCAAATCATTGAGGGCACCATAGTGCTTTTCTTTGAGCCTGGGGACAGATTTGAGAAACAGAGTGGTTCCACCAAGGACACCTGCCGATCAGAGTCAAACGAAGCCTGCAGTTTTAGGATGCCTGCACCCTGCCAGAGTCCTGTGACAGATACAAGGACCTTCTCATCTAAAACAGGATATAATGATTTTGCAATCTGTGGTAAAGGTGAAAAAGATACTTCTGGTAAAGATGGTAACCATGACAACCTGGAACAGGCTTCTGGGATTTCTAGCTCAAAGTACCGCTGTGACACAGGGAATCATGGGAGTGAGGATTTTTTGCTAGTGTTGGACTGCTGTGATTTATCCGTGTTGAAGGTAGAGGAGGTGGATGTTGCTGCTGTGCCAGGTATTGACAAATTTACAAGGTCTCCCAAGCTCACAGTTGTTTCTGAGGAGCTCAGGAATCAGATTGTACATGAACTTGTCACTCTGCCTGCAGGGCGTTGGCGGGAGCAGTTAGACTATTATGCTGGCTGCAGCCAGGCTCCTGGCTGTGGGGAGCTCCTGTTTGACACTGACACTTGGAGCTTACAGATCAGGAAGACAGGGGCTCAGACAGCTACTGACTTTCCTCACGCCATAAGGATATGGTACAGCACCAAACCCCAGGGGCGATCCGTTACATGGACCTCAGACCAGAGCGGCAGGTAGGTTATCTGGGCGCTCCACAGCCCCCTGCCCGTTAATCTCACACACTGGGAGATGAGCCTTTGCACGGATGCTCTTCAACAGGGGACGGTCTTGGCGAGGATGCTCCTCTCTATTCTGTGGCATTACCCATCTAGCCTCAAATCCCTAGGCCCACAGTGAAGCAGGTGAATTCCCAGGCATGCTCCACTCTTAATAGGATTATTTCCTTAAGTCATGATGAAAAGATTACTTTATTCAGCCCCTGTATTTCGGAGTTAGGAGATTGAAAGGCAAGCCTAATGATTAAATCCCGAGCCTAGCTCTCCGTTGGGATCTCTGCTGGCGACCTCAGTGCTGTAGATGGGAGTGATATGTGTCTCTGAGCAAATACTGTCTCAAAGTTCCTTCATATTCCCCCCGAGGGAATAAACTGCCACCAAGTTGGGTCAGTCTGAAGCCTGGCCAAGGGCTTCCAAATAAAGCCAGCTCTGCTTTGTGACTTTCTTACTGAACCTGTCTTTTGGCAGCCATGCCTCTCTGGACTCTGTCACTTGTCATATAGTGCAAACCCCCAAACACTGGAAAGGTCTGTTTCTGAGGCGCGTGACACAGCCCTGCCAAGACTCCACACTTGCTCCTTTGGCCGCGGTTCTTCCCATTTGACCCCAGGAGACTCTGGGTTTTTAGTGTAGAGAGAAGGGATTGATGAGGCATTGAGGTGTTCAGGCAGCCGTTTGTGCTTTTCTTCTTGCCCTTCCTCCAACAGTTGTTCAGGGTTCTTAGAATTTGAGAATTTTAAAATCAAACTTCATTGATTCCTCATTATTTTACCTGTTTGTGCTAATGTACTGCAGATCAATACAGTAATTATTGCAGAGTTTGGCTGGAGGAATGCTGATCTCAATGAACTTGTTTTGAGCTCCTTCTTTTATAGCATGACTCCCTTGACAGAAGTGGTGGTCTCGGGAAATTGCTTAGATCTCTTCCCCAACCCACCCCCAAAAACCTTTTAGATTTTTTTTTTTTTTTTAAGCATCACTTCGACTTTGAGCTCTAATTATCCTTTTCCTCACCTCCAGTCTTACCTCTCTGCCCTGGTCTCCTGCCCCACTGAGAATGAGTTCACTTCTTGTCTTATTTCTGTTGGAGTCTGAGGCAGCCCTTGAGAAATTGCAGGGTTGGTGCAAACTTACACCAGTACAAAAGCATACTGATTTATATATAGAATAACTTATTGGATATTCTTGTGAGACCATGAGGGAAAGAAACAGGTGTTCTTATTGTATCTTTAAAGTTTTTTGAAATTATTAAGGGTAGGGTTTTCAATAAGATTTAATAAAATATGGCTTCTGAATACTTAATTTAGGAAATCATAGTTTTTAACACTCCCAGATATTTCATTTCTGAATTAGAATAATGGGGAAGAAGAATCTATTGACAGTAGTTGGAAGAAATACTCATTAATGGCTTCAAACATGGCTTTCTTCTCAGTGCTCACTACCCAGAAAGAGATTAGACTTGTGAATTACATTATTACATGTCAGGTGTTGAATAGGAATGAGTTACGGATAAATGCTGATTTCCATAAAGAAACCGAAGAGGTGCTAGGGCACATCTTTTTCCTGCAAAGATTGACTTGGCAGATTTACTCGTGATGTCTCCTTTTCTGATAATTCAATAAAATGCATGATTATAGCAGGAGTTTAAACTGTATCCTTGGGAGTTCGTGATTATATGTTAGTAAATAAATGGCACATATGCAGCCTTACAAGAATAATAAATTTTGTTTTACAGAAGAAATCCTCAAAAGATGTTTTCTCTCCCTTTTGTCTTTTTTGGGGGTAATTTTATTACTATCAAGATAATCTTCCATGAATGGCCACCAACTCTCCCACATGCTTAGAAATAAATCTAGGTGTATATTGGTAACTGTTTGGATACTTTAAGGACTTTAAAATGCCTAAGGATCCCAGGTTGCTAGACAGAAAAAATTCCTTAGTGATAAGAGCAGATAATAATCATCAGGGTTACAAAGCTTTATGAATATAATTGTGTGAAAATATATAAAATTTTACAATTGTGTGAAAATTATAATTGGGTAGAGCTTAATTTCTCCAAGGCATAGAGTCTACATTTACTGAAACTAACATTTTATCCTTGAGTGGCAGAATACTATCAGCATACCTACATTCTTAGTCCTGGATACAAAATGTTTTATTCTCATTTTACAACTAGGAGAATTGAATAAAGTTACTGATAGCGCCTTGAAAAAAATCTATATTTCAGTTGTGAAAGGGAGCTACATTTCTTACTTTTGATCTTTACCATGTCCCTTATTGTATGCAAAGATTTCAGTACATTTAAAAAATATATTAGCTTTCAGTGAATTTCTATTTTTAAGCAGTTATTAGACAGAAACTTTTTTTTTTTTTTTTAAAGATTTTATTTATTTATTTGACAGAGAGAGACACAGCGAGAGAGGGAACACAAGCACGGGGAGTGAAAGAGGGAGAAGCAGGCTTCCCGCTGAGCAGGGAGCCCGATGCGGGGCTCGATCCCAGGACCCTGGGATCATGACCTGAGCCGAAGGCAGACGCTTAACGACTGAGCCACCCAGGCGCCCCTAGACAGAAACTTAAGAAAATCTCTAAATTGGTACCTTCCCTTTCGAGTTCCGTCAGTGTCTTCTCCCCTTGTCCCCCTCACCCTACCCCATGTTGAAAATAAAACTTAAATTATTTGGTTTGATAATATATAAATAAGAGATCAGAGGATCCCAGGATGGAATGCAAATTGTGACAAAACAATCAAATTATATTAAAAATGTATGAAGCAACCTCACTGAAGGGGCTTGGGGGCAAAGGTGCTGACCTAAGTCACTTTGGAAATGAGTGGAGTTTGTAAGACTAAAGGCAAAAGGAGCTGTGCCTAAATACTGTGCTGTAGTTGATAAAGTTATTTCCTATGGGCGTACCAGTTAACAATTCTAGTACCACTATACGTGTATACTGGAATTGAGCAATTAAGTAAATTAAGTAAATCTGGGAGCCAGGTTTCTCACTGTTGAAGTGGGAGGTTACAGATGAGCAAGAGGAATAGGCTAGAATGATCTCTGTGGTGTAATAGATTAGAATTGGAGACATCACTATAAACTCATGTTTAATGTTTAGTTTAAGATGGATGCAGATGGTTGCATATAGAAATAATTATAAATAGGTGTTTTCCAAGGATTAGCACGCACACGTAAATTTCCTTGCTTGCCATCTGGGAGGGTCTAGAAGCACAGTGCCTGGGTCTTGGTTTCTAATACCACTCTCCAATAATGAAACCAGGGCTTCTTGGAGGAACGGCTAGGACTGTAGGAAATAATACAAGATGAGCCTGGAGCATCTTGTAGTGCCAGAAAATAAGGAAGTGCTCAAACAGCAGCAATAGTAGCCCACAATTGAGGGTATATGCCCAAGGTCCAAGGAGCCATTGGAAAGAATTCCTAATGACCAAAGCTGAGCAACAATATAAAATAGTTTTGGATGATGACCTAAAGTATAAATAAGTATTCATGAGTTCATATTAATATAAAGAAATATTTGAATAAATAAACAAATAGAGAATAGACATATCTAAGGTACAGAAGTTGTCCAAGTTATGTAGATACTCCATCCTCAAGGAGGTGGAACATAACTCTGCTCCTTATTAAGTATGGGCTAAGAAATAAGAGTAACTTTACATCGTAGAAACCTGACAAACATGACCTCAGTGAGGAGATCAAGGTTAACATCAAAGTGAGGAGTCATGTTGATAGTTGTATCCTTGGTATGATGTGATGAAATGACATCTTTGTGATTGTCCTCCCCCAAACCCATAACCCCAGTCTAACCAAGAGAAAAACATCAGATAAATCCCAGTTGAGGGACATTCAGCAACATACCTGACCAGTACTCCTCAAAACTCTCAATGTTGGGGCGCCCGGGTGGCTCAGAGGGTTAAGCCCTCTGCCTTCGGCTCAGGTAGTGATTCCAGAGTCCTTGGATTGAGCACCACGTCGGGCTCTCTGCTCAGTGGGGAGTCTGCTTCTCTCTCTGCCCCTCCCCTTGCTCGTGTGCTCTCTCTCATATAAATAAATAAAATCTTAAAAAAAAAAACCTCTCAAGGTCGACATAAGCAAAGAAAGTATTAAGAAACGGTCACAGTCAAGAGAAGCCTAAGGAGACATGATGATTAAAAGGAATGTAGTATCCTGGAGCAGAAAAAGGACATTAGGGAGAACCAAGGAAATCTGAATAAATACAGACTTTAATAATGTATCAATACTGGTTTATCAGTTGTGACAAATATACTAATATAAGATGTTAATAACAGTGCGTATGGGGTAAATGGGAAATCTGTGTATTATCTTTGCACTTAAGAGTAAACCTAACTGAAACAAATAAGACATTATATGTTAATTAAAAAAAGTAAATCAAAGCCTGACCAAAAGTAATGTTTATTAAAAAAATAAACTTCAAATCTGGAAAGCAGTCACCATCTTTCTACCTTGAAATCTCTTACAAA
Organism: Halichoerus grypus; assembly: GCF_964656455.1. NCBI lineage: Eukaryota > Metazoa > Chordata > Mammalia > Carnivora > Phocidae > Halichoerus > Halichoerus grypus. The sequence continues at coordinate 28,103,659 of NC_135725.1, forward strand.
AGTAAGGACTGCCTTCCCATTTTTATCAAGTGGCAATGTTTTCTGGAGAACTGAAAATGTATTTGAAGTTATAAAAGAGTATTCCAATAATTGTCAGTAATTTCTTTTCCCCCCATTATTATTCTAGTTCTAAAATGAAGTGCCTGATCGTTATAAAAGCTACATTTTCCTACTGGGGCTTAGTCATTGTGGGATTTTGGAAGTTCTTGAACTGAAATGTTCTTTCTGGCCACTGTCATGTAGATACCGGATTAGAGGTGACATTTAAAAAGGACACCTACACAGACACATATATGACAGTCTGATACAACATGCTTCTTGGAAAGCCTGTTTACTTCGTGTAGTGTGATTTTTTTCTGCCCTCTAAAAATATTTTGAAGAACTATTTGAGAACAGGGACAGAGTCAAGAATGTATTAAGGTTGTTGCTAAGCTGGGAAGAAAGGGGACTTGATATCTTTTTGGTTCTAGATCTTCAGTATACTTAAGAAAAAAACTTTGAGAAATGGAAACCTTTAATTCAAAATTTATGTACTTTTCTATTCCACTGAATAAAATGTTATTTAAAACTAAAAGCATTCTCGCTGGTAACCCGTTCCCTTTTCCCTTAGGATCATTATAATAGTTGTGGAACTGGCCAAGTGGTCTAGGGAACCCGGGCTTAAGCTAATGACATCACCGAACATGAGTTGAATGGAGTGAAAATTCAGTTAAATATAGGAAATTCATTTTTAAAACTCCACTTACTTGGATCATCGTTAAAGATAAGGAAACTGACTAAGAAAATACATTATAATTTAAAGTAATATTAAAAATTTTAAGTTCCTTAAATCAGTATGATGTTGTTTTAGACAAGACCAGGATGAAGTTGGCAAAATACTAAAGAGAATGATTTTTCTCTATTATGTTTATTACTTAGCTATTGGACCAAGGAAGATGTAGACTTTTGGAGTATTTTTAGTTTGACATCAAAACCAGATGTTAAAACATGGTTTTTTTCTTCCCCCATGAAAATAGTTTCATTGCTTAATATCTCGCTATAAAGGAAAGTTTGAAAAGAATGAGCAGAAGATCTTTGGGAAGATTTCAGGTCTAAAAGGAACATTTCTACAGTTAATCCATTTTTTTTTTCCTGCTTCAAGAAACCAATACAAAATTTATGAGAACTGAAGTGGAAGTACACATTAATGCTATAATATCATTGTAAGATTACAGGAGGAATTGATAATCCCAAACTTGAAAATGTTTAGAAGGGTTCTATTTTAGCCTTTCTCCCCTTGATTCTAGATCTACCTCTATTTACCAGAATCCCAGATAAGTCACAGGAGAAAAGGCAATGATGGACTGTCTTAATTTACACAAGTAACCCAAATGACTAACCAACCAAATAGAAAAACCCTGAATAACCAAACATCAGTAGAAAATAACAAATCACAATGACATAACCAAAGAGCATAGTGTGTTGGAAAGAACCTGGAAAGTGAGAGCCAGGAGACCAGAATACTCATCTGAGTTGTGCTGCCCCTTAGCTGTGTGACTTCAGATAAGGCCTTTTACATCTCTGGGGCTTAATTTTCTCGAGTGTTAAAAAGAGATTTCATCTTAAGATCTCCAGATGAGACTTCCAAATGGGAAATACTGTCTTTGCCTTTATAAACAGCTTGCCTGTTTTGCACCCAAAGCACTGTGCTGAAAAAAAAGTGGTGAATTTCTGACTCAAAGCCACTTCCATTCAGTCCAGTTCATTTTGTTCACAAAATCTGAGTCCAAGCAGCATTCTCCTTGCACCTGCCATATGTCCAGTATGATTTGGGGATCCCAGTTTTGGTAATTGTGCCATGAAGGAGAATATAATAAGGAAGGTCTGTGTGTAGAGTTGCGGAGAGAGAGTGAGTCAGAGTTGACATTTCCTACTTTAGTAGTCTGCCTCTTGGTTTTTGTGGCACAGAAAGCAAGAGGGTTGCTTGCTTGTAACTTGGGTTTAATGAGAACATGGAGTCTTACAAAAGATCAGGTGCAGGAAGGAGAAGAGATGTTAAGGAATTGGAGGAGGCCTGAAGACTTTGTAAACCAGGCAAGTTTTCTAAAAGAATCGGACTCACAGAAATGTCACATCTGTGGCCTCCTGGCCTCCAGTGACCAGATCAGTACTTCATTGTGGGAAAACATCCAACCAAGCCACACCCATGGCAGCTCTGGGCTCATCTCATCACCTCCTGCCTGCTTCTCCTGAGGCAGCCCTCTCCCCAGTCACTGAATGGTGGTACCAAGTCTCTGAAAATGGGTGATTTTATGGAAAGTGGTGGAACGTCAAACATTTTTTAAATTAAGAATAACCCCCTTTTCACACTGACTGCAAAAAGACAAATGCATGTAGTTGTCAACTGAAGAGAAATAAAATATATTTTTGAATCAATCCCCTACAAGTTTTCTTTATGGATGGCTCCTTAAGAAAATGAGCAAGCATGTGAGTGTTCACCGACCTCTTACCTTGGAAGGTGTATGTCTTAGTCCATTTGGGCTATGATGACAAAATACCACAAATTTATTTCTTACTGTTCCTGGAGGCTGGAAGTCCAAGATCAGGGTGCCAGCATGGTCAGGCTCTGATGAAAGCCCTCTTCTGGGTTGCAAACTGCTGCTGACTTTTGGCTGTGTCCTCACATGGGGGAAGGGGCTAAGGAGCTCTGTTGGGCTTCTTTTATAAGGGCATCAATCTCATTCATAAGATCCTCGTCCTCATGTGACCTAAGCACCTCCCAGAGGGCCTACCTCCTAATCCCAACAGTCAAATCGGCATTAGGATTTCAACATAGGAATTTGAGGGGGACACATTCAGACCATAGCAGCATAGTTAGTGTGTCTCGTCCTTGTTTAATCACTGCACGAACACACAAACATGTATCAAGCTGAGGTAGTAGCTATTCTGACAAGTTCTTCCTCAGTTTAGAAGTTCTTTAATGGCAGCAAGTCATGGGTCTGCTCTCACGCTGTCTTTCCATTTTCTTTCTGATTTTTCAGTGTCCTCCCCACCCCCTACAGTGTCCTATGTAGTTTAACTGAGCTCCCCAGGGAGCCTTTCATTGGGTGGCTTATCCCAGGGCATGTGGGATGAGCCCTGGTGTGAGAGAGTTTTCCTCTGTGTGCTGGAAGGAATTATTGAGTCTGGAAATAATGAAGTTATGAGCATTGGAGGCTGGCGCCTGCACATCTGTCCCATAAGCGTTTTAGCAACATGGCCGAGGTGCAAGGCTGTGCATGTTGAATAAACACAGCTGCATTTACTTCAGTGATTACACATCCAGATAGCTGCAGAGCGTATTTATAAATGCGCATAGATTTTCCTCCCCTCTTGGGGCACAGGGTGTGGGGACAGGAAATCAGCTCTCTGTAGTTCTCATTTGTAGGTGTGTATGATGGGAGCCATCTTGATTCTTGAATCACCATGTGGGGAGTATGATTTTTATGACTCAGTGAAGTCCCTACGTTCACCCATTCCCCACTTTTTTGTCAGATGCCTCAAATTCCACCACTAGAGTTTTATCCAGAGGTTAAGTTTTCATCTCTGTTAAAAATATAGTCACTTGGGATGCCTGGGTGGCTCAGCTGGTCGAGCGTCTGCCTTCGGCTCAGATCATGATCCCGGGGTCCTGGGATCGAGTCCCGTATCGGGCTCCTTGCTCAGCAAGGAGTCTGCTTCTCCCTCTGCCTGCTGTTCCCCCTGCTTGTGCTCTCTCTCTCTCACAAATAAATAAAATATATATAGTCACTTAACTTTACACTAGGTTGTGTGACATGCGTAAGGATATCAGGTTGTAAAAGCTCCAAAGGCCATTGCTTATGAAGTCATTGGTGCTTGGTGTGGGCTTGTTGGGAAGGAAGGAGGGAGGCTGCAACTGAGAAAGGGGAAAAGGCCAAGAAAGGAGTAGGCTGGGAGCAGGAAGGTAATCTGCGTTTTCAAGAAATTTTGCCTAGGTGATTATTTTCCTATTTGTGAAAACATTCCAGTGAGAAAACGATTGAGTCTTGTATCAGGCGTGGCTATATTTATAGATGGGGCTGTTACACTTTCAGAGTTACAGCTCTGGAGACCAGAGGGAAGTGTGGTGTCTCTCCCATTCCGATGGGGGCCCCCAGATGTGGGGCGTCCCTCTCGGGTGGGGACTGGTGGCACAGGCGGTGCAGAATTCTCTGGAGGCAGAACAAAGGAGCAAGCAGTTTATTGAATGCACTACGAGGGTGAGGCGGCAGGCAGGACCGCAAAGGAGAGACTGTTTGCCAGGAGGTGGTGGGTGGGGCTGGACTTAAAGGGGGAAGGTGAGGAGGTATGGGGATGTATGGAATTTTCCATTTTTTGGTACCTGTGCCTGGTTGTAAGTAGCCCATTGGTTTGTTAGGGCTTATGGATATTTTGAGGTGGGTGGCCTGATGGGCCCGTTTGTATTCAGCCAGGTGGTCACTCTGGGCTCTTTTGCCTTGCTCTACATTCCATTGCTCCAGCCTCTACAGAAAGCGAGAAAGAACACACATAGATTTTAGCAGCAAGGATGCCCAGCGGCGTAAAGAGGAGGTCGCAGAAGAGAATTGTGAGGACAGTAGGGGGCTGGGAGGCGACAACTTCTTGGGGGCCTGGCCAGGTAACTAATCCCCACGGTGCGGTGCGAGAATTCAGGTGCCCAGGGACAGTCTGGTAGAAAGAGCCTTTGAGAGGATGCCAGGGGGGTCAGGACAGAACTCTAGAACGAAATATCTAGAACTAGACCACTCAGAGGGGAAAAAATCCAGAATGGGAGGGGAAAGGATGGTGATAACATGCTTTTTAAATATCCAGCCAATGGGAGGATTTCCTCCCACACACACTCCCTGATTTGTGGGTGGTACCCAGACTCAAATCTGCGGGCAGCATCAATACTCAGTTCATAAACCCATCATTCCTCAATTTTCTGTGATCGGTCCAATTTCAGACACTCAGTCCCATTGCTGAACACTATACTCTTTGTACTTTAGAAAAGAATGATCTCTGTGTCCATACAATGTCCTCTGCCATAGGGTGTGCAAAGCCCTGTATGCGCAAATTAAATAGGGACTCTCCTTCTCCCTTGTCCCTTCCTGTGATCCTGCTTGTCATCTTGACTTTCCTATTTAATTGCTTCACAATCCATCTTATCACCTGAGCCAGAAACCTGAGAAAATTCTGTTATCTATTGCTGCATACAAATCACCCCAAACTTAATAGCTTAAAAGAACAAACATTTATTATCTCACATGGTTTCTGAGGGTTAAGAATCCAGGAACAGCTTAACTGGGTGGTTCTGGCTCAGGATCTCCTACAAGGTTGAAGTCAGCTATCTGTCAGGGCCACATGCATCTCAAGGCTTGACCGCAGCTGGAAGATTCTCTTCCAAATGCATTTGCGTGGTTGTCGACAGGCTCAGGTCCTCACTGATTGTGGGCCAGAGGTCTCTCTTTCTAGCACATGGGCCCCTCCGTAGCCTATTTGAGTACTGTCTTGACATGGCAGCTGGATTCCCCCCAGAGCAAGTGATAGAGAGAAGAACCCCTAAAATGAAAGGCACAGATTTTTAAATTCTCTGTTCTCAGAAGCGACATCTGTTCTGCCATATCCTATTGGTCACACAGACCAACCCTGGTACAATGTGCGAGGGTACTCCATAAGGATATGAATACCAGGAGGCAGGGGGCATTGGGGGCCAACTTAGAGGCCAGCTGCCTCAGAGAGGCTTTCCTTCTCCCTCTCCTTCAGCAACACACTAAGTCCATCTGATTCTTCCTCTGCTGTGTTTCTCAGATATGACCTCATCTTAAATCTGATTGTGGAGGTGTGGAGGCTGATGGGGGAAGCCTTGGTGACCACATACCTGAGGGCACAGGCCGAATGCAACTTTATATATAGGGAGAAGGAGAGCAAACCTGTTGGCAAGCCAGCCTTTCAGGGAGGATTCATTCCCTCTGCAGGGAAGGGGAAGATCTGTAACAACAGAGTCACCCTACAGAAACCAGGTGCTGAGCACAACAGCAAGAGAGCACAGGTGTTTTCAGACTTGACCTAATGTGGAAATGTTGGGGTTCAGAGCCAACGGCCAAGAAAGAATTCTGGAGACCTCTTTGGTGCAAAAAGGTGGTTTAATTAAAGTACGGGTACAGGGAGCATCTGGGTGGCGCAGTTGGTTAAGTGTCCGACTCTTGGTTTAGCCCAGGTCTGATTTCAGGGTCGTGGGATCAAGCCCTGCGTCAGGGCTCAGTGTGGAGTCTGCTTGAGTTTCTCTCCCTCTCCCTCGCCCCACCCTCAAATAAATAAATTAATTTAAAAAATAAATAAAGCACAGAGACAAGACCCTGGGCAGAAAGGGCTGCACTTGGGTAGTGAGGAATGGCTGATTATATACTTGGAGTTGGGGTAATTAAAGACAAAGGGAAGTTTCCAAAAGGACTTTCATATGCTAGAGAAGACTCACAGGATCCTGGAGGCCTAGCTATTGTCAAGCTAAGGTTGCTTTTCCCTCTAGCAAAGCATTAACATTAAGACCCTTGGGAGTTTCTGGAGGAATGTCATTCTCTGCCTGTCTCAAGTATTTGTCAATGGGCTGCAGGTTATAAGGACATTTAATTTTATCTACATTTCCTTCTGTCTTTGTACCCCACATCACTGGGACTTAAGACCATGATATGAGGTTAGCTCCCCTTTTTGCCTGAGGTAGAGAAAGTCTTAGGAAATCTCTATCTAGGCAAGCATCTGCAGCTTCCTTGTAAGTCTCACAAATAGTTTAACTCCACGAGTCTACTTAGATCAGAAGTGGCTACTTAGATTGGAAGTAGAGCTCTTGAACTGAGAAAAGTTGGGGGATCCATTCTGCTTCAGTGAGAAAGGCAGCCTCGATTCTCAGTATCTGCCATTGTCAGAGGAAGCAGGAGTTACACCTGCCATTTGGCCAGTGGGAATACACCCTGTTTCCACTGATGATACTTTTCCTCCTTGAGATCCTTGTCTAAGATGGGCTTTTGGGGATAAAGCAAAACACTTAATAGTTAGAATTTTCAGAAGTAGGCATACCTTAATTACTTGAGCTGCGACAGCACCCCTCCCATCATGCACCCACCACTAGCAGCCCCACCTGGGAGGAATCAACCCTAGTAGGCTTCCTCATTAGGTTCTTCAACAGCCTGAGGCTGCACGGTTAACCAAGATTGAGTCAGTTGACCAAGGGCCCCAGGCGACTAAGGTGGGAGTTGAGAACTCATTGGTGGGAGATTCTGGGTCTTCTATGAAAATTTACTTTTGTTCTTAGATTTATAATCTTGGGATCAGAATGATAGGTTTATGGCCCAGGATAGAGGTCAGCTCTCTGCCTCCCATCTGCATTTGACATGTGACTCACAGAGGTCAAGTCATTTAAAAAGTTGGCCAGGACTACAGTCTCCTGAATCTCTAATCTTTCCCTGCCCTGTATTAAACCTGCGAGTTATCATAGCATGTACAGTGCTAGGATAGGTAGATTGCAACAGCCTGTTTGCTCTGAGGTCCAATTTCTGCTCTCGTTGTGATCTCTGGATGGCAAGGAACCTCATTTCCCAGGCTCCCCTGTCTTCTGCTTCCTACTAAGTTTGGCCCATGTAGTGCAGTGGGGGAAAATTTGAGAGCAAGAGTTGGTGAGAAACAAGGTATTTCTTTCCCCCTCCCTATTTCCCTTGGCATCTCCAGCAGTGACTTAGTCTTCTCTGGTCCCAGCGCCCATTGGACAGTCCCTACCGTGACTCTGGCTTCTGCCAGAGGACCCATAGCAGCTACTTACCACAGGCTGATCCCTGGGTTGGATCCCTGGGTTGCCTCACTTTCCCCCGTTTGGCTTCTCAGCTCTTCTATCGCTTGGATCGCCAGCCCCCTAAATCACCTGTTTGTTAAGATCCAGACTGGTGTGTCTTTTCCTTCCTGGGCCCTGACGGAGTAGGACCAGCATTCTGTGTGTTCCTGCACGTTTTAGGAACACAATAAATGTTCAGTCATAATGATGCTAATGAAAAAGGAAAACCAGTTTACCCAAGAGAGTTAGTGCTGTGCTCTATTCATTTGCTCTATAAATCAAGCTGATTAAAACTACATCGTATTTGTCATAATTCCTGAAAAGCAAAAAGTGGAGACATTTTCTTAAGACATTTTCCTGAGGGTCACCCTTGTGCCTTCAACTCTATGGTGTCAAAAGAATGGGTTCTTTTGATCTCATAGATCTTTACCGTCGCTGTCCTCTGACTTAATCACAGAAAGGATCATTCTTGGTATGGGTGGGTTTGTAATTTTTAATTGTAGCAGAACGAGCCCTAACGTCATACCATTTGGTTTCCTACACTCGGTTTGTAATGACTCTACACTTGGCCTTCCCATCACAAGCCCGGTTGTTGTGACCTACAGTCCTGTTTATATGCCCAACCCCTGTTCTTGGCCTCCACACAAGGTTTCCCACAAGGGTTCCATTTGAGATGGTGGTTTCCAAGATTGGGGGTATTTGTCCGCCAGCAACTGGATTTGAGACCACCAGCTTGTTTTTCCAAGCATTAATATATCTCCAAACATATTTTCTTTTCCAGAATGTTTTCCAAAAGGTTTGTAAGAATGTCTCTCAAACTTCTTTTCTTTTGAAGGTGTAAGAGCCTAAGGGGAGGGGCAAGGGTAGTATAAATTTTAAATTGGCAGACTAGTATTTAAAGCTTTATCCAAAAAAATATTTTTCCCTTTAAAAAAAAAACCTCTCTTTACATATTTAAGTAATTCATTTGGGAGAAATTACTACTCGACTATTCACATAGCCAGCCCTTGGCAGTTTCAGTTCAAAATGCTTTGAAACCAGTCAGCTACAAAGCCTCAAATGTTTTCTCTTTGAAAGCTCAACTTAACCTTCGCTACCATGGTGGTGAGAAAAGTGACAACTCATTTAAAGATTCCCCCCTTTTGTTTCTTTGTCTTTCTTATGCAGGCCATGTGTTTATACTATGGGATCTCCCATAAACAACAGGGCCCTTTTTCCATGCCAGGAGCCACCCGTTGCCATGTCAACATGGCAGGCTACAGTTCGAGCAGCTGCATCTTTTGTTGTTTTAATGAGTGGGGAAAATTCTGCCAAGCCAACACAGCTTCGGGAAGGTACTGTACATGTGTTCCTGTGCTTCTTTCTGTAGTGCACACATGCTGGACCCAGGGATCCAGTACGCAATGTTTTTCTCAACTTTAAAGAGCTCCTTTATAAGTTGGGTTGGAATGAACATACTAAAAACATTTTGCCAGAGAAAATAGCAGGGGATGGGGAGGGGCACTTGGGAGTCGGGACATGGGATGGGGGGCTCTTCATGCCAGAGTTATCAATTCCTAGATTATTTTAGGAGTTGCTTTCACCTGGTGGTTTGTGGGCCTTAAGTGGGTGGTCCTGGTTGAAGACTTTGGGGCAGGCAAGTGTGTCATGGAAACACCATTCATTACAGTTAACTTGTCGGTAGTTCAGTAAGGTTATTCATTATCCCAGGCAGTAGAGCTCCTTCCTGTTGGCTGGCCCCCTGGAGTTGTCCTGCTGAGGCATCTGTTCCGCACACTGTTTGCCCATTTGGCTCTGAACCAAAGGTGTGTAAGAAAGATGGGAGGCAAGTGCTAATGCATCAAGGTTTTGTCTGCGAATCACTTGCTTATTGCAATAATTAACTTTTTCAGTTGAGATCCAGAGCGTGTTAACTCCAGGTAAAATTTTTCTAATTGTGTTATTTCTTCATTTAAAATATTGTGTCTCCTCCCATGTACTTATTATAGAAACTCTTTTAACATTTATAGAAAAGCAAAAGTAATAAAAAATAATTTTAGAGAAAATGGTTGCTAACATTTTGCTTCATTTCCCTCCATTATTTAAAATCTATATGTATACTACATGTTATCATTTCAAAACGGTCATCCTAGCATATAACAGTTTTATATTCCACTTATTTCACTTGAATATATCTTGAATGTTTTCCAGGTCACTATGTATTTTTCAAAAATATGATTTTATTGTCTGCATAATAATTTTCTTGTATGGGCATATCAGATTTTATGTAATGTTTCCATATTATTAGACATTTTTATTGTTTCCAGGGTTTTTTTTTTTTCTTATTATATTGTATTAAACTCCTGAGGAGATAGTTTGTATAAAATGAGAATTATTGAGTCAAAGGTTTTGAACATGTTTGTACATTTTTCAAGTTCTTTTCCAGAAAGGTACCAATTACCCTCCCATGAGTAGCTATGAGGGTCCCAGTTACCGAGAGCATCACCTGTCTGTTCAGCAAGAGAAGGTCTCTCTTTAATTGGATTATTTCAATCATCAATGAAGTTCCACTTGTCCTCTGACGTTTCTTAACCGTAGTCATTAACTCTTTAGTTCTTTTGCCCATTTTTATTCTGAGGCCTTAGTGAGGCTTTCATAAGTTTGTTTCATCTTTTAATTTGAATGGCTCTTAAAAAAAATAAAGATATTGGAGCTTCCAGGTTGCTAAATGTGAAGATGCTGGGAGAAAGCATGGAAGCTCCGAGCACCTCCCCGCATACCTTCTCCTATGCATCTCTTCCCTCTTGCTGTTCCTGAGTTGACTGTCCACTCTTCATCAAAGGCAGCAGAAAAGTGCACTGGCAAATGGTTTCTTCTGGTCTTCGTTTCCTTCTGGGGGCTCCTCTTGTCACAGACTTACATTAAGTAAATCTGTAAGCTAGTCTCCTACATAAAAGAATAAAATAAAATAAAGATATTAATCTCTTATGATGTTTGTGGAAAGTATTGTACCCCATTTATAGTATGCCTTTTAATTTCATATAATGTTTTTGATTTATAGGAGATTTTAATTTTTATGTAGTGAAACCTGTCAAGTTTCTCTTAGAAAGTTTTTTGCTGTTCTGAGATTCACCTGTTTTGTTCTAATATTTTTAAGTTTCAGTTTAATTTTTGTAATATAACTCTCTAATCTCTTGGCAGTTTATTTGGTCAGGGTTGTGAAATGAGAACTAAACTTTTTTTTTTTTCCCAAATAGGAAACCATTTGCTCCAAGATCACTTATTAGATCTTTGCTAACTTGTAAAATCTCCTTTTTAAATTTTTTTTATTTTTTTATTTTTTTATTTTTTTAAAGATTTTATTTATTTATTTGACAGAGAGATAGAGAGAGAACACAAGTAGGCAGAGAAGCAGGCAGAGGGAGAGGGAGAAGCAGGCTCCCTGCAGAGCAGGGAGCCCGATGCGGGACTCGATCCCAGGACCCTGGGATCATGACCTGAGCCGAAGGCAGCCGCTTAACCAACTGAGCCACCCAGGCGCCCCTAAAATCTCCTTTTTTTAAATTAAGTTTTTATTTTAATTCCAGTATGGTTAGCATACACTGTTACATTAGTTTCAGGTGTACAATCTAGTGATTCGGCAATTCTATACATTACTCAGCACTCATCATGATAAGTATACTCTTTTGATTTGTGATATCTCCTTTATTAGAAACTAGATTTATGCATGTACTGGAGTCTTCAGTGAGTGTTAACTTGATTCTCCAAGTCAAGACAAAACAAAACAAATAATACATTTAAAAATGTTATTTTAAAAAAATGGGTCACAAATACATGGCTTCTTTACAAATGAGCAAAGGACAAGAAAATTGCAAGAAAGTCTTCTTTTTGCTCCTAATTTCCAGCTACCCAGGAACTGCCCCTTAAGGCAATCAAGGTGACCAATTTCTTTTGTGTATAGTATAGTTTTTCCTTTTTTGTTGCACAAATCATAGCATGCTATACACATTGTTTTTGTATTTTGCTTTCTCCTTTAGAATAAATTTATCTTATAGCTAATTTCATATCTGAACATAATAAAGAGCTTCCTCATTATTTTTATGACTACAGAGTATTCCATAAATGGCTGTTTCACAATTTAGTTAACCGATAGCTCTTGACTTGGGTCTAAATCAAATAATAAACTTAATGGGCATTTACTTCTCTCATCTTCCCTCACTCACATTCCCCAGTTTTAATTAATACAGTTTGTAGCTTGGGACTGATATTATCTTTATACTTTGTTTTTGTCTTATATCTTCTCTTCTAGGAATTACAATTCCTGTTTATATTTTTGTTCAGTTTCAAAACATATTTGTAGTAAGTATTTAGACTTTCTTTATTTTTGAGCCCTTAAGTTTGAATCATCTCTCAGCTGGGAAATGGCTTATATATATATATATATTATTATATATATGTATTTTTAGGGGGGGAAGGGGCAGAAGGAACGGGGGAGAGAGAATCCCAAGTAGCCTCCATGCCCAGCATGGAGCGCAACATAGGGTTTGATCTCACAACTCTGAGATCATGACCTGAGCCAATATCAAGAGTTAGACGCTCAACCGACTGAGCCATCAAGGTGCCCCAGTATTTTTTTTTCTGGAAGGGTGGATATGTGGTATATTTTCTGAGCCCTCCCATATTTAGGTTGGTTTTTTGTTATATTCAGTTATGAACAATCCTTGGCTAGGTATAAAATTCTTAAGACTTTTTTTCCCTCTTAAATTGACTGTAAACGTTTTCATTATCATCCCTTAGAATTTCTGAGGAGAAATCTGGTATTTTTTTTTTTTTTATTCTCTGAAAGTAGTCTGATTTTCCTGCCTAGAGACTCGTAGAATTTTTTTTATTTATGTAATTTAAAACTTCCTAGAACGTAGCTAGTTGTGGGTACCATTTTTTAAAAATCAACTTTATTAAAGTATAACCTACATATAATAAAATGCACACAGTTTAAGTCTTGTTCATGAGGTTTGACAAATATATACACGTATGTAATTAATCAGCATCCCGATGAAGATGTAGACTATGTTTGGTACCCTGGAAATTCCCTGTGCCTCTGCCATCTGTCCCCTAACCCCATATTAGTCAACCACTGATCTGAATTCTGTATCTGTAGTTTACTTTTACCTCTCCTGTGGATTCATATAAATGGAGTTATTCTGTGTGTACTTTTTTGTGTCAGGCTTCTTTGGCTCTACATGTTTGTGACATGCATCCATATTGTTATAGGTGGCAATAGTTTATTCTCTTTTAAAGAAATTAATGGGGGCATCTAGCTGGCTCAGCATGTGACTCTGATTTCAGGGTTTTAAGTTTGAGCCCCATGTTGGGGTAGAGTTTACTTAAATTTTTTTTTAAATAAAGAAATTGATGAATAGTCACCAATTATATGAGTAAACTGCAGTTTTTGTTTTGTTTTGTTTTGTTTTTTTGTTTTTTTTAATTTGCTCACCTCCTGAGAGACATTTGAATTGTTTTTGGCCATCACAAAAAAATATGCTGTGGGTATTTATGTATAAGCCTTTTTGTGGATATAGATTTTCATTTCTCTTGGGTAAAAACCCAACAGTGCAATTGCTGGATCATATATGTATATTTTAGCTTTGTAAGTATCTGCCAAACTAGTTCCAAAGGGACTGAATCATTTTATATTCCACTAGCAATGTAGGAGAGTCTAGCTGCTGTGCATCCTTGCAAACACTTGGTGTTGTCAGTCCTTTTAATTTTAGCCCTCCAGCTGGGTGTAAAATACTATCTCCTTGTGGTTTTAGTTTGCATTTCTCTGATGACTAGTGATGGTGAGCAACTTTTCATGTACTTACTGTACGTTCTTATATCTTCCTTTAAAAAACATCTCTTCAAGTCACTTACTCATTTACTTAATGTGGGTTTTTAGGTTGTTTTATTATTGGATTGTAGGACTACTTTATATACTCTAGATACAAGCCCTTTGTCAGATGTGTGTATTGCAAATATATTCTCCCAGTCCGTATGGCTTGCCTTTTCTTTTCTTTAATTTTCTTTCTTTTTTAAGATTTTTATTTATTTGAGAGAGTGAGTGAGTGAGAGAGTAGGAGCAGTGGGGAGAGGCAGAGGGAGAGGGAGAAGCAGACTCCCTGCTGAGCAGGGAGCCCAATGCGGGGCTCCATCCCAGGACCCCGGGGTCATGACCTGAGCTGAAGGCAGATGCCCAACCACTGAGCCACGCAGGCGCCCCTTGCCTTTTCATGTTTTACTTATAATCTGTAACACTAATTTTCTATAGAGACATTTTGTTTTTTAGTAATTACATTACAGATTTAAGTTGTTACTGTAACAGTATCTTGCAACCCTTCCTCGTATTTTTTATCTTGTTACTTTGTTGTCTTTTGGTCTTACTCTGTTACACTGTCTCAGCCTGTTGTCTTCTCATGGCTTTTTACTACTTTTTCATAGAAGTTATGTCGTGTATCATAATGGGAATGCCAGTTTCCTAGGCTTGTTTTCATTTCTGTAGTAAATTGATTTCTGAGGCTTTGTTCTTCCTCTGAGTCCTTAGAACAATGTTTTCTTTGACCTTTATTTTGAGTATTTTTTCTTAGTGCTCATGGCTTTCCTCTCTGGTATGTACCAACAGACAGGAGAAAGTCTGTGGATTTCCCTTCATTCCATTCACTGTCTGCTTGTGTGCTGCCTGAAACCCTCTCTCCGTTCATCACGTGAGAGGTCACTGAAGCGCACAGCTCCTGTATCCAGGCTCCGCTGTCTCCTTGCCAGTTGTCTAATGAAGTTCTGCTGGACTCACTCTACCCTCCTTACGTGGTTCCGTGACATGCTGAATTGACTGAGTACATGAACACGACAATCTCAAGCAGGCACTGGCCGGACTCCTCCAGACTCCATGGCTATGTATTGTGGTTTACTTGTGTTGCCTACACCTCCCACGATGCTGTGTGGCTCTCCCTAGCCTCGCTTCACCAAGGCTACATTCTTCCTCATTCATGATTTGGCCCTGCAGTTCCCATGTAAAGGCTTGTGTTTAGCAGTGTTTCTCAAAGTTGAGCATTATTTATCTTTTCAAAGGGGAAAAAAAAATCTGATTCACTGGAGTTCACTTAAATTATTTGTATTAGAATGATATTTTAGAAAGTATAAATACAAGACTAGGCATAAACTCATATATTATATGTGTAATATTACATATTATAATATAATATTATATAATAACTCTTACACATCTATAAAGCCAAGATAAAATATAAATTAAACATAGACCAAACTATTAATAAAATTCAAATAAGCAACTCAATTTTAATGTAAAGATTAATATTTTGCTGAAATGAAATTGTCCCTCACAATATGAATGTAGTGCTGACAGCTTCATGAAGGTTCTGTTGAGCTTATTGGTATCTCTTCTACCCTGAGCCACGTGATGATCTTGTTCTCCACCACTTTTCTTTCATGTGTTATAAAGCTTTTGTTTACACAGCATACTGTGATGTCATCTAGCCTTTACTCACCAAAAACAACAACCTTATGTTCTTTTCTCATTATCTCTCAATAGTTAAAGCAGCGCTGCATGTCCCTGTGCAGTCCTATACACTAATTCAGATGTGAACTCTGAAGTTGTTTGGTAGTCCTCAGTTATATCTGGATGATCCAGCCTGCTTTCAAAATCCAGCCCACTGCCTGTTTTTGTAAATAAAGTTTTATTGGAACATGGCCATTGCCTATGGCTGCTTTCATGCTGCAGTAGCAGAGCTGAACTGTTGCAATAAAGACTATATGGCCTGCAAAGCCTAAAATATTTGCTGACTAGCCCTTTACAGAAAAAAAGCCTTCTGACCCCTTTGGTATCTGTCTGTCATTGTCTGTCTAGTTGAAGATTATAAAAAAATTAACACAAGAATTGACATTAAAATTTCCATGGAACATATTCATAATTATAGGAATATATCTGTGAATCTTTTTTTCAGAATTACCAATTCAGGGCAGAGTTGTAACGAAGCAGATGCTAATTGCGATTTGCTTATGTTCATACCACTTATACTTATGCAATAGCATGGGCTTCCATTCATACTACTTATCCTTACACGATATCATGGAGCAGACTTTACCAATTTAAATGGAGGGAGGATTGAGCTAGACTAGGAAAAAACTCTATGCCTAATATTGCAGTTCCCCTGTGGTCCACAGCTGGGTTTTTTCAAAGGACAACCAGGAAAGAGTACTAACAGAGCTCTTTGCCAGACCCTGAGGATGGAATAATGTCTCCAAATATCCCTGCACTCCTTAGAGGAAAAGAGTATGTGGCTACAAGATGATACTACTTCCTTTCCAAGTTATGTTTTCTAGATCGTAGATTGGTCTCCTAGGACCTCCACTCTGCACAGTGCCCTTTTAAAACGATGAGCTGTCCTTGAAAACACTAGCCGAAAACCCGACCCACAAGTCACAGTTTCCATCACAATAACACATCGACGTGATTAGCACATTTGCCGGGCGCCAGCTGATTTCCCGAAAAAAGCAAAGCACCTGGGAGCAGCATAATGTAATGAGGCAGATACCAGCGACAGAAATGACAGCAGCCCTTCGGCAGGGGACGGAAATCAGAAGACGGACCTCTGAGTTCTTGCTACATGGGGGAAATCATTCCTCCCAGCTGTTTATTAAAAGAAGGCTAATGGTTTAGATTGTAGCTTGATGACCATCATAAGAATTTTATTAGCTCAGAAGTCACCCACCTTTTTTTCAAGGAGGCTACATCAAAGCTATAGATTTAGATTGACTTGTTTGGCTCCTTTATTATTTAACTTCCTTAGCATAATTTCATTCGGGCGGGCAGAAATGTTAGCCTGTGTGTTATCATCGGCCTATATTCCCTGCCGAAATGTAGCTCGACTATTAAGCACAGAGACCCCACGCCCAAAAAAGTGCTTTGTATGTAATAGGTGCTCGATACTTGGTTGAATAAATGTGTTCTGTGTAATCAGATAGAAGTAATATGTTCATGGAGGGAGCATTTAAAAGCACTACTGAATAGTAAAAATGATTTCCGGGTCATTTCTGCAGTTATGCTTCTGCTTAGAGTTTATATGCCTTTTCTCTAGGCTCAATAGATTTTAAAAGAAAAAACTGGCATACTACAGCCTGTTTTTCCCTGTTTGGCAATTCTTTTGTTTAGTGTTATTTTATTTTTGCAGGGTCTAATTTAGTGTATTCCTACTTCCTAGAAAAATAAAACATTCCACTTATTTTTATGGAAAGCCTCAAGTAAATGAGCAAAACTAACTTAAGCTCCTTACAAATGTAAGAGAAGAAGCATATGAACAAGTGAAAGGTGTTAAAAACTCTGTGTGCCCTCACATAGTATCTGATTTCATTTTTCTGTGCAAAAGTAAGAGACTGTAGACATTACTTCATCCTGGGCAAAACGCTACTCTGGCCTGCCCAATAGACCAACTCTCTGACATTCTCTCTCTTGACTTTGTGTGGGAAATTCCAGGAAAAAGCCGAGATTTCAGGGTCCAGACCCTCCTGTGTGCAATTGAAAGCCAACTTTCTTCCCTCTTGATGGCTCAAAATGAGCAATACTATTTAGACTGCTCCCACAGTATGCGAGCAGGAATTACGTATAAGGAAATAGTAACGTAAAAGACATTTAGGAATGGTTATGATTAAGAGTTTTCACCACAAAGAGAGAATGCAAAGTAGAGAAAGTTCCTTGTTTCTAGAACTGAGGAAATGTTATTCTGGGCACATACATTATGTTTCAAGGGGTAGGAGTACGGAGTGAATGCATTCATCTTTTCTCTTTAGAAAGCTACTGGTGATTGAGACTGTTTTTCTCTGTTACCCCCCTCATAAAGTCTCACATCAGGCCCGGGCACTTTCCAAATCTTTGGCAGTTTGTGATTTGCTTTTGACTAGTTCTTGCTTGCCCTCCTCATGCTGAACTTAACCATATTTGGCATCTGGGAGAGTCATCATGATTTCTTTTGGATAATGATGACTCCGGCAGGCGTGTTCCAATTCTTTTTGCTGTGGATTTTTGTCTTAGGCTTGATATTTATGGGTTTTCTCCTGTGAGTAAAGTTCGAAAGTGTATCTGTGACCATCTGGAGCAGTAGGATTTGGTGTCTAGTACCCACTTGGTACTTAAGTTTAAGGGGAACCAGGTAATCTGTGTCACAGGTCAGAACGGTGCGTGAGATTTGGAAGAACAAGCCTGGTGCAGGGTATTCCTTTAGGGATTCATTAGCCACGAGGGAAAACCTCAAAACCTATGGAGGCGCTTGTGTTCTCAGTTCGGTAGGTGGCGCTCTTTTACCTGGTTCACAAGAATGATCTTGAAGGTCATTCTCTTCTGGGTCTCCTGTGCCGCAGGGGGTACCATGTTGCGGGGAAGGAAAGCCGAAGCCCTGCTGGGTGGCATCGGTGCTTGAGAAGCGGTGGCATGACCTGGCACACGGCCCCAGTTAGGCAGTGCCGGCGCATACCAGCCCAGAGCATTCTTACTGTCTCCTTTGTTCTGGTGCCAGTTCCCGCCCTTGAGCAACAGCAGAGAAGAACTAACGCAAGACAGTCACGCCATGGGTATTCAAGAGGGTGGCACTAACTCATAAAACCAGAACGTGTAGACTCAGCAACTGAAAAGTAGTGAAAGAGAAAGGGCTGGGGTTTGCTGAAAGACCCAAGCACTGGGCAAGGAAGCCAAGGACCTTTCCCTCCTTTTTGTGTATCCATTATTATAAGAAATACACAAAATGTAGAAAACATGCACATTGTGTATGGTGCGACTATATACATACACTTAGAAATACACATTTCCCTATATACACGTGTCCCTATACATATTAAGCATCTTGAATTTGTGATAAAAAGATACTCCAAAATCATGAAATAGCTTGATGTATGGAATGGTTTGGGCCGGAAACTCTGAAATTAAGAGTGATGAGTCAGTGGTGAGGTAGGAAATAAGCAAGGACTACAGAAGAATTGAGGAAAGAAATCTGATAAGTAAAAGCATGTATCAATCCAATGTTTCCAAATGCTTCATGTTATTTGTCTAACCTACAGTGCAAGAGTTTAAAAGATAGAGTGAATGCTTTTAATAGGAAGAATTTAAGTGCTTGTTTTAATTTTCAGTGAAAACAATAACTCTTTACATACAGAAAATACTGTGAGATGTTTATCTTTGCAAAGATAAATAATCTGCTTTTGCCCCTGTAGAAGCAGAATGGTTGTGGATGGTGTGGCTGTATTTTTACAATGTGTTTTGTGAGTATTTCCAAGACTCCCCTAGGAACAGGACAGTGACTTTCCATACATTTACATATTTAATTTACTATTCGTGAAATAGTTAAAAAAAATATATTAAATTTTTTTTTCTTTTTATAAGAATGATATTCCCAAATTCTTAGCAAAGTTTTTCACAGGTTTGGCAGAAAAAGTTCTCTCTCCCCGCATGGACTGATTCCATCATGTTCTTCCTTTTTCCTCTTCAGTCTTCCTCCCTTAGAAAATAGCATCTTCAAAACTATTGGACAGTTTTTTTTTATGTGATAAATAAGAAAATAATTAAGGCAATTGTTTTAATACTCCCTAGTTAGAAGAATTTTCAAAACTAAATTTTAAATTGCCTCTTATGATTTGAAAAGTGACCCATTTCAAATCCTTCACCTACCTACAAAAAATACAATTATCTCATATTTTTTCTGAAGAAAATTTCAGACCCGTTTTGGGACATGAACATTTCTATTTGGATCTTGTAGCAGCTGCTATTGTGAGTATAAGAACAATACTTGATATGATGTATCTGTCTTACTAGTGAGACAATCAGAGTGTAAGAATTTTCCACCCTAAATAAGTTCCAGTTTGAGAAGGTGGTGTAGGGGTATTCAGGAACTTTCTGAGGAGGCCCAGAAGGGAGGCGAGATGGGTGGCTGCTCAAGCCTGCTCGGTTAGGGAGTGCCACTTCCTTTGGGCCTCTTCCTACCCCCCCCCTCCCTGTTAGTCTTGCTAATGAATCCGGCCTGGCCGTGAAATCATCCAGTGGTGTGATGGGCTTCTGGCCTTTGCAGAGGAAAAACTCTGGGTTAATTCAAGTACAGCGTGTTCTCTTTGTTTTGCAGCTGGTGTAGCAAGGGAGTCTAGGGCAAGTGGATTGAATCAAAAAGGAAAATGAAGGCATTCACTGTCTATTTCATTGAGGATGGCTCATTTAAAGTAAACACCATTTAAATAGTCTCCAAATGGCCCATTCTATATGAAGTCATACAGGATGCCCCCTTTGGGCTGTCATTCTCCTTTAAATGGATCGCTTTGTGTGCACTGCGTTTTAATGCCATTCAACCTTAAACCCCATATGTGGGCCTCATCAGGCCACAGGCTTCAGTGCACATGTGGCAGCCATACCTTCAACATTCTTTGTCTCTGCCTCCAGACAGTCAGCCCCAGCAACAGGGGGAGGGAGTTGTAAAGACAACAGCAGTTAACATTTCTTCAACACTTATTATGTGCCAATTTACTATGTCTAGTGATTTCTCTATATATTATCTAATTTAATCCTCACATAATCCTAGGGGGCAGATACTATGATTATTCCCTTGTTACAGACGAGGAGATTGATGCATAGAGAGATTAAGCAATGTGCCCACATTGGTAAGTGTGGCTCCGGGAATTGAACCCCAGCAGTCGGATTCCAGAGCTGGAGCTCAGTCAATGGATATATTCAGAAGACATAAGCTCTCATCAATTCTACCTTTGCAAGGTAGGTTTATCCCAAACAATAGATAATCCAGAAATGATTTCTCTTTGTCTTTGGAATGCATGCTCTGCTTTCTGGGGGCAGGAATTCCACCTTGTTACTTGCATTTTTCCGCAGTCGGGCTTGAGGATGAGATCGGGTATTCCTTGAGCACCTAGCTCCCTGTGGCAGTGGGCAGTCTTCATACAAGATTGGGCTCAGTGGAATAATCCATTAACAGACAACCCAAATGAGGCTTTCCTACCAGACATGCCCTCATAGTAAGAAACTAGTAAAAACCTCCCCCGGAGAAATGGAAGCGTTCAGTTGTCACAACAGTGGCTCTAGTCTTCACCCAGGGTTGGGCAAGAATCCCAGGGCTGGACAGCTTTGGGGAGCTTCTGTGAAGGGTCCAGCCAGGGTCTCTGGGAAGTGTGTTCCTAGCCAGTTCCTATTCGCCACCTCCCCCTTTGATCCGCCCCTGTTTAACTGTCACTTGGTAACCTAGAAAACTTTTTTTTTTTTTTTGCTGTGAAAGCTTGAAGTATGAAATAGTTTATTCCAAATGAGCTCTAGTAGAGGAACTTTAAGAATCTTAAAAGATGAAAAATCTTGGGGCACCTGGGTGGCTCGCTCGTTAGGTGTCTGCCTTCGGCTCAGGTCATGATCTCAGGGTCCTGGGATCGAGCCCTGCATCGGGGCTCCTTGCTCTGCGGGAAGCCTGCTTCTCCCTCTCCTGCTCCCTCTGCTTGTGTTCCCTCTCTCGCTGTCTCTCTCTCTGTCAAATAAGTAGATGAAATCTTTAAAAAAAAAAAAAAAAAAGATGAAAAATCTTGAGGGTAGTATATAGAAGAAAATCATCTTGAACATATGCCCCCCCCCCCATCCTTTTCTTTCCATTGTTTAACTTCAGAGAAGACTACAAGGGAGCAATGGCAGTTCTGAAATATTTGTGCTGGACTTAACTGAGATTCTGCTACCACTTTTGCTGTCTTACTCCCAAACCTCAGGTCATTTAAGGTTTCTGCCTTAAAAGAAAAAACCCATTAATGTCATTCCTCTCCCCTGCCACATCTTTCTAGGGCTTCTAACACCCTCCCCATGTCCCCTCTAGGATACAGACATTCTGGTAAAGGCCCTGGGACAGGATGTGATTTGGGCACTCTCTGTGACCTTGTGCAGCCATCTAACAGATACCCCTTATTCCATTAGCACTCTTCTCTCTGGAAAGCAGTTCTAGTGCCTCCTGTTTCCATAAGTCTCCTCTTGCCCATGTGCCAGATGTATGGTACAAGAACCGGAGGGATAGCAAAAATCAGGTCAACACTTCGATGCAGATTGTAGGGAGAAAGCCTATTGTGTACATGGTTTCATTCTTGTCCCTCCCAGCTTTAATTGACATATAACGTTGTTTAGGGGATACAGTGTCATGATTTGATATGTATATATGTTGCAAAATGATTACCACAATAAAGTTAGTCAACACATCCATCACCTCATGTAATTATAATTTTTTTTTGTTTTGAAAACTTTTAAGATCTACTCTCTTAGCAACTTCCAAATATACAAGACGGTACAGTATTGTTAACTAGAGTCACCTTGCCGTACATTATATCCCCAGAACTTATTTATCATATAACTGGAAGTTTGTACCCTTTGACCCCCTTCACCCATTTCTCTGCTACCTCCCCGGCCTCCCAACCGCTGGCAGCCACCAGTAAGATTCCTGGTTTCTATGAGTTTGATGGGTTTTTTAGATTCCACAAATATGTGAGATCATTCACTATTTGTCTCTCTCTGTCTGACATATTTCACTTAGCATAATGCTTTCAGTGTCCATCCGTGTTGTCCAAGTGGCAGGATTTCCTTTCTTTATGGCTGAGTAGGATTCCATTGTGCATATATACTATACTTTCTTTATCCATTCTTCTGTTGATGGACACTTAGGTTGTTTCTGTGTCTTGGCCATGTGAATAATGTTGCAGTGAACATAGGAATGGCAAAATCGCTTTGAGATAGTGATTTCATATCCTTCAGGTGTATACCCAGAAGAGGCATTGCTGGATCCTGTGGTAGTTTTATTTTTAATTTTTTGAGGAACTTCTATACCGTTTTCCATAGTTGGTGCACCAGGTTACGTTCCCAACAACGGTGCACAAGGGTTCCTTTGCTCCACATTCTCACTAGCACTTCTTGTTTCTTGCCTTTTTGATACCAGCCATTCTGACAGGTAGGAGGCCATATCTCACTGTGGTTTTGATTTGCATTTCCCTGATGATGAGTGATATTGAGCACCTTGCATGTACCTGTTGGCAATTTGAATATCTCCTTTGGTAAAATGTCTATTCAGGTTCTTTACTCTTTTTAATAATATTTTTTGCTATTGAGTTGTATGAGTTCTTTATATATTTTGGATATTAATTCCGTATCAGATATGTGGTTTGCAAATATTTTCTCCCATTCTGTAGGTTGCCCTTTCATTTTGTTGATGGTTTTTGTTTTGCCGTGCAGAGCTTTTTAGTTTGGTTTGATGGAGTCCCGCTTGTTTATTTTTGCTTTTGTTGCTTGTGCTTTTCATGTCATATCCAAAAAAATCATTGCCAGTGTTTTATTCTTAAAAGGATTTTCTGACAGGCTGGTGCCTCTTCCTTATCTCTAAATTGTCTCTTCCTTCTGAGGTATATTTTATCATTTTAATATTACCTCAGGACCAAAAATATTACTCTTTTTTTCTTAAGATGAACTTTTAATTAATTGACTGATTATTTTTATTTTTTTATACTAGAAAGGCACATATTCAAAGAGTGAAATAGTTCTATTGGGTTTATTATACTCCTCCCTGAAATAACAGTCCTTAGTACCTCTACTGTATTTCTTCTGTTTCGGAAGTAACCACTTTCACCTGTTTTATTTAGCTAATTATCTGATATATATATATATGTCCATGTTGTTCAGTAAGATGCATGATTGTTCTGGGTTGATCTTCCCACTACGGCAGATAAGGATTTAGCTCTCTCCACCCTACCATCACACACATACCCCCTGCCCCAAATCCTATCTTCCCGATATAATTAATATCATAACCTTGATTAGAACAGTATTCTTTATTTATATTATTATATCTATGCTATTAAAAGCTGAGTCTTGTACAACTTTGATTACATTATTATTTCTGTACAACGTGTTTGTTTTTCATGGGGTTAATCATTGTGTTATTGTTTGTTTTTCCTACTGGGTTGGTTTTTCTAAGTATTTACCAACCCCAAAGGCTTTGAAAGTTGTTTAAATCTGCTAAGATGCTCAAATACATCAAGTCTTCTATCAGTTTTCTCCTCCTGAAGCAGTCTCTCTCCGGGCTCTGAAGGTGCTCTGAGGAGCGGGGTTGCTCTCTCTGCTGGGCATGTAGCCGGCTCCTGGGATCGCCCTGCTCCATTACGGGGTTGCTCTCTCTGCTGGGCATGTAGCCGGCTCCTGGGATCGCCCTGCTCCATTATTCTACACTGTGCTTCTCTCGTGTATTGGCTTGTCTGCCTTCCTCTTGGTTTACTATATCTTTTTGAAGCATATTTTACGTACTTAAGTAGCTTCCAGAGAATCAATACGTGGGAGGTGAATTTTTTGTGAAACTGCATGTCAGAAAATGTCCTTATTATATGTGATTTTTTTTTTTTCCTCTTTCTGGAAGCTTGTGGAATCTTGTCTTTGTCCCTAGGGTTCTGAATTTCATAACGATATATCTCGATGTAGATTGATTTGTATCCAGTGTCCTGGGTGTTATGTGCCCTCTGAAGTTGGAAGCTCATGGCCCCTTAAACTTGGGGAAATTTCCTCAACTTTTTTAATTGATGCTTTTTCCCCTTCTATTTTCTCTGTTGTCTTTTTCTGAAACTTCTATTACTTGGATATTGGACCTGCTGAGAGGGTTTCTATTTTTCCCTCTTTTTTTTCCCTTTTGCTCCACTTTCTGGGAGACTTCACCAGCTTTATATTCCATCTCACACCTTTATTGAGTTTTTCTTTTTCTTCTATCATGTGTTTCATTCTCTTTACTTTGGAATGCTCCTTTTTTATATGATACTATTCTTATTTCAGTACGGCAATACTCAGCTCTTAGTGTTTGGTGTTCTTTGAAGTTTTCTTCTTATATGGCCATTGACCTTCAACTTGCTTGTTTCTGTTTGTTTTGGTCTCTCAGTGTCACAGCAGGGGCTTTCTAGAGATCCTGGAGGTACTTGATTTGTCTGTAGGCATTTAGGAACGGGGACTAAAATGCTGATTGGAAGCTCTGAGTGCCTGTGTAGGGCTTCTCAACCATGAGCTTCACCATAGGCTGATCATAGGACACCTCCCACGTGAGTCTCGTTAGTTGTCTGCTCTTGGGCTGTTCAGCGTTTTTTTCATTCCTCTGCCTGGAGGGTAAAAGCCTGATTGCCTGCATTCTGGGAGCCAACTAAGAGAAGATGGCTGGTGGTCTCAGCATCTGATATGCATATGTTCATTTAATCCCATTCATTTGCCCTCAACTGTGCTGTTTTCCCCCTCCTCCCCCTCACACCGCCCCCAGTCTAGAGGCCTTCTCTTACTCTCTGTATAAAATGAATCTCCAGTTATTTACTGGGGCTTTGGGGGATGGGGAAATAGCCCACATTAGGGGTAGAGTTACTTAAAAATAAAAATATATAAAAAGCGGCGCCTGGGTGGCTCAGTCATTAAGCGTCTGCCTTCGGCTCAGGTCATGATCCCAGAGTCCTGGGATCGAGCCCCGCATCGGGCTCCCTGCTCAGCGGAAAGCCTGCTTCTCCGTCTCCCACTCCTCCTGCTTGCGTTCCTTCTCTCGCTGTGTCTCTCTCTGTCAAATAAATAAAATAAAATCTTTAAAAATATATATATATATATAAAAAAAATCCCTTTACTATCCTTCATTTGGTTTTGGGAGGAAACAAACGTAGCCTCCTGTGTGCAGCCTTCCATTTGTACCTAAAAGCCTCACCATTGCTGTTTATTTACTGATGCCCAAGTGACTGAAGCTTTTAAAAGGGATGGATATTCAGTGGCCCATGGTAAACGCTACAAAGTATCCTTCAGAGAAAGAATGACCAGACCACAGCCCTTTGATTAAGAGAATTCGGTTAGTCAACATTTTTCTTTTAAACCGAGGCTGTTCAGAAGATTTAGTTCCTCACCCACAACTCCTTTCCTCTTCTTTCATCTGCACCCTCCCCCCCCCAGCCTCTCATTGTGTTGCCCAGTCCAAATTGAAGTTCTTGTGGGGCGACCTTGGGGAGGCATCAGGTTGCAGAGGATGAGGTAGTGAAGGGAAGGTGAAAAAACGAGGGAGGTGGGCTCAGGGCAGCACGTCGTGTGGGATCCATGTCATGCTTTTATCCAGACTGCTGTGGACTGCCTCTGCCCCCTTCTTATGGCTGGGGGTCAGAGCCGCAGTGCTCTTTAAAGCCATGGCTTCTTTTAAGCTCAGTAGAAACTACACACATCACTGGACTGGCTCAAACATCACCGGATTTGGTTATCTCTTTAAAGAGGAGCGTGCCTTCAGCTTCTTAGCTGTGGAGAGAGTGATGTGAAGCGTAGCCGCTCTGACTCCAGAAACAGGATGACCTTAGAAGCAAGCTGGAGAGCATGGTTTCCGGTAGTTCTGAGCCTGCCCTTCTATATTCCTTCTTTAAATATCTCCTCTAGTGACTTCAAAACTTGATGTCATGTCATACGTATTCAAACTTGATATCATATGTTTTCCCCTTATGTTTAAATCTTTGTTTCCTATTTAAAATTTTCTCTTTTCTTTTCTTTAAATCTTTCAACAAGTATTTATTGAGCAGCCATATCTGCCAGGTCCTGGGATCGACACAGTCCCTGCCCTCATGGGCTTAGGTCCTGGCAGAGGCCAGTGCAAAGCCTTGGGCTGGTGGGATGGGGCAGTGGGAAGTGCAAAGGGCGACAGATGCTTCCTCGTTTTGGGCAAAGAGGCCCGGGGATGTGAGGAGCCGCGGCCCGAATGAATCTCAGTCATGCCCTTTCCAGGGAAGAGGGCTGACGTCTCCCTGCTGACTCCATGCAGCCATTAAAATTTTGTTTTTTATTGGAGGAGTTCTGTAATGTATTTTTTTGGATCTAAGTTAGTAGAGTTTCAGGGGATAATAAATAATGACCCCTCCACCTTCCTGAGTTCAAAATTAGTTGAGAGACAAAGAAGACAAGCATAGGGAGATAAAAATCTAACCTTTATTATTGATTTTTACCGGTAAAACAAATTGAAAAAGGCCATGTTAGGTCTGCTGGCCAGTATGGGCATGTTACTATTTCGCCCCTGTATTTGACATCCAATCCACTCACTGACCAAATTGGACAATCATAGGCCATGAGTATCTGACCATCTAAAACCTTTAACAAGACCGAGAGGAATAGCTCCTGCAAAGGAGTTAGTAAGGGGCTGAAAGAGAGGCTAGAGGTATTCGTGTAATGGAAGTTCCCTCCATGGAACATGAGGAGAGGAGAAGTGTGTTCCATACATGGGGAGATACCAGTTTCCCTGAAGGCACACCATCAATTTATAGCAGATGCTCAGGAAAAAAAAAATACTGTATTAGATCAGGTTGTATGACACATTCAGATTTCAGAAACATTAAAAGCATTTTGCCTTCTTAGAAGTCAGGAAGGATAGTGTTATAAGCTATCAATCGTTTGTTCTTTCGGTAAACACCTTCACTACGTTTGGCCTGAGTGGTGTGCACACCCTCAGCTGGGGCAGGGAGCCCCTGCTGAAATTCCAGGCCTGTTACAAACTAGCTGGGAGTCCTTGGCTCCCCTGAACCTCTCTAGGCCTGGTTTTCATCTGCTCAATGAGGAATGGGGGACCAGCCCAATACATGAACAGATAAAAAGGATGAGGGATAAACCTAGGCTTCCACAGCTAATTAGTTTCAGAGTTGGGACTAAAACCCAAGTATCTTCCATCCCTAGTCTCATTGTTCTCTACCATATCCAGTTCAGACTGATTCTTAAATTGAATATATACAAAACAGTTTAGCACCACAGAAGCGATCATTCATTTGTTCATTCATTCATTTATTTATTCGTTCAACAGAGCATCTTTTTTTGTGCCAAATACTGTGCTAAGCAATAAGTATGAAGAAAACATGTTCTTGGGGTGCCTGGGTGGCTCAGTCGGTTAAGCGTCTGCCTTCGGCTCAGGTCATGATCCCGGGGTCCTGGGATCAAGTCCCACATTGGGCTCCCTGCTCAGCGAGGAGCCTCCTTCTCCCTCTCCCTCTGCCTGCAGCTCCCCCTGCTTGTGCTCGCTCTCTCTCTCTCTCTGTCAAATAAATAAATAAATAAAATCTTAAAAAAAAAAAAAGAAAACACGTTCTTGTCTCTATATGTAACAGCATGCAGCCTGTGCCCTTATGTGTTTGCAGCCCTTATGTGACCACCTCAAGTACGACCCTTTACTTATAGCCTCACTTGAAGCGCTTCAAACTGATCCCAGGTCTTCAAGGAGATACAGACCTCCTTGGCTGCCCTGAAACCATCAGCCCTCTGTGCTCTCCCTGAGACCTACAGTGATGCCCCTGCGGTAGATATGACCCACCCCTAAGAATAGCTCGTACCATCTTAGCACATAAGTTCTTCAAGCGCCTAAAGAGAAAAACTACAGAGTGAGGTCCAGAACCGTGCACTGGCCTCATTATGGTTGTTTCTCTCCTTCTGTTTCTAGGGTGCGCAAGCTGGCATTACTATGTAACCATGCCGATGCCAGCCTCCACCTTCACGATCGCAGTGGGCTCCTGGACAGAAATGAAGCCAGAGCCCTGCTTGTTCAAGGATCTGGCAGCAGAGAGAGCCCTCTCACCTTCCGAGGCTGACTTCAGGTTGGTATTTGGGAGCTTGCTGAAAAACAAACACTTAAGGGAGCAGTATGATGCATTTATTCCAAGCACTGGGAATGTGAGTCATCCCTGCTGAGAAGCTAAACCAAAATATGATTAATCAAAGCAGGAAAAACCCTACTGGGAGGGAAAGAGAGTTGAGAGGCAGAAATGTGGGCATATTGTTTATGCAGAAAGAAAGAGAAAAGAAGGATATATGAAGTCCTCTGTGAAGTCAGGTGAAATATTTTTATGTGTTTGGGTACGTCAACAGAATCCTCAGATTCAACACTTTCCCTCCTATACTTTTTAACTTTGGTTTTCAGTGCTTATTTGGTCAAAAACACAACTTAATGAAAAGGAGTTGCTTGTCTGTTGGATTACTTTGTAGGCCACTCTGCTGTTTAGGTCCCCGGGACTGCTGTTAGCAGTACATTTGTAGGGTCAGCCCTCCTTCAGTGGGGCTAGTCAGCCTGCTCCGAGCTCAGGACACAAGGTAGCTGTTGCAAGGTCATGGGGCAACGAGTAACCTACTGGGTCAGGACTCCATTAACTTTGGTAGTGATTTCTTCTTTTTTCAGAGTGATCGGAGAAAAATCTGTTTAAAGTTTTTAAGAAGCAGCACAGACCATTAGATATTCACTCACAGCCTCCCCACACGTCCAACTGTTTCTAACTTCGAGAGCCAAAAGGGAGGAGGGGAATGTCCATAGGAGGTACAAAGTGTCCAAATTGTGCATCGTTGCATCATGTTCATTCCTAAGACTTTTACACCCAGCTCAGTTTAATCACTTTTCCTGTTTATACAGAGTCACTAGGTCCATTACCTTCTGGTGGAGAAAGCCTAGAGTAATGGTACAGATGGCTAGTTCATCCTTGAAAACCAACTAAGATATGCTTTTAGTGCAAATTCCTTTTGCGCCGGTTATATTTTGCCATGTTGCTTTCACTCTTACTGCAGTGGCTGCAGTGACGGTTGGTACTGTGAGGACGGAAAGCCACTGAGCCCTCTCCTATGACAGGCATGTCTTATTGCTTGTGTTTTGCTTTTTGGAGGAAGGGAGGTAGTTTCCACTTCCTGCTTAGTAACTTGCCTATTTTGGACTATCTCCCCTGAGCTATACAGAGTATCCGAGGTTGCTTCTTGGATTTTATTTATGCACGCTTGAGGGAAGAGGAGAGTTGTGGACAGAAGTGACATGTGTTACTTTCATGTGGGAATATTTAATTGCATGTGAGACCCTCAAGTGATCCCTTCCCCTGCCACTGAGCTCAGAATAGGCCTCATTTTGCAATTTCGGGTAGCCCAGATTTCTGCGTGGGAAGGACAGGTGCCCTGGAGAGTTACTTGGATGCTCAGTGGACTTGTTATGAGCAAGAAATAAACTTTTTTTTTTTTGTTAAGCCACTGAAACACTGGGGATGTTTGGTATTGCAACATATCCTAGCCTATCCTGAACTGATACAGAAGTCACTGGATGTTTGAAGTCAGGGAAAGTCTTGATCTAAATGTCATCTTGGTTAGTCCTGAGAGTAAGCCTATAAGATAGATAGGCTTTATTATCACAATTTTATAGATAAAGATACTGAGGCTTTAGACAGCAATGTGTCCGTGTTCATATCTCTACTGCGTTACAACACCCGGATTCCTATCTGGGCTTGACTCCTTAAGGAGGTGATTCAGAATCTTACTTGGGGACATTGGGTTTTTTGTTTTGTTTTTTTTAAGATTTATTTATTTATTTTAGAGAGAGAGAGCGCACAAGCGGGAGGGGCAGAGGGAGAAGGAGAGAGAATCTCAAGCAGACTCCACGTGGAGTCCGATGTGGGGCTTGATCCCAGGATCCCGAAATCATGGCCTGAGCCAAAACCAAGAGTCGGACACTTAACTGACTGCGCCACCCAGGTGCCCCTACCTGGGGACTTTTAAAAACTGTGTATGATGTCCATGCCTCACCTGGAGTCTGATCCACCTTCGTACCTGGAGAGTCAGTACCATGACTGAGTGACTGTTAATTGGAATGTGTCACGCTGGTACAGACGACAGAAGTTGAGAGTTCTGCCTTTGAGTGTGAAGCAGTCCGTACTGCTTGGGTAGGGTTCTCGGGGCAAAGCCATTCTTTCCTGCTCTGTGGAATAAAGACTTTGCTTGGGGTTTTCCAATTCTTCATGGTGAAGAAGCAGCCTCAGGGCTGCTTGACTGTCAGAGGAGGTGTGCAGTTGAAATCCGTGTGCCTTAGGGGAAGGCAAAGAAAGAAATGTGTTATTTTGTCCTTCTAGCCATATTCCCAGGGATATGAGGTTGGGGAGCGGGCAGCAACCATTTCTTATGTGTTCCTTCTGCTGCCCAGGGGCCACTGAGGTGGCTTTTCACCTTGTTTGCATCCATAATTGTGAAGGAGGCGGCCGTGGCCACTTCATGTGGGCATCCTGGGAAGAGACGGCATCTGAAATTCCGGTTGGGGTTTAGGGGAAGGGGGTCAGTATGACTTTTTTCTTGTCTTTTCAAATTTGCAACCAGCTGTGAAACAGGCAGAAGGAGAGCACAGGGAAAGTTTTCATAATTGGCCTGAGCTCAGGACTACTCAGGTGCACGACCTCAGTGGGCTTTCTAATACTCCGTTTCCAAGCCAGACAGACTGACCCATCCAGTTACCTGCGCAGCTGGACTGCTGCTGGTCTCCACAGCACAGGTCCATGCAGGCTGCCTCATGGCCAGAAAGTACCCCGTCTGTGGGCAAGCAGATTGGAAAAGAGGAAGCCCAAGAGTGGCCAAGCCGATCAGAGCGGCTGGAGCCAGGTCAAAGGTGCCACTCCAGGGAGGCACATCCTCATGTGGGAACGCGAGGCCTGGGGAACGGAGTCCTTCCCACACTCCCTTCCATGTCTGACATGCTATGATGAAGTTTCCCCTTCATTTATCACCATGCTTGTCCATCAGAAATGTACTGCTGATAAAATAATAGCTTGCATTTGCTTAATCCTTCCCTGGCTGCGTGCTTCATGTGTGCTGTCTTTAGTCATCAGAGGGTAGCTTTGTGTTTTTATCCATTAAATCTCTGGCTCCGTGCTCGGTTTGCCAACAAAGGTACTCTGAAGTGCCAACTGCAGTCGTGTTTTCGGTTATGTTCACATCTGGTCCCCTTGCCTTCCCCGCCCCCCTTTTCTACTTCAAACCTTCCTGAGACCACCAGTTCAATTCACGTAAATGTAACTTTTATAGGGGCCTTATATACCACAGGCTTTCATTTGCCTAAAGTGTTCATCTGGGTCCCAGAAATTTGGCCAAAGTATTGGTCACTGAACTTTTGATCACTGTTCATGTGGGCTAAATTATAGGAAGAACATTCCCTCTTCCAGCTCCAATTCTACACGTGCTCCGGCCCACTCTGGGTGAGCATTTTGGTAAATACATTAATTAGAAGGCATTTAAGTAAACCATTGAAAGTTTATTAATTTTCTTCGGCTGCAGCATAACCGTCTCCAGCCACAGAGGAATCTTTGTATTATGTTTAACCTCTGGAGGCCTTTGTTAAAGCACTGTCTTCACTTTGGGCCCATACAGTTTAGTCACGACACGGAAACTTGGATAAAGTCCAGAGGAACTCAGCAAAAATTATTAAAAGCGTGGAAAATACGTTCCACGAAGAAGAAAAGGCATTGAGGTTGTTCATCCTAAAGAAGGGACGGCTTGGTGGGAGAAGTGGCCTTTTTGAGAGTTGTGAAGTCTATGGAAAGTGGCCTGTGGACCTTGCAGGATGAGGCCCTATTTCTGTATCTCTGAAAGGCTAGGAAAGAAGGAATGATATATAAGTCATGGGGGAAAAATACCAATTTCCAGTACACCCTTTGCTATAAGAGAAGCCTTTCCAAATCTTCCTGCCTTGGTGTGATTTCTCCAGCCCTGGCTCCCTGGTGTAGTTCAGCCTTCTGGTTTTTATAGCACATACTGCATTTTGCTTCGTAAAATCCTAGAATGCCCTAAGGAAACCCATCCAGCTTTCAGGCACAACCACATCATCGTATATATTGACATCATTGTCAACAACTCATTGGGGGCTGGTGCTGGCGTTTTGAACACTTGTGATTTTTACCGTATCCAAGCATCTACTCTGCTTGCTAAAATATGTTAATAAATTGTCTAAACATCTTACTGTGTGTCACTGTACTCATCAGAATTTTAAATTTTTTCTTCCAACAAAACTGTAAACTCCTCAAAGGTAGGGTTGGAAATTTATTCGTATGTCTGTACGTGGCATACCTTTGGGGTGCCTTGAGTAGAGCAAGAATGCAGGAAATAATTACTAAATTGTCGGGTTGAACTGTGAAAAAAGGACGTGCATTTCCAGGGGAAACTTCCAGTGATTCCTTTTGAGCCTATGACAGGGAAATGTCTGTGTCAGCTACTTTCAATACATCTCATTCTCGAAACAAGAGGAGGGCTGAAGGAGAGAACCTCTTTAGGCAACTTCCAATCTTGTGATTCTAAGTGAAACGTGGTCACCCTTCTTCTGTGGAGAAACCTCTTGTAAAATAATTTCAGCCCAGAAGTCGTAGGAGAGGGAACCAATGTTCTGGTTCCCATCATTTACCAGCCTAATATTTATTTCACCAGTTCTTCCCACTCTTGGCAATATTAATGGGCAACATTGACAAGGAGGAGCAGGAAACCAGAGAACCACAGAGCAGCTGAGCTCAGCTTCTAGAAAAATCCAGGACCCAAATTTACTCAAGAAGATTAATGCAGTATGTGGGGAAGGAAGGTCGGGAGGGAGGAGCTTATGATGACTCACGATGTGACGAAAAGAATAGTTCTTATTCCTTAGGAATGTTGTGTGGATTAATTGGGATAATGCACATGAAGTGTTCAGAACAGTTCTTGCCACATAGTAAATATTCAGTAGCAGTTGTGGGAGGAGTTATTGTTTATTATTCTTATTATCATCAGTGCAGATTATTTATAAATAACAATCAAGCATTATTATTAATCTTAACTATTAAAATATTTACCCTGATTACAAGTGTGGGCACAGGGAATAGCGATTTGCAAATGCTTGATTCGCTGATGATACTGAGAGTAGGTTGGAGCAGGCACAGAAATGAACAGCTGAAGGTTAGTGGGGAAGGAAGCATGTTTGAGTGAATTCTGGCTTCATGGAGGACTATTCATGACATTAGAAACGTACGATATTCCCTCACCACATCAGGAACAAGGCTGTTGGCATGAAGAGGGGCGGGGGCCTCATGTGGAGAGTTGCCATAGAATCACAGTGCCAGAAGAAACCTTAGAAACCATTTTTTGTTTTTTTTAATTAAAGTATAATTAACATACAATAAAATGCACAGATCTTAAGTGTTTGGCTTGATGAGTTTTTGATCATCGTTTACACCCTAAACTGATACAGAGAACGCTCCCACACCCAGTAAGTTCCCTCTAATCAATTCCTCCCCCCCGCCCCCTGCAGCCATTTTTGTGAGACCATGGTAGAGACGACGAGAAGGAGCCCCCAGGTACTGAGGGGCTTTCCTCACGTCACAGTTAGCCCGTCTGAGAAAAGCCACTGAAGCCCAGCTTTCCTGATCCCGATGTCAGAACCTTTGTGTCATCTTCCCTGATGCCACTTCCATTTTTTAAAAAATTTTATTTATTTATTTGAGAGAGAGAGAGAGATCACATGCACGTGAGCAGGGGGAGGGGCAGAGGGAGAGAGAGATCTCAGACGGACTCCCCACTGATGCCTGATGCTGGGCTCTATCTCATGACCCTGAGATCATGACCTGAGCCGAGATCAGGAGTCTGACGCTTAACTGACTGAGCCACCCAGGTGCCCCAGCCACTTCCATTTTTATTGGGAGCCTTAATGGTCTCACTTACCTGTAGCTTGATTGCCTTAAAGTCCTGCATTTTCTTCCAGGCTTTGATTATGAAAAACGGTGCTAATACACACAGCTGGAATAACCTTCATCCCCCTGGCTAGAGCTATTCATATCCAGAGAGAATTTAACTCACCTTTTCTCTTCAACAAATTGTGTGGTTTTGTTTTTTGTTTTTTGTTTTTTTTTGAGAGAGAGAGAGAGTGTGAGCACTCGAGCTGGGGAGGGGAGAGGGGCAGAGGGAGAGGGAGAGAGAGAAAATCCCAAACAGGCTCCATGCCCAGTGTGACCCTGAGATCATGACCCGAGCTGAAATCCAGAGCCAGATGCTCAACAGACTGAGCCACCCAGGTGCCCCTACAAATTGGCTTCTTTTTTTTTTTTATACCTCCAACTATTCTCTGACCTTTCTTGGCTGCAAGAAATAGTCTGGCCCCATGATAATTTTCTAGATAGGCCGGTGGAATACCTCTGCGAAATTATGCTTTCATAAGTAGAATTTAAACTTACGCCCTAACTTTGTACTGAAGATGCCTCCACACCTCCAGTCTCTCCATTATTTAATGTGCTCTGAAAGTTTTTTAGTAGAGTGTAAGCTTAAATTATTATCGCCCATTATACATCTCTGTAAATATATTAGGTGATTAACTCAATAAATGGCTTCATAAGACCTTTGGGTACTTGTCATTGGGTAGACATTTGCAACATTTTCATGTTAAATGCTTACCACCAGGCACCTGTCCTCACTTTCTCCATAAAGCAAGGGTATCAATCCAGGGGCGTTGGCTAGCATTCGATGTCAGTCATTATATTCTTGCTGTCACCTTATCCTGGCAGAAGTGTTGAGGGGTCTCCAACCATTTTTCTTACCCTCACCAGTGGTGAAATGTCCCCCGTGCTGGAAGCTGTGTTCTATGCACCAGGCTGGGGGGATGGCGAGGCTTATCTCCAGAGCTGTGTGGATCTCCTTGGGCGGAGCTGGCTTTGGATGAGCGAAAGGCACTTTAGAAATCTGGAGAGGAATTATTGTTGTGGCGTGCCCCTTTTGGGACATGCCAGCATTTTAAGATTTCTCATTATTCACCGTGACTCCAACAAAAACCCATAGTTAGAATTATAATTTGTAAATTAAAATTAGAGGGGCTTTCCATTGTGTTTGAATAAAGGATGTGTGAACAGGCAAAAAAAATTGAGTTCCCTTTGATGTGGGTTTCTTTGTGTAGATAAGTTCTCTCGAGGCCTATGAGTCAGGTTCTAGGAATTCTTGCTCGGCTCCACCTTTGACAGAAGAACTGGCAGTGATCAGATGGTACCGGCTGGGCTCTGATCTGTTTCCTTAAAAGGTTGATTCAGTTCAATTTGTATCGAAAGAGCACTGGGGAAGGTATTGTTTCAAAAATGCCTCTGTATTCTGTAAGAACACAACTTCTGATGGCCTTTAATAAGAGCACCTAGATAACTTTTGAGTAAAATGGATTGTGTTCTTTTGAAAAGTTGAAACCTGTCCTATCAGTGGGTTCATTATTCTACCTGAGTCCACATCTTTTATTCTAGGAAATTCCAGAATGGGATCCCAAATTTGGCTTTGCACCATCCTTAACGTTCTGAGTTACGAGTTGTTTCTGATTTGGAGATTTTTTTCCATGGTGATATTTGAAAAGCACATTTCTGAGGGCAGAAATTTTGCTTTTTACTTTCAGGAGGGGGTTGTTTCGTTGCTTTGAGTCTTGGAGGGTTTCCCCCTGTTATTCTAAAATAAGTGGTAAAATCTACTTTCACTTAGTTTAGATTGAAGCTATTCAGTCAATTCAGCGCGTCAGTAAGTATTTTGACCAGTAAGTTTTCACTGCTGCACAGAAACAGCCAAGCCAAGAATTCAGTTGAACTGTCTTGATTGGGAGCCCATGTGAACCACTGTCTCTTAGAAGTTGTGCACGTCTGCGAGAGTTGCTCACCTCCACGGCAACAAGAATAAACCTGATTTACCATAAAGCGCATCTGTTTATTTTGTGTTGTTCCCAGGTATGTTGGCGTTTGTGGTCACACGGAATACCCCTGCCGCTTCCAGAATCCTTCCGCTACCACCCAGGAAATTGTTCCTCATCGGGTCTTTGCCCCAGTGTGCCTCCAGGGTGCCTGTCAAGAGACCCTTTTGCAGCTGGTCCCCCCGTGCCTCTCAGCAGCACACTCCATCCTGGGAACACACCCATTCTCCAGGCTGGACATCCTCATCGTTCCTGCCAACTTCCCGAGTCTGGGGATGGCCAGGTATGTTGTGCCATGGTGGCACTCGGATTACATGCTTTGGAATGACTTCGACGATTTCTTGCTTTTCCTGAACGCTGTCAGAGCTGCCATTTGGTTAGGATGGTCTGCTTGGACCTCTCATTGCTGCCTTGAGGGAGAGTTCGCGTGTAGATTCCACCACGGGGGAGGGAGCCTTTAGGTGTCACGGGCTCAATCAACTGCCTTGAAAATAAAAAGCTCACGTTGTTGCTCGGATTGAAAACACATTGTGCCCCCAGAGTGATGTATGTTGGACCGTGGCTGATGAGTGGCTGGTTAGCTTGCTTAGGTGGTGAGAGCACAATGCTAATGAGCACAAGGTCATAGCTCTGGGCAGAGTAACACAACTTAGTTCCAGGGCCACAGGCTGCTCACCTAATCCTGACCAGCTGTCTCATCCATTCTCGACATTGGTCACAAGGGCAACGACTCGAGAGCCCCTGTGTCAGAGAGACTGTGGATGGATCAGTGTAAATCCATCACCGCTGCTGGAAAAACAGCTCAAAGCAGATGGCTTACTGGGGGGGTGGGGAGGTGGGGGGGAGTCACTTGTCTTGCTACTATTTTTAAATATAATAAGTGCATTATTCTTACTGTTTTCTCAGTTTTGTTCTTACGGAAAATCAAGACACGCAAGTTGAACCTTTCCCTCTCTGTTATTTTCATCTAAAACTCGTTCCTTGATGCTGTCGTTCATTCAGTAATAGGTACCTGAGTTTCCCTTGGCATTTTACTTGTTATGCACTCTGGATTTTACTTGGTTATATTTCTGTTTGAAAATCTTAATCATTAACAGTGAATATGCTTGACTAAGGATAGGAAGAATAAGCTCATCAAAACACGTGACTTTAAGTTTTTCCCTATTAGTCAAGGAAATTCCTGCTGCCAGTTAATTTCCATGCTTTGGAGCAGCTGTTGTTTGTGGTGTTTTCCCTGAAAACTGCATACATTCTGAGTCGAAAAGAACTGACCAGAACATTTGCTTTTGATCTTTACTACATACGTATACTTTTTAAAGCTGGCTAGCTATTCTTAATCCTTGAGGAGGTCTGAGAAAGTCATTTAGGCTGATTTTTTATCCTGTATTTATGAAGATAATGGAAATGTAGAAACTAGGGTAATTGTCTATATTTGGTAACATGCATCAGTATTGTTTGGGATGTCTATATATAGAATTTGTCTTAACAAGGGGGCTTCTTCGGTCCCTTTGAAGAGTCTGCTGGACTTAATTTAAGCAGAATTGTTGGCGACGAAGAAAGGGTTGTTCATTAAATGTTTCTCATTTGTACCCAGTTTTGAGGGGCTGTATTTATTTGGGAGTCTTTAGCACTTTATGAGAGTTGCAGTTTTTCAGGGCATGTTTGCTAACAGTTCCAAGTTCTGACCTGAGGGAACCAGAGGCAGAGTATTTTTCATACAGAGGACCTCATTTTCTGTAGCTCCTTCCTGACAGCAGTCTGCCAAAACCAGAATTTGTTGACCTGCAGGCCATTCTGTGAAGCCTCTCTTTGCAAGTTTGCATGCCCAAGCAGGTAGGCAGTGGGTTTACTGCTTTTTGAGATATTTAAAGTGACTTAAACATGCTTAACTCTGTATTTTGAAAGTAAGAAGCCTAAGAACCCTAAGGCCAAATGGTACTGGGCACAAATGTCAGAAAATGTGGTGGTGATAATAACTCAGCAGCAACAAGACTGCTTTTATGCTTAAAAACAGAAGAACCATACATTTAAAAATTTGTGGTTGGTTGTCAAATATCATTTTCCCCCCATTTTTTTCTTTCTTTTTAGACAGTGGAAGTAGTCTGCCCTGGTCTAGATGTTTTCCTGAGCTTAGTTAACTGTTCCCTGTATTTGAGATGCAGAGGGAGGATTATGGTATCTTCCACTGCCAGTTGGGGGTGGGGGGGAGCACTGTGTTTTTCCTAACTGTGGCCTAAATTGATTCCACTTGGCTTGGCTTGACTCTCGCGGGATCCCAACACCTTGGGCCACATGCAACTGAGTGGGGTTTATGACTCAGCTGGCTCCCGGGGCCCTGCTGCCTTATTTATGGTCAGGGCTTTGCTTGGGGCTCTGTAAAAGCAAAGCTGGAACAAAAAATGACAGTCTTGTAGGTCAGCTCTGTACCCTAAACAGGAACAGAGAAATCCCGAGTCTAGTAGGAACCATCCCAAAAGACCTCTGTACTGAAACTTGTCATTGTCTTGTTCATTGTAATGCACTAAAGATCAAAGGATTTCTTGGTAGATTAAATGGTTCTTTGCTGAGTTCACATTTTATAAACATGTATGCGAGATCATAAATTCCATACCTCTGGACTTCTTTAGTGATTAGGTCCTAATCATAATGAATACCATTTTATACCATTGTAGTATTCTTTTTTTGGTGAATGGCATTAAACATTCCCATATGAACTAAAGTGGGTAAATTGTTAGTAACCATTTTGAAGAGTTTTTAAAATTTTTGGATGACATCTGTAAAGATTTCACTGTATTTGAAATATTACATATCATAGTTTGTATGGATAATCTTAAAACTCTCCTCTCTCTTTGGAGCCCGATTCTTCTATTTCAGTAAAGTGGGGAGAAACACACTTGTATAATTTGAATGTATGATAATTACAGATCAGCTTATCAGAAGGTAAATGACACAAAGACAACGTTTTAGAACTTGGAATGCTTTTCCAACATAGCAGTAACTAGACCATCTATCAAGACTGCACATCATGGTTTTTGGTCACCTTATGTATAAGAGGAACCCCCCGTCCTTTTCTCAATCACTGTTCCAGGGGAGAGATGCTTTCATTCTGTTCTGATTCTGAGAAAAATCCCTAGTTTGCCTTTAAGACACTACTGACTAGTTGTAGTCCATAATTTTCTCATTCAGTGCACATAGGCTTTCTGTTTTTGTTTCATTTTGCTTGTCCTTCCATAGAGGCCGAGTCTGCCATATAAGGAGCTGCAGAGTGTACCTTTCTTGGATTGAGTAATATGGTGTCTAGCCAAAGATATGAATGCATTTTAAGTGAATCTGCAACGTATAGACACATTCTCTTCATGTTGGTATAATTAGCATTCTGCCATTTTCATTGTGTTCTCGTATTTTCTCAGGTGTCTCAGCTAGGGATGGACTAGTAAGCCTCATTTCCCAGGTATTGAGAAATACATGAAAGGAGCTCATCATCATGCTTACACTCTTTGTTATAATAATAATAATGTTAATGAAATAATATCCTGGAACCAGATTTATGACAGTTGCTTAAAAATTAACACCTCAGTCTTACCTCTGTCGGTGTTTATAATAAATGCTTTGCTTCGCCATTTGTCTTTCAGCAGCTCACAATTACATGTCACGGGGCATAATTAGGTTGGCAGAACTACCTTGCTGACATCCAAATACATTCTTTTTTTTTTTTTTTCTCCTCTATTTGAATTTCAAGAATCTCCTGCAAATCATTTCAGAGCGGTTTTATGTCTAGAGCACCGAATAAAAAAAGCTGTGTTTTCTGTGACTCTGCTTCCCTGCTGTACCATTCACAGGTAGCTTCACCCCTAGTTCCACTTGGAAAATTGGGAAAAAAAAAAAAGTGGCAGTGTGGTTGACATTAGGTGACAATTCTGCTTTCACTTGTTTTTCCACTGGTTTCGTCCCAGATTGTTTTGTTCGTCTGTACATTGTTTATTTATTCATCTATTCATCCTTCCGGTAAATTTCTATTAAGCACATACTGTGTGCCAGGTAGGATTTAAGATGCTGAGTCTACAGGGGTGAACAAGATTGATGCGATCTCTGTCATCACGGAACTTACATTCTAGTCAGGGGAGAGAACTGTGTACTTAAAAACCAGGACTAAGATGTATGCTATGAACAATAAAAACCAACTCAGTGACAGAGTGATCGTTAGGGTCTGAGGTGGGGGGTGGTGGCAAACTCTTTTTTTTTTTTTTAAGATTTTATTTAT
Organism: Halichoerus grypus; assembly: GCF_964656455.1. Taxonomy (NCBI): domain Eukaryota; kingdom Metazoa; phylum Chordata; class Mammalia; order Carnivora; family Phocidae; genus Halichoerus; species Halichoerus grypus. The sequence continues at coordinate 28,144,229 of NC_135725.1, forward strand.
TTATTTGACAGAGAGAGACACAGTGAGAGAGGGAACTCAAGCAGGGGGAGTGGGAGAGGGAGGAGCAGACTCCCCACTGAGCAGGGAGCCCAATGCGGGGCTCGATCCCAGGACCCTGGGATCATGACCTGAGCCGAAGGCAGACGCTTAACGACTGAGCCACCCAGGCGCCCTGGCAAAGTCTTCTTTAAAGAGTGGCAGGTGCCACAAGACTGAAAAACAGAAAGGAGCCAGCCGCGTGAACAATCTGGGAGAAAAGCAACCCAGGCTGAGGGAGTTCAGGTCCAAAGGCCCCAAGGTGGGAACCACTGAGATGGGCTGGAGGGCAATGAGATTTTAGAGTGGCTTTTCTTAGTTCCCTCCTTACACTCATTTTAGGTGCCAGGAGGTCCCATGGTCCCTCAGGTCTTGGGTCACCAAGCCACCTGTGCACCAGTATGAGGAGAGCTAGGAAGAGCACCAAGAAATGGCAGAGGTTGAGTGGGGATTGATGGTTCTGGGCCGTCGGGAGTTATGGGGAGAGAGTCGCAAGAGAGGTCATCTTTTCTCGGTTTTATGAGAACCAGCAGTGCCATACCGTCTTGGGATTGGCTAGTTAGAACCTGACTTGGCTTAGCAACTGCTGTCCTTGAGAAGAATTCGCCACTGTGGGGGCATCAGAGTTCCTGGCGCAAGGCCTCCAACTCTCCCTTTGTGGAGCAGGGAGAAAGCAGTCCCAGGGCACCACGTTTCCCTTCCCCGCTGGCTGCTGGTGGATTCCTTCCCAGCTTTTTTGACACGTGAGGTCACAGGGAGGGAGGCAGTGTTTTTATGTTTGCTCATCCTAATTTTTAAGTTTCTCAAAGACTGAACAAAAATAGGATTGATAGAGAGCAGAGAGAAATAATCATCAATTACTTAAATATCTTCAGTGTGCTTCGCAGCCAGAGAAAGACTGTAAAGCTCCCTATTATACATGGCTTGTTCTAAAGATGTGATTGTGCAATAAAGGGCTTCTGGGTGCTTACACTAGTTCCTGACTATTGCAGGCACAGTTTTCTCAAGTACCCCAATTTGGGGGAATGAACGGTGTGCACATACATGCCCAAGAATGAACGTCACCAGCTTTCCCTCCGCTCCCTCCTCCTGGGGTTAGACAGGGTGTTGTCCTGTTTATTCTTATCTCCCAGCCAATGTGTAATAGAATAAGCAAAACATAACATGCTGGTACAAAGGGCCTGTTGTTTTCAGCCTTCTAATTGTGCTCCTTTCTGCTGGGGAAGGAAGCAGTCATAAATTTCTGTCATTATCTTAAGTAGTAAGGTTTCACAGCTTTGGGAATTTTTCTGTGCTTGTTCTTTGTTAGCTTCTACTTGAATTTTTTGATCCCCCCCCCCAAACCGAAACTGCCATATTTTTAACCAGTCCTTTACATTTGGGGGGCTGTGACCCCATGGTTTCAATGCAGGGTGCAAACATAGTGATTCTTTCCTTTGGGATTCTGATTGGAGCTGTAAAAGAGTGCACCTCTCTTTGATGTGCTGAGGATTTGGAGGGGGGTGTCTATGTGTGGGTTTTGTTTCTTGGTTATTGTTCTTTGTCTCCCAAACTCTCACATTCTCTAATTTCTTTCTGAATGGATTGTTTTTAAAAATATTTTGAAGGGGCATTTCTTTCCCCTGTTTTCAAGCGTAATTCTGTTTTTTCAAGTAGGTAGGTGTGAATGATAGAAAGCAGCTCATACCAGCCTTGTCTTTTTCCTGCAAGATTTTCGTCCTTTGTTTACTGGCACCCCTGCCACTGCTGTAGTGATGAACACGTGGGTGAGTAGTGAGGGCCACGCCAGGAGGCTGAACTCCCAAACATCCGCTTTGTCACTTTCTTTATGTTCATATCTCCATTTCATTTCTGATCTCTATTTTTCTTCTTGAGAAAATTATCTGACTTTGTTTCCCTCTTACCTTATAGAGAAGGTTCTCCTGTGTTGTAGTTCTTGTATTTTTCTTTCTTGAAACAGAAACTGGTATTCCTAAGGTCATGTTCTTCTGGGACTCTGAAAGCCCTTGGCTTTAGTTTTGACAATACCAGTTTATACTGAGAGGCAGGTAGCGCGAAGGTGTACGTATGCTCCATTCTTCAGGGCACAGGTGCAGGAGGATCTATGATGTCCCCACATCATGTAGAGCCAGCAAGTCGGAGAGAGATGTAGAAAGGCCTCATCCTTGGATGGCTCTTGGAATCTGGGGTTCAGACTTAAGCAAGTGTTTTATATAACCCTCCGTGAGGTATATGTATTTGCTTCAGGGTCTGTCCATGGAAATCATAGTGTCATGGAGTCTACCTGAAGCTCAGCATTCACTGTGGGCTCATTTTGAGGCAGCCACAGAATCTGGGTACCAGGCAAATTCCTGGATCACATGAGTATGCTGGGGCCTTGCTCGCTCTCTCTTTCTCTCTCTTTCTCTCTTCTGTTGGAACAATAGCAGAGTGAACTCACAGCTTTTGGCTTAGCCAGAATCTTCTTGCCATCAAACAGCTGCGCTGCTTGTCAGACCCAGAAGTAGCATTTTATCATCATTACGCCATGATTCCTCATCCTCTGAAAGATTACGCTTAAGTGTTTTGTTTTCTTTGAACTGTTCTCCACACACATAGACTGACAGTCCTACCTTCACAGAACACTGCTGGGCCATCCTTCAAGAGAAGTTGTCAGGCCTTTGAAAGACCTTCCTGAAGCAATCATCCCTCTGCCTACATTTGTAATCTTCTTCTTTCCATAGGCCCCTAATCTCTTCCAGCCCTTGAGCCTGAGATGGCCAGTCGGCACTACCTTTCCCTTTTTTCCATTGCAAAGAAAAGCCTTTTATTTTTCTCCCCTCCCACTTACTTCCCCACAGAAGCATCATTACTGAGTAGAACATCCACTCCCTGGGTGAAAAAGAACAATGGAATTCAATGTGCAAAGTTGCCTGAGTTGGAATATTCCCAGTCTTGCAGGTTCTCACTCCTCAGACCACTACACAGAGAGAGCAAAATGCTACCAGCTTCTGGACCGTGTTACGTATATACGTGGGCATGGAGCTGTGTCCGTATCTCTTTGAAGGCTAGACTCCTTTGGGGGAAAACACCAACCCTGGAAACAGTCCTCACGCAAGGTACAATGTATAAATAGCTCCGCTTAGTGGGAACATAGCCTCTGTTGTATTATAGCCAATATGCACCTGGAACCCACCGACATCTGAGCCACAGAAGCCTGTGTGCATAAAGTGGGTAAGAAATTGCCTTGTCGCTTTACCCCACCCCTGAAATGTGACTGGAAAAGGGTAGCAGATACCTTTTGTTAAAAAGTAGTGTTCACGTTAAAAGGCCAAAGATGTAAGGAAGCGCTCGTTTAAAAAATGGATTACTTTTTAAGAAATTGATTACTTTGTAGGATTTGCAGGTATGATGCAAAAGTTCACCCTGACTTAACCCAAGTGGAGCTCAGAGGAGAACATGTTATATTTCTTGGTTAACTAACCATGCTATTTATAGAGGTGACTCCTCAGAAAGTCTAGACATTGTTCCGGGAAGACAGAATGCCAAATCTGCCCTTCACTTTCCCAGTTAGCTTGCTGAAAATAACCACCTCCCCTTCTCACCATAAAATGGAAATCTTAGAATTCCATTTCAGGAGAGTGTGAATGATACTTGGGCTCCCCGGCCAGGGCTTGGGATGGGCAAGGAGGAGAGGGTGCTCTTGTGATCCTGGGGACCCACCCTGGGCCTTTGCTCCCTGGAGGCCAGTTTGCTGAGTTGTGGGGACTGTGATTGGCAGATCCTCATTTCTGAGTTGGTCTCCTCCAAGAAGAGACCCTGAGGACCTACTCTGAGAGTGAGCCAGCTGCAGGTTCTGGCTTTTACCACACATGTGCCATTTGTGAACATCCTATGGAAAGCTGGCATTTGGAAAGGCCTGGATGGGCAAAGCCAAGAATTTGTTCGGTAGACGTGTATCAGTGGGCAGGTGTGATGAATGCTGATGATTCTGTGGCTGCAAGGAGAGAGGAGACCTAAAGTCTGAATTAGGGTTTTCTACAGCAGGTTCCAGGGAAGACTAGTTTTGTGGAATGTTAATAATGTGGGAAAAGGAACTGTGGCTTAATTAATTGAGGAAATGAATGGATTAAACAGAGTTAAAATGGAGTCTTTGCTGGAGGACTTCTAAGAAAGCCTTTAATATCCTTATTATCCTGATTTATCCTGGTGTGTATGTGCCTATTGAAGACAGGGCCAAAAGGTGCAGTATTCCTCCGTATGCCGTGCCCAGGGATCCCCCTTGATAGTGTGCATTCCATGGGGCCATCATGGTCTCGAAGAAGCCACCTCCTCAAAACAAACATTTGAGGGGCGCCTGGGTGGCTCAGTAGTTGAGTGTCTGCCTTCGGCTCGGGTCGTGATCCCTGGGTCCTGGGATGGGGCCCCGCATCGGGCTCCCTTCTCCTCGGGAAGCCTGCTTCTCCCTCTCTCGCTCCCATTGCTTGTGTTCCTGCTCTCACTATCTCTCTTTCTCTGTCAAATAAATAAATAAAATATTAAAAAAAAAAAAAAAACCTTTGAGAAGTGATTCTATTCCAAAATATCCTGGAGTCCATTATGTAGCCGGCTGTGGAGTCCATCTTTCCTTGTATCAGGGTCACTTGAAGGCCTGCCATGTGTCAGGCCCTGGCAAGGGCCTTGCTTTATCATGGTGAGGAAGACGGGCCCACAGCTCAGTGCAGGAGGCCCCACGCTTTTCTGATTATACATCTCTTTTTGAACAGTCACCCCCTCCATATATTTATATGCGTTTATAAGTTATATACATTTAGTACAGTGTTAATATACTGGGTATACTAAAAAATACAAAAATAGAAATTTAGAAGGATGAGAAAAAAATATTTTTAAAGACGTACTCATTTCTTAGAGAGAGAGCGCACAAACAGAAGGGGCAGAGGGAGAGAATCTCAAGCAGACGCCTCACCTAGCCCAGAGCCTGACACAGACCTCGATCCCACAACCCCGGGCTCAATCCCATGACCCCAAGATCACAACCTGAGCCGAAACCAAGAGTCGGACGCTTAACCTCCTGCGCCACTCAGGCACCCGGAGGAAAAAAAATTTAAGAATTTCTACCTCTTCATGCACCCCAGTGGATAGGCTAAGAACCCTGGGATCCCTTGAACCTGGGTCCCACCACGGAGACTCTGATTCAGTGGGTCAGCAGCAGGGGCTTGGCATCTGGAATGTTAACACATCCGTGCAAGTTCTTTTGCTCCGGTGTTAGAGAGCAGTGGGGACTTTGGGAGGGGTGCATCTCTGAACAGGTTATCTCCTGGGAACTCTCAGACTCCGTACACTGCCATCTTCTCTCGGGTGAGAATGTCAGACAGAGGAAAGAGGGTCTAGGAGAAGCTCCGTGGTGATGCTCCCTGCTTGTCTGTTACTCCTAAGAAAGGTGTGTTCCCGAGGAGCTGGGCTCAGTGACAGGCTGGGATCCCAGGCAAGTCACTGGGCCTCCCTGGCCCAGTTTTCGTCTGTGAAAAAGTAAGGGGCTGTTTGGAATCGCCTGCAGAGTGTCTTAGAACCTTAACATTCTTTGATTTATTTAGGTTTGAGTTTTTATGTTGAACAGGGGTGGAGGTGATTCAATTTCATTTGGCAATTTACATCCACATGTATTTTCTTTTTGATGTAGGAGCTAGTTAGATCATAAGCCTGGGATTTTCTTGTACTCCTTGGGCAGTGTACTCCACCTAGGCAGCAGTGGGCGTTTAAATTTTAGGCCCGCAAGCAGAAGGTTCAGAAGGGGCCTCTCTTACTCCTGGTTAATTGCAAAATAAACAGATCTCAGGGGCAAGGGCCCCTTCCTTTCATAATAACCGCCTCTGCTCAGTGCCCCATCCATGCAAAACAGCATTTCCAAATACCACATCAGGAGCATGCTCCCTGGATGAAGGCCTTCATCCTCCAGCCCAGCCATTTACAGCCGACACCCCCCCCCCCCCCCGCCCCCTCTGAGATGGCAGCTAACTTTTTCCCCCCACCCCCTGTTTTTAGCCTCCAGATACCTCCATTTGCAAGCTAATAAGTTGCACGTACATATGTTTGAACAGTTGTCAGGCTTGTCTGCCGCTCAAATTGTGCTTTGGTTTAAAACAAACAACAACACAGAACCCAAAGGAGGGGATGGATGAAGACATTTTAGTTGTACCTGCAGGTGGTGTTGTTTTGACCTTGACAGTCAGTTTTAAACGACCTGTCAAGCACCTTTGTGTGCTCCTGGGCACACCCACCTGGAAGATATTATATCCCCTAAGCCTTATGTGCCCCAGCAGGCAGGCACTAGGTCCCTGGATTTTGTTTTCATCGATGGAGGGTTAATGCATGCATGGCAGGACTTTACGGAGAGGGGCCCAGCTACAAACGCTGTTTTCATTTAATTCTGATTTCTCTTCTCCCTTGGCTTAACCCTCCCTGCCCTGAGGCCCTTCCCACCCCCCATCCCCTCCAGACTCCCTCCACCCCCAATCAGCCTTCCCTGCTCTCTCACCCCTCTTTGGCTTCAAACCATTTCTTTCTGGCTTTGATATCTTCTTGCAGAGCTGCAAGCAATCAGGAAATTATGGGCCCTAGAGCTCAGCAGGGCACACTGCCTGGTAGGGGGCTCAGGCCCCAGGCCACCGCCGAAAATCGGGCCCAGAAAGCCTGCCAGCCTCCAGGACCCTCCAGGACCCTCCAGCCCAGCCCCTTGCCCATTCTGGTAATCAGCTTCCCTGGGGTAGGGGGGCGGGGACACCTCCTCAGCTTCAGTGCTGTCTGGGGAGACACGTTTGGGAATGATTTTGACCTTACCTATGTGGTCCGGGGTCACCTCTGTTGCAACTGTTTGAAATTTATCTTTTTCAACTTTGAGTCTGCCCTCTGCTTTCTGAGCCATACATAGTGGTGCTGGAAGTTGGGGTGAGCAGAGTGAATGGACAAACGCAAGGAGCCCATTGGATTCAGCCTCGTGCCTGCCAGCGCCAGGATAGTTTCAAGTTATTCGAGGATACAGATGAGGGATTTACAGGAAATGCCTCTTCCTTGGCATCCATGTCTAAGGCCCCAAGTTGTTAAAGGAAGTCTGTTCTATATTTCTAAAAGAAGAGATGACAAAAAAGGTGCTTGTTCTTGTGACCAAATGTATATCTTATCACTCTTGTAATATGTCCTTCAAGGTCTGAAAGAAACAGGCCCAGATCTAGCCACCTAACCGACATTGCCACCACCAACTGTGTTCACAGAGGTGGCCGGAGGAAGGGGGTGGGGGCGGTCTCAACCGAGATCTGACTCAGGATCCAAGAGGAGACCAGTGCTTGTCAGCCTGTCCTCCTCAGCCCCAGGGACCCTTCCTGGGCTGTGGCAGTGCATCACACTGCCTCACTCCTGGGGACGCACACCACACGTACTTCGCGCACAGTGCCGCTGGGGCACCTCTGTACTAGAACCTGGTTACTTAAGATTGGCACAAGTCCCTCCCTGGGATTTCCCAGTTGAGAATGAGGGGTAGAGGAGGCTGAGGAGTGTGTGGTTTGGGAGTGACTGGACCGGGTCTCTGAGAATGGAAGAGAAGCAGAAATATGGGTGAGAAATGGCTTTCATGTTCCCTGCTCTTCCCATGGGTCTCTGAGCCCTCACACAGGGCTCTGTTTGGTCCAAGCTGTTTGAGGTGGGTTTCTGTCGTTAACACCCAAGTTCCTGACTAATGTACAAGGGCTCCTTTTTTACCTGTACAAACAAAAGCAGCATTAGACGTTAGGATTGGAAAGAGGAGTCAGGGGGCGCCTGGGGCTTAGTCGTTAAGCATCTGCCTTTGGCTCGGGTCATGATCCCGGGGTCCTGGGATCGAGCCCTGCATTGGGCTCCCTGCTCAGTGGGAAGCCTGCTTTCCCCTCTCCCACTCCCCCTGCTTGTGTTCCCTCTCTCTGTCAAATAAATAAATAAAATCTTTAAAAAAAAAAAAGAGTCAGTGGCTTTGAACTACTTGGGATCCTTTTCCTCCCGACTCTTTAGTGGCGATACCACGTGATTACAGCTTGCAGAGGGTCTTCATATATATTCTCCCTCGTTTGAACCTCCCAGACAAGCTCTCAGCCCTGCCATGGCCCAGCCTCCTTCAGGACCAGCCCTGCCATGGCTCTCCCCATGGAATCCCTCCTACTCAGAGAGGCGCTCTGCCTAGCCCCTGCCACAATTTTCCATCCCCCAGGCAGGGCAAGCTCTGCTTTCTGTTCAGCCCAGTAGTTTATCTTGTGGGGTGATGAGTCTCAGCAGGTGCTGACAGCCAGGATCAGGGCCTAGGCTTCTGTGACTCTTGGCCTCTGAGGTGTAGGGCAAGTGGATTCTAATGATGGGTTGTTTGCTGGAGCTGAGGAGTAGAAACCTGTAGACCCATGCATGTGTGAGTTGTGAGCGAAGCAAGGGCAAGCCCCCGGCAACCGAGTGCACTTAATATCCTTTCCTTTGGTTTATTTCTCTGTTAGCCTTTTGAACCATCGTGCTGTTACTGCGTGCTTTTTTGGAGCCTGTATGGGTCCTTCCACCCCTCGGGACGCCATGTGAGATGATGGAAAGAGACACAGGTTTCAGAGTGAGAAAGACTGGATGTTATGCAGCTGTGCCATGGACTTGTGAAACTCAGCCCAGTTACTCATTTGTAAAAATCCCCAGGACCGCTCACCTCCGGGACTCCTGTTTGCATTAGATACGATCATGTAAAACATACCTGCCAGGTAGTAGGCTCTTGGCAAATATTGGTCTCTTGCTTCAGTAGGCTTGGAGAAATGTGGTAGTTTTGTGGATCAAAAAGCACCTAAGATTGGCTGCTTATTAGCGTAAATCACAAACTCTAAGGTCCCTACCAACTCAGAATGTCCAAGATTCTCTGAAATAATAGCTCCAGGGAGAAAATAAAAATAGGTGTGATAAGTTACCATGGTAGCATGAAAACATGAACGGTTTGTTACGAAAAGTCATTGAGTCCAGATTACTCAGACTGTACAAATGGAATTTCTCAATTCAGTGAAGGAACATTTTAGAGTAGCACCTACATTCTTGTTAGGTCTTCCTTCAAGGATGTAGCTTGAACTTTAAGTAGTTTACATACTAACTTTTCTTACCCCCGCCCCCCCAAAAAAGTTGAAGAAGGCAGCAGAATAAAACTACTGGACATCTTTGGTTCAGGTCAGATTCATTTCTTAGTTCCTTTTCCACATCTAAAAGAAATCCTGATCATCTGGGGATTTGGGATACCACCTGAACTCAACTGGACTGTCCAAGCCCCCCGGGGCTCTGGGTCCACCACTTGGAGAAAGCTCTGTGATCTTGACCTTTTTCCTGTCATTTATGGATCAGAGATGGAGCCCTGTCCACTCCTGAGGCAGCTGTGTCTGGTCCGTTCTTGGTGGTGTCAGAGGCATTATCTGACCTGTGCTTAAAAGGACTGGGTGATGGAAGCTTCCAAAAAAACCCTGTGTCACCACACCTGCCGCTTCCAAATGGAGCCAGAGAGGCCCCGAGTCAGAAAGAAGGCCAGGATGGAGGGGGGCGAGCAGCGGCGGGGCGGGGTGACGTCCTGCTCTGCTCAGGCTGCCTTCCCAAGTCCCCTCTCCCAGAAGCACACACAGCATTTGGTAAATAGTTCCCACCTGGGTTGATTGAGATGCTCCCATAGGCCAGAATGGGAATGGTTCAAGACACTTTTGCAGAGCAGTCAACCTTAAAGGGCCTTTGAATCGTAAGTTTCTTTAGTGAAATTGTTTTCTATTTTTGTTCCTTACCTCTGTTCCCATCTACCTTAGTCTTCATTCCTTTGGTACTTTTATTAGCTTTTTATACAACTTCCTGTGTCTCTTCGTGCAAATGCAATAGTAAATACCTAGTAAAACGATACAGATTTTACTCCTCCTCCCTTTTCTTACACGAGGCAGAGCACACACCCTGTTTACTCTGTGCCTTTTACCACTTAACATTACATCCTGGGCTTCTTTTTACTGTTAAGTCTTAGTGAGTTTTCTCTCTCTTTTTTATTTAGTGGCATGGTGTTCTATTCTGAGGTTGTTCTCTGTTTATTTTTCCAAAATATGGATCTTTGAGTTTTCCCCCCAGTATTTTACTGTTGTCAACAATGCTGCATGGAGGACTTGGAGCATTTTGAGGAGTTCGTGAATGCACAAAGCTTCCGTTAATATACCTGCCCGGTCATGGGAGTTAGGGAGGTGCCTGCCTCTTATTTATCCCCCACTAGTGCTGTGACGACAGGTGGAGTCACAGGACGTTCTTGTTGGGGGAAATTTCAAAAGCAGTCGAATATCCGCACTTTTGTGTGGCTCACCAACACGTGGAGGAACCTATGTGCACAAAAGCAGGGATGGAAATAAGAATAGTCAGTCTTCACCCCAAACCTAACATTTCATTGTGAGGCTCTTGCTCACTTAGATCCAAGTCTTGTCAAAGTCACACGATGGGTGATCCTCTTCTCAGTGTTTGGTAATGATGTTGTTCTTCAGATTTCTCAATTTCAGCAATTGTGAAGTTGTAGTCATCCTGTTCTCAGTAACTTCGGAAATTTAGAGGGAGCCTCTTTTTTTTTTTAAATGAATGTACATATTTGACATTTTTAAATAGCATTAAGAAATGCCATTTATTTTTCTGGTTAAGAGAACTAAATATTACTGATACAGTTTGGGCTGTTGGTTTTATTTATTTGGGTTGCGCTGTGGTGTTGAGTGAGTGGTTGTAGCTGGTCGAGGGACCCGCAGCTGGGCTTTCAGCAGCCGAGTGTTTACTCCAGAGACTTGGAGGTGGGCAGGCAAGAGGCTGAGCTGAGCCCAGGCCAAAAGGTCAGCAACCAGTCTTCCAAAATAATGCCGCTGTGCAGGTTTCAAATCAGAAAGCTTGAAAGAGGAGAAGGGAAAATATTCTTTAACCTCCGTAGAGAAAAAAATGAAAGGGGGAGAGCTAATGTTGTCTCTTTTTTAGAAAAAATAGGAGGATGTTGAGAAGACAGAGATTTTTAATGGTTTTAATCCTCAGACCTGGGCAGAAGGCCAAGCATGATCTGAAAACAGAAAAAGTGGAATGAAATGCCAGAAAGGGAAGTGGAAAGTAGTGGGATATGGAAACAACCAAACGTGACCGAATTTCTAGGCTTCTCAAGGAATGGGTTGGATTGTGGCAGAGTTGCTGAAACATTTTTTTTTTTAAGTTCAGATGAATGTCCATATGCCACCCCCCACCTAATTGTAGAGCATATCACCCAAAACTCAATTTTAAACAGTAAGCAGAGCCTAGGCTGCTACCCCATTATGGTTTCATGTTGGCTACGATAATCTAATTTTTTTCGGTGACATCAATGGGAGGTAAGCAAGGGACGTGATTTATCTCAGCTTTAATAAGGCATGACACTAAAGAACAAATTTGGAAAATGTTCTTTATCAGCATAGCAAATAATTTTTTTTAATCTCTAAAGGGTAACCATTTTAGTGGATACAAAATTAATATAAGCTGTAGGCCTTTGCACTGTGTGTGTGCAAATACACACACACACACACACACACACACAAGCATTCAGCCTGTTGACCTCCCTGGTACATACTCACCAGAGATACACACACAAAATGCAGTGATCCTGGTTTGGCAGGACAGTTATTACTTAGGGGGAACAGACAAAGAGAGCCATTGCAGAAGGCTCAGAGGCTCAGAGAGTCCCGTGAGGGGAGTTGCTGGTCATTTGTGTCACTTCCCCTACCTGGCAGGACCCTTGAACCCCTTTAAGGATGTGGTGATCTTGTTAGAAACTGAAGCAGCAGATGGAAGGTCGTTTTTCCTGTGCTTTCAAATGGATGCCTGGTGTGATGGGAAATAGACTTGTGCTTGTCTGACTCTAAGGCCAAAGGAAATGACTCTTCGTAAAAAGAAAATTATAAGGAAGTCCTTTTTTATAGCTAACCCTTGCTCCTCTTGCTGCAGCAACATACCTTCTCCCATGGCCCCACTCCAGCAGCAGAATAGCTGGTCACCCCATTGCTGAATAATGGCGTGCTTTATTGCTTATTTGGTTTGTTGCTAAGCCTTCCAGCTTTGGCTTTTCCAGGCTAGATAGTCCCGACAGTTTTGAGCTCGTTTTTGTGGTTTGTTTGCCTTTTCTTTAATCATCTCACTTGCGTTCTTCCAGATCACTTTCTAATTCTCTTCATTGTCCAGAAATTGAAAAGTCCAAACCAGGCACAGGGAGCTGCAAAGGTGTATCTCCTTGATGGATAGAGGATCGTTTATGGAGCACTTAATTCTAGGCCCAGCACTGGGCTGGGGACATTTTATGGGTTGTCCCATGTAAGTCTTCCAACTGCTATAGGGTGGAGGCGAGTATTACTGGTATTTTGTAGATGAGGAAACAGAAAAGAGTAGTTGTGTCTTGCTCAATCTCCCAAGTTGTGTCTTGCTCAATCTCCCGAGTACTCTGAAACTCAACCTGGGTCTCTGACTGTGGAGCCTACAGTCTGAACCACATCTCCCTGGTGCCATGATTTCATTCACCAATTCCAAGATCTTGTATTTAATAACTGTGCTGGGCAGCTGACTTGCTTTTCATTTAAGGACTGTTATGGGTTCCTTTTACTACTTATTAACACATGATTAGTCATTCCTTACTTCAGACTGGTCTGCATGTGTTCCTGGAAATTCATTTTATTTAACTACTTTTCTAAGTTCTTTGATTCTCCTTGAATTCAAATTCAAGCCCTTCAAGAAGCTGTTAACTCCTCTTAGCTTGATGCCCTGGAGGATCTAATGAGGTCTTTTACCTGGCGAGACCCCCTCCCCCCACCATGGGAATCTTGGGTGTCCAGTGCCCATCCTGATGTCATCCCCCACACTTCCCTTGGTCCTTCCCTGGGTTTCCATGGTGGACAGAATGAAAGGAGGTGTAGAGTGAGCCATAATGTTGGCTGCCCAGTGGCAGTGAATTTTTAGGTACTATCTATTTATTCAAGTTTGGAGAATTTCATAATAACTTCAGAACTGGGGAAATCTAACTTGGATTTTATTTCAGGGCCAGGGTTATCGTGCACTCATGGCTCTCGCCGAGAATCTGGGGAACTGCCAAGGTGTCAGTTTGTGGAAGCCATGCCTTTGGAATGAAAAAAATACCGCCTATGAAAAAAATTCACCTGACGTGCAATTATAACACAGCCAGCATGCTATAAAGTACCAGGCATATAGATGACATTCAGCTTATTTACTTATTATTTATAAAGTGAGGGAAAGAATGCATGTAGGAATAGCTATAGTGATAAAGGTAATTTTAATTTTGGCAAAGATAGCTAGTGTGATTTCCCCAGTGTCTGGACACCAGTTTAAGCAAGAGACGGTAAGACAGGAATCACCATTCCAGTTGTCCTCCAAATTACAGTTAAAGTAAAAAAGTTCTCATAACACATTTTTTAGGAATAACAGAAACAACAGCAGCAGGGGCGCCTGGGTGGCTCAGTCCGTTGAGCATCCAACTCTTGATTTCCGCTCAGGTCATGATCTCAAGGTCGTGAGACTGAGCCCTGGGTGGGGCTCTGGCTCATCAGGGAGTCTGCTTCTCTCCCTCTCCCTCTGCCCTCCCCCACTGCTCGAGCTCCTGCTCTCCCTCTCTCAAATGAATTAAAAAAACAAAAACAAAAACCCAAAGCCCAGCAAATCAGTGTTCCAGAATCTCACGCACCTAAAATGAGGATTTCAAGAGTCTTTAGTCTTTAGCTTTCCTTTCCTTCTCTCCGTTTCTGGTTCTTGCTCAAAGATGTTAAAACCAGCCAAGGATGGTCTCCTGCGAATCACTTGCAATTCTACCCATCATTACAAGTACAGTTTGGCATCTACTGCATTTAAACCTCAGAAGTACTTGGAAACACTGCTGGGAATAGTCGCTAACTTTCAGGTGGAACCAGAAAATAAATAATTTCTGCCTCTACGATGATGCTCCTCCAAGCATTTGTCAAATTCAGCTCAAAACAGGGTCTTGAGTACAGAATATTTTTTCTGGTTGCCACATAGCTCAGTGAATCTGTAAACCACGGGAGTGTTATTGAGAGCATTTGCAGAAGGGTGGGACGGGGAGCTTCGGGGCCCCCAGCAAGAAAATGTTTTGTTATTTACAGAGCAAGGCAGTGAACCCCGGAGACTTGAGTTCCCTGTCTCCTAAAGGGAATTGGGGATGCATTCCTTTACCTTGATAGAGGAAAAGAATTAAATAGAGAAACAACCATTCTTATACATTTCTTTTTCCTCTTTCGATTTTGCTCTCGAGTTTTTGTAATGTACCCTTCTCAAGTCTTGAAAATACAACTGCTTCCCATTTGGTAAGCTCTTTTTTTCCCCCTTTCCATTTGGCAACAGCATTTTCCTGTGTTTTCAATGGCACCAAAATTAACATGGCTGTTTTTATTTAACAGGAACAACTTCAAGTTTTATATTACACGCCCAGCCAAAGAATCTTTGATTTTGCCCTGGCATTTCCCAAGATGTTAGCATGGCTTTGAAAACAGGGTTGCTTCACTGCTGTTGCAAAGACAGCAGGGGCGGCAGGGCAGATTGGGGAGGCAGGGGTGAGAGGAAGAAGGGAGGAGATGAGGGGAAATTTGCCTCCCCCACGTTGCTATTTTTAAAGTTTGCTTGCCTACTGAATAGCTCAATTTACAAATCCTACTGGATATCGTTTTGACCTTCCCCAGTTTTCTTTCCTGTTGAAAGCGTGATGGATGCGTTGGTGGGACACAAACCATTTGTTCTGTAGATTTTGCCATGTGCGTGCTCCCTTATGAGCACCAGACCCTCCACTCCCCTCGATACGGGATACCCACATGGTCAAAGGCACCGTGCCTGTGGGAGGTATCCAAGCCCAGAATTTCTTAGGAGGTGGGATCTCAAACCCCAATTAGAAACACTCCAGGAAACACACATCTTTATTTGTTAAACAAATAGTCTTATGTGAGCCTTGGCAAAGACACTCACTTATTTTAAATAAGCGAAGTAAACATTACCCGTGCAGGGGAGCGCCTCCTTATTTTAGACTGTAACTTTGAAGCCCAGTTGTAAGGTTTTATGTTGGAACACGCACTGTTCTTTTTTCCTTGGCTTGGGTTCTAGAGAATGTTGTTTCCTCATTTAGTAATTGGAGAGTTAATGGGGTTCTTTGTGATGCTACTGTAGAAGAGAGACTGTTTTATTCGATTCTGGGACTGTAATTAAAGTGGCGCCCATCGGCGTACTTAGAGTTAAGGTTGCTTCAGCTTTTTCAGTATAAACTCATATTTCGGGGGTTTATAACCAGCTATAAAAATTTGCTTCTAGCTACAGACCTGGCATATTCAGTGTCAGCCTAGGAATAACCTTTACTTCTTAAAAAATCTTTTAAAAAGGATAATTAAAAATTCAGTTTAGCTGCTTATAACTGTTACATTACAAGGATACAAGGAAATAAAAATAGCTTTTTTTTTTTTTTTAAGCAAAAACGCAAAAACGTGTGACCCATTTTTTAAAATGTGGGCAGGGTTTTTAGATATTTGTTATGCCTTCAAAGGAAAATAGAGCAAAATCTCTGTGAAAGATATTTTAAAAGGATATTGTTTCAGTGTTCCTCATGGCGACAGGCAGGGCACTAGTAAATGCCTGCCTTGTTCTTCCAAGACATGAGCCTCCTTTGTCAGTGGGCTTCAAGTCATTGTAACAACAGCCCTGGCCACGGAGTACACGGCAGCCTCTTCCCGGCAGATGGACATAGGGCCCGCCGTGGCTACTCACTTATGCCACCCAGCCCTAGCCTTCTGGGCCATGCCTGTTGGACATAGTGAGCAGCCCAGGGACAAAGCCATGTTAGAGACACACTTGGGAGCCTGACAACCTTCTCCCAGCCCTTGCTCTGTGTCTCCCAAGGGTAGGAAAGGAGCGGAGGGAGTTGCCTCTTTGGGAGTCTCTCTTCAGCACCGTGGCAGTTACTGCAGCAAGTGGCTTTAGGTGGGGCCGTATTTGTACCTGCTGAGAGATGGGCGTGACACTGTTTGCACACGTGATTCAGAAGTTCTCCAAGTAGAACCTTCTTTAAGGCTTCAGGTAAAGCAGGTTTACCTTCAGCTATTCCTTCTTTAGCAGCTGGGGTTTTGATTGATGCCATATGGTGATACTGATGGTAGTGGTGGTTGTGATGGAAGGAGAGAAGGTATTATTGGTCCTGGTGACGGTGTTGATGTAACTGGTGGAGGTGGTGGTGGCCACAGTGGTAGGCATGGCAGCACCAACAGTGCAAGCGGGGGGAGTCACAGTGGTGCTGGGTGGTGAGGCGGGTGATGGCAGCACTGGGGGGTTACAAACTTCTGCCTGCCCAAGCTCTGTGCAAAAGCCATTCTTCATCTTTGCAGAAGCAGTGGCTTAGGGAATCTGCTTTTTGTGCCTTCCCTACACACAGTATGCCCAGTGGAGCTAACAACTGGCTTTTGATAGATCTTGCCTTCCACTGAACTAGTATGGTTTGCAGGAGAGGTGGGTACATGCCCTTTTTAAGAGGCTGGTCTCCATTTGAGAGCCAGAGAACAACCTGTCTTCTTTTCTATGGCTTCCGGTTTAGGACCAAGGAACGTGGTGGTGACCTGAAGCTCTAGAGACATAGTGGGACATATCTAATATTCCTACCAAAATTGAATTGCTGGTATGTCCCAGAAACTGTGCCCTGTGCTTTACATACATGATGTCTATAAATCCTTTCAACAACTCTGTAAGGCAGGTTTTTATTATCTTTGTTTTGCAGTTTAGGAAAGTGAGGCTTGCTTCATAGGTAGCAAAACTAGGGTTTGAAAATCGTGGTCTTTGTGACCTCAAATGCTTTTTACTTCTTCCTCCACTGTGGCACCAGATAGCTTTTCAGTCCTAGAACATTCCTGGAATGTTTCTTGTCCTTACTTAGGTAAGGGTATGGGAAGAAATTCATAAGAGAATACTCTATATTTGGTTTTCTGCTCTAACTTAGCATGAGTGCAGAGGATGTCTTTTCTCCCTACGTACTTCCTTACACTCATAGTGTACTCGGATGACCCTGTTAAAATTCATATGGGAACTGTGTGGAAGCTCTTCCCGCATGTTTTCAAGGCTGGAACTGTGGAGTGATCTTTTCCTGACCTGGCTGGTTTTTGGCCAAATAGGACATTGAGCAAGCCAGAAACCAGGCCCCAATAGAAAAAAGCAAATAGAGATAAATATTTATCCTCATCCCAGTGGGATGCCTACGTTTTCAGGATCAAAGGCCTACTTTGTGTGTGTCTGTTCGTAAGCCTTGGATAAGTATACAAGAAGCAGGCGACCTGTAGTATATAGCAAAGACTCTGTAGTACCCAGGCTCTTTAACGCTCAAACAAATTCCCTCGTGATGTTTAAAAAAAAAAAAAAGCAAAAGAAAACCCCCAGAATCCAGAATAAAAATAAAAATATAAATTGCATTCCCTAGACGCAGAATAAGAAAAAGGAGAAACAGAGTGGGAACCAAAAGAGGAAAAAGAAGAGGAGAAGAAATGGAGAAGACCAGAGACAGAAAGCAAGCAAAGGAGGGATGGAGAACTGTGGTTTTGGGGTTGATGCTGGGGAATCTCTTTATAAGAAGCATGGAAGCAGATGATAGATGGTGTATGCCTCTTATTGTGTGGGTCGCTTTCTCAATTTTCTTGATAGTGTCCTTTGAAGCATAAAAATTTAGTTTTGATGAAGCCCAGTTTATCTGTTTCTTCTTTTGTTGCTTGTGTCTTTGGTGTCGTATCTAAGAAACCATTGCCTAATCCAAGGTCATGAAGATATGCACCTATGTTTTCTAATAGTTTTATGGCTTTAGCTCTTACATTTAGGTCTTTAATCCATTTTGAGTTGAATTTTGTGTGTGGCATAAGAATGTCATCCTTTGCATGTAGATACCCATTTGCCCCAGATTTTTATTCCTTAATTCAACAAACATGTGTGATATACATATTGCGTGCCAGGCATTGTGACAGACGCCCGGGATACAACCGTCAACAAAATAGTCATTGGTTTCAGAGTGTTTCAGAACCTGGGGACAAAAAAAGCAATTTAAGAAATTTGGGGATAAGATAGACTTTCAGAGGATTTAGACTCTTGAGCAGCGTTTGTTTTTGTTTTGTTTTATTTTGTTTTCCCCAGGGAAACCTGGGAAATGAGGAAACCTGCATGAGGATTACCTAGAATGCTTGTTAAGAGAGCAAACAGAGTTGATTTTCTATGTACGTGATTCTTATATAACTAAGTATAAGATACAGTGCTTTATATTGAAAGCCAGGTAGGCCTGGTTATTATTTCCTCTTAGATTATTATCAAATATCTGAACAACACTGATTTATATTTTTTAACATTAAAAAAATCAGAACTTTCCTGTGGCCTCATTTTGAAATCCAAAGAAGTGAGGCCGTTGTCTAGCCACATACGGGCCTGCGGTTGTGGAAGTCATTCTCCTAAAAGCCTAACTGATGAAGAGATGTTTTAGATGGGAAACATGATATACGTCTGGAACGGGACGGTAGAAACCGTGCCCCATCCCGAAACTGGATGCACTTGACACAACGGGCCACGCCCATGATGGATGCCAGGGCCCTGGAACGGGACGGTAGAAACTGTGCCCCATCCCGAAATT
This sequence comes from Halichoerus grypus, assembly GCF_964656455.1. Classification (NCBI taxonomy): domain Eukaryota; kingdom Metazoa; phylum Chordata; class Mammalia; order Carnivora; family Phocidae; genus Halichoerus; species Halichoerus grypus. The sequence continues at coordinate 28,162,935 of NC_135725.1, forward strand.
GGATGCACTTGACACAACGGGCCACGCCCATGATGGATGCCAGGGCGCTGGAACGGGACGGTAGAAACTGGGCCCATCCCTGTGCTTTGCCTGTACAACGCAAGGGTTCATGTGTGTGAAAGAACAGCATTAGCAGAGTGGCTACATGAACTCCATCTGATGTTTGATTTTGAAAAGGGAAATGAGCTGCTTTCAACATGTGAATTGCCTGGACATAAGGACTTTTTCTATGTACTCGAAGGGACTGAAGGGGAAAAGGTGAAGATCATTAAACATACTGTGTTAAGTTCTAGAAGAAAACATGAGTGAATTCGTTTTTTAGCCTCAAACTGAAGAAAACTTCTGGATTCAAAATCCAGGACCAATAAAATGAAAGATTGATAAATTAGAGCACATGAAAACAAAATACTTTTTGCATGTAAAAGAAAAATAAGCAAAGCAAATGACTCACTGGGAAAAAATATGTGCACTTTATGCCATAGACAAATAAATAATGAGCTTCTAAAAATGAAAGAGGAAAAAAAAACCCCAATAACCATATAGAAAAATGAGCTACAGATATAAACAGTTCACAGAAAAGAAATGCAAATATCTCTTAAAGCTATGAGAAGATGCTCAATTTTGCTCATCATAGGAGAAATGCAAATTAAAACCACTATAATTTCTTATCTATCAGAATGGCAAAGATCCAAGAGTCTGACAACGTACTTTGTTGGCGGAGCTGCAGGGAAACAGGCACTTTTACATTGCTGGTAGAAATGCAAAACAGTTTAAACTCCATGGAAGGGAATTTACATATCTAACAAAATTAAGTAGTTCTTTTATTCAACAGTCCAGCTTCTAAGATATTATCCTAAAGAAACATTGGCAAAAACAGGAAAATACTCATGTATAAGGTTATTTGTTGGCACAGCAAGAGACTGGAAATAGCCCAAATGCCCATCAATTTGGGCCGATTTAGAGAAATTATGGTACATTCACATAATGGAGCACTAGGTAGCTGTAAAAAGAAATGCAGACTGTCTCTAAGGCTGTGTATTCTTTAAGATGTATTGTTACATGAAAAGAGCAAGGTGGAGAAAGTGTGTGTAGTGTGAATTGTTAAATTGATACTAAACATCAGTTCCTTTGGTATTTAACAAAAACAGTGGAAATATAAATGATAAAACTTCTTAAGATGATTACCTGTAGTGGAAGGGAATAGGATGAGAGAGGCAGAGATAGGAGCTACACTTCTTTTAACTACACCTTGTGTTATAGATTTGAGTTTGGAACCAAGACAATATTGTACATAATTATAAACCTAAGTATTTTTTAAGCAATCCCTGAAAATTAAAAGCAAAATGAAGCAAATGAACTTAACTGTGTTTAAGATTGGCAGCATAATTATACAAAGTAACTATTCCAAGTACTTTAAAGTACAGTAATTTGTATACTTCTAGTGGAATTACTCTGGTCTATCATATTGTGAGTGGTGGTGATGATATTATTAATTCTGAGGTTGTTGTCTATTTTAAGATAAAGCCAATGAGTAATTATGTTGGGGCTTTAGGGGACTGAGATTTAAGCCATGGGAGAGAGAAGATCCGGATGTAAAATTGATGAAGTTAAGTAAAAACTCTGTAGTCATGAATTTGACATCGTGTAGTTCATCTTGAGAAAAAATATCTCCCATCTGTGTCAACTGAAAGGCTGAGGATAGTATAGCAATGAGCATCTCTAGCACACAGTTTGTGGTTTCTAAATACCATTTCTGACTAAAAGGAACTAGGACTCCTTGGAGAAATGATTGTTTCAAAATTTGGGGCAGGAAACGTACCGCTTGGGCCTGGAGTGGTTTTTTTGGTCATACCAGAAAACAAAGAAACTGCCAAAGACTACTGGAGCCGCAACCAGGACTCAAGAACCAAACTAAAGAAGTTCCCAATGGGGCAGTTTGAGCATCAATAGAATAGTAACTGCAGTGGTTTAAAATACATCAAACATGTTTAAATCCATGAGTTAATAATAATAAAAATAAACTCACATAATTGCTCACCTTCTAATGGTGCCAGAGAATGAATTCATTATTTTGAAAACAGATAAAGAGAAAGAATCAAGCATTTATCTTGTCTTTCCTGCATACGCTGTATTGCAGCATAATCAAATTGTTAAGAAGGGGAGTTTCTCTTTATAGAAGAATTCTGGCTAATAAATTAAGAAGTGATGATAGAATGGAGTATTAGCATTTTGCAACCCCTAGTTAATTAATGGATCTAGGCAATGATCATTTGTGCCTACCAAGGGTGTGTTGGGGGGGGGGGTTACACAGCTCATCTCTGTTGAAATTTTCTTGCCCAACTAAAACCAAACAACCTGAATCTGATCAAGCCTCTAGATCTGATTATCAATTTACAGGAAATATAGAGGACAGAGAAACAAATTAAATGACTCTACAGGCATATAATGAGCAAAATCCAGGCAATCTTGTAGACCAAAAATCTGTTTTTTTCAAATAAATTGCAAGGAAGAAGGGCATTGGAATCCAAAAGAAATGTAGAGAAATACCAACCTATTCTAATTATGGGCCTTATTTGGATTTCAGTGTGGACAAACCAACTATAAATAAGCATTTATGAGATAATCAAGGAAATTTTAACACTAGATAGTTGATAATATTGAGGAATTATTACAATATTTAAGGTATAATAATAGTATTGTGGTTTTGTTTAAAAAAGAGTCCTTTTAGAACTATACTGAAATACTTATTTGAGGGATACAAGATGTACATCATGGAACAGTTATAACATGGTGTAGTGAATGGTATAAGAAAACATATATGAATTATTTTTGTCAATTTACTTGATTCTTTCCTCACTAGTCTGTAAGTCTCTGGGCAATGACCCTTTATTTTCATTTCTCTCTCCTCAGTGCCTACCGCCATGCCTTGCCATGGTAGAGCCTCAGTGGCTCTTTGTTGAATGAATATTGAATCACATTTAAGGATTAAAGGGTATGATATTGGCATGTATTGTAAGTATAATGAGAACTACAGGGAGTGAGAGAAGAGATCTTTGACATATACAATTATCAAGGAATGCTTCATGGATGAAGAAGGATAGGCGATGTTTTAAGGATGGTAGGAAGAGCATCTTAGGATGACAGGAAGAATGGCAGGAGTCCCCAGAATGATAGGGCAGCACTGATAATGGTGTATTCAGGGAATGGAGTGGGTGGGGGGAGGGGGAAAGTTGAGGTAGGTCCAGCTAAACCAGAAAGTTGTTGAAGTAGTTTGAATGTTAGAATGGGAATTTTATACTTGTTTTGATGGACAGTGAGGAGCCATTATAGATTCTTAAAAAAAGAAGAGGCATGGGCGCCTGGGTGGCTCAGTCGTTGAGCGTCTGCCTTCGGCTCAGGTCATGATCCCAGGGTCCTGGGATCGAGTCCCACATCGGGCTCCCTGTTCGGCGGGAAGCCTGCTTCTCCCTCTCCCACTCCCCCTGCTTGTGTTCCTGCTCTCGCTATCTCTCTCTCTGTCAAATAAATAAATAAAATCTTTAAAAAAAAAAAAAAAAGAGGCATGATAAAGGATAGGGATTCTGTAAGAAGATCCACAAATATATGGTCAGTTCATTTTTGACAGAGATGCCAGGTTAGTTCATGCGGGGAAAGGACAGTCTTCTCAACAAATAGTTCTGGAACAACTAGATAGCCTTTTTTAAAAAAAAAAAATTAATATTTTGGGCACCTGCGTGGCTAAGTTAAGTGTCTGCCTTTGGCTCAGGTCATGATCTCAGGGTCCCGGGATTGTGTCCCTGCTTAGTGGGGAGCCTGCTTTTGCCTCTCCCTCTGCCACTCCCCTTGCTTGTGCTCTCTCTCTCTCTCTCAAATAAATAAAGTCTTTAAAAAAAATTAAAAAATTTTTATTTTAATAAATAATTTTTTTAGTAGAAGGTTTGAACTTTTATTTTAAAAAGTTTTTTTTAATTGAGATATAATTCACATATACCATTATGTTAGTTTTAGCTGTACAACATAATGACTTGATAGTTGTATATATTGCAAAATGGTCACCACAATAAGTCTGCTTAACATCCATTACCATACATAGTTACAAAAGTTTTTTCCTTATGATGAGAACTTTTAAGATCTACTCTTTTAGCAATTTTTCAATATATAATACAGTATTATATATTAACTATAGTCACAATGCTATACGTTACAACTCCAGGACTTCCTTTTTTTGTATTTTATAAATTTATATTTTATATTTATATATTATTTTTTACTGTTTTATAGCTGGAAGAAAATCCCCTTCACCCATTTTCCTCACCCCCCAGCTCTTAGATTGCTATATTAAAAATGAAGTGACCCTAACCTCATGCAATACCCAAAAATTTACTTAACACATATCATAAACCTAAATTAAAGGAAACATAAAACTTCTACAAAAAAACATAAAAGAAAATCTTCATAACCTTTGGATTGGAAAAGATTTCTTAGGATACAAAATACATGACCCATAAAAGAAAACATTGATAAATAAGAATTCATCAAAATTAAAAATCTTTCCAGGCCACCTGGGTGGCTCAGTCAATTAAGTGTCTGCCTTCGGCTCAGGTCATGATCTCAGGGTCCTGGGATTGAGCCCTCTGTCGGACGCCCTGCTCATTGGGGAGTCTGCTTGTCTCTCTCCCTCTGCCCCTCTCCCTGCTCAAGCTCTCTCTCAAATAAATAAATAAAATCTTTTAAAAAATAAAAATCTGGGGCGCCTGGGTGGCTCAGTCGTTAAGCGTCTGCCTTCGGCTCAGGTCATGATCCCAGGGTCCTGGGATCGAGCCCCTCATCGGGCTCCCTGCTCAGTGGGAAGCCTGCTTCTCCCTCTCCCGCTCCCCCTGCTTGTGTTCCCTCTCTCGCTGTGTCTCTCTCCCTGTCAAATAAATAAATAAAATCTTTAAAAAAAATAAATAAATAAAAATCTTTCCTATTTGAAAGACATAGTGAAAAAAATTAAAAAGGCAAGCCAACAGACTGGGAAAAAATATTCATAATATGTATGTCTGACAAAGGACTTTTATTCATAATAAATAATTCTTACAGCACAAGAAGACGACAATCCAATAAATAAACAACAAAGATTTTTTAACAGATACTTTAGAAAAGTAAATATGCAGATTGCCAGCAAATAATTGAAAAGTGATCAACATCATTGGTCATTAGGGAAATGCAAACTGACCCTCAGTGACACCTCAGTTGACCTCTACACATTAGAATGGATACAATTAAAAAGACTGACTGGCAATATCAAGTTTGGCAAGTATATAGAACAACTGAACCATCATACATTGCTGGCAGGGATGCAAAATTGTACAATAATTCTGGAAAACAGTTTGGCAGTTTATAAGTTAAATATACGTTTCCCAAATGACTCAACCATTCCACTCATAGTTAGTCCCCCAAGAGAAATTAAAAATGTGTGTATGTCCACACAATAACTTACACACAAATATTCATTGCTGCTTAAACTAGAAACAGCCAAATGTATGCCATTATGTACATGGATAAACAAATTGAGGTATATCCGTGCTATCCATATAATGGAATCCTACTCAACAATAAAAAGAAATGATACATCTAGCAGCATAGTTGAATCTCAAAAGCATTATGCTGAAAGAAGCCAGACATGAAAGAGTACATATGATATAATTCCATTCATATGAAACTCTAGAAAAGATAAATCTTTGGTGACAGAGAGCAGATGAGATTAACTGAGTTAGGGCACAAGTGAACTTTTTGGCAAGATGGAAAATATTCTATATCTTGACCATCCATGGTGGTTACGTGGGTGTGCAGATTTGTTGAAACTCATCAAAATAGACCCTTTAAACCAGTGCATTTTATTATATGTAAATGAATAAGCAGAATAGACTAGATGGACAGTAGTCTAGCTAGGGGAAGGCCACCACAGGACATACAAGAGTGATTTTCCCTCCAACAGGGCTGATGTAATCTGGGTTTTGCTTTGGCTCAGCTGTTGTCCGCTCTGTGGTCATCCCTGGTGTGTGCCTTCCTAACTTTGGCCAGTATTTTCCTTTAGTCTCTACATCACTAGAAATGGCGAGGACATTGGAGAGAATTTACTGATTGATGGAAGAGGGCACAGAAAATATTCAACCATCCAATAAGCCTCTTTTTTCTCCTTTAAAATAAGGAAGTCCTACTGCTCTCATGGTCTCTAACTTGCTTTCCTGCATTCCCCAATGACTTAAATTAGAGGTGTAAAGCCTCCTAAGAAATGCATTGAGACTCCTGTTTATTTTTAAATTTTGCTCTATTAACCAGACAAGAGC